>NC_086324.1:112271751-112594251 GCF_036172605.1 Pelobates fuscus | reverse complement strand
AGAATACCGCTCCGATCCCAGCTGAATTGACCGAACGCCGCACATAATACAATAAAACCTTAAAGTGAGTTTAAAAGTACCGAATAAGTACGGGACATATAATGTACCGAACGCGGGACTCCCGAACGCTCTGGAAGTCCAGCGGCGTTCAAACCATCGAGTAGCCGTTTTCAGTTCCAGGCTCTCGACGACCGAACACCGCTGCAGGGACAAAGGATCCAAGATGGCCGACCGCCGCATGGTCGGTAGTGGATCGACGGCCACCTCGGAGAGCCCTTAATTACCGATTGCAACAATGTTGCAATCGGTGAATTGGTACCACACGACTTGGGAATGTGTGGTCGACCTGGGGAGCCCGTATTCGTACGGCGAACGGCCAGGATAGCCGTGTTTCGTCGTATGAATGCTTGGTGTGCTGGCAGCATACGGCTGCCAGCATGCGAACGGCCACAATACGGTACATACACAGGTTAAAATACACAGTACATATTCAGCCTACGGACAACCTTTAATAACTACAGTCCAGAAGTGGCTAGTTTTGCCACAGTAGGTTTCCCGCCATCAGTGTTATGTTGCGTGGTAGACAGTATTCAAAGATTTCCTTCTTGAGATCCGCCAATGTTGGGGAGCCGGTGCCTCGTAGATGGTTGATGTATCAATCCGCGGAGACATTGTCCATGTCCGGTACAATACAGCAATCGTTTTTTCCCTTCATCAGACTCTGAATCGCAAAGGTCCCTCCCAGCAATTCCAGGCAATTGATATGGAGAGCGAGTTTCTCTGTCGTCCATACCCCGCCTGTGGCTAGTTGTCCATCGGTGGCTGTAATGGTATTAATTAAAGTTGAGCGAACCCGGATTGTAAAGTTCGGGTTCGTACCGAACATTACGTTTTTTGGACCCCGGGCCCGAACACGGACATATCACTGTTTGTTCGGGTTGAAGTTCCATGTTCGGTGATTTAATGGCGCGTTTTCAAAGGCTGCAGGGCAGCCATTAAACAAGCGTTTGACTCGTGTGCCCTTAGAAGCCATCACATCACTAATGGCTGTGAAGGACAGCTTAGGAAAGAATTCTGCAAACTAGTACATTAGTGGGGTGCACTTCATATCTGAGAGTCAAATAGAAGTGTCAAATACCGCGGTTACATCGGAGTTTTAAAAAGTAAATTTTTTTGGGTGCTAAAAAGTACATTGGTGGGGTGCACTTCATATATGAGAGTCAAATAGAAGTGTCAAATACTGCTGTCACATTGCAGTTTTAAAACTTAAAATTGTTTGGGTGCTTAACTGCTAAATAGTATTTTAGTGGGAGCACTTCATATCTGAGAGTCAAATCAAAGCATCTAATAGTGCGCTTACAGCTCAGTTGTAAACATTTTTATTTTCTGGGTGCTAATCTGCTAAATAGTACATTTTGGGGCCTGCTCTTCATATCTGAGAGTCAAATCGAAGCGTATATAGTGCGCTTACAGCGCAGTTGTAAACATTCTAATTGTTTTGCTGCTAATCTGCTAAATAGTACATTTTGGGGCCTGCTCTTCATATCTGAGAATCAAATTGAAGCGTCTAATACTGTGGTTACATCGCACGTTCAAAAATTTAATTTTTTTTGGGTGCTAAATAGTACATTTGTGGCCTGCGGTGCATTTCTTGCAGTCCAATAAACAAAAACAAAAAAATCGTTGACTGTTGGCGGTTACATTGTCGCCTGACATAAAACATCTGTTAGTTTGGTGGGTGAACGCAAAGAATGAGGTCGTGGTGCTGCTGGTGTTGGTGGAATCCCTGTTGCAAGGAGAGGACGTGGTCGATCTGTGCCAGCTACACGCACAAGTGAAACACCTTCCTCATGTGCGAGTGCGCGACAGAGCCTTCAGCGTTATTTGGTAGGCCCGAATATGGCTCTATGAATGGTGAGGCCAGAACAAGTACAGGCGATAGTAGATTGGATGGCTGACAGTGCCTCCAGTTCCTGCACGTTGTCTCCCACCCGGTGCCCTGCTGAAAGCTCAAAGTTGGCACCTGCAGCCCATGGCCATCTGTCTATCACCTCACCTACTTGCAAATCACACAAGCAGTCTGAGCCACTAGTCATGCAGCAGTCTCTTATGCTTTTTGATGACTCTGCTGGTGGGGTTTCCATGGGCCATCCACCTAGCCCTACCCCAGAAGTGGAAGTTATTTAGTGCATTGATGCACAACATTGAGGCACAACAATTGATGCACAACGTGTCAGGATGTGGACATGCAAGGACCACCGCAGCACGTCTTTGATGATGACGAAACACAGGTGCCAACTGCAAGGAGGGCAGGGTTGAGGAGTGGGTGGAAGATGATGATGAGGTCCTAGACCCCACATGGAATGTAGCTCATGCGAGTGACGTGTCCAGTTTGGAGGAAGAGGCGGTGGTCGCACAGAGGCACCAGCACAGCATAAGAGGGAGCAGGGTGCAAAAGCGGAGCGTCCGTCAGTGGCAAGGTCCACATAACCACAGTTACGTGGACCAGTAAGCACGGGCAGGGATGCTATATCTCTCTAACTGCACACTGGGCAAATGTAGTGGCGGCTTGGCCTGAGGCGGATAGCACTTTGGCGCATGTCCTTCCGCCACCGAGGATTGCAGGGCATTTCTCTTTGCCTCCTGTTGCCTCCTCCTCCTACTCCGCTTCCTCCTCCTCTACCACCACCTCATCCAGGCAGCGTAACACCTTCACAACCAACTTCAGCACAGCCAGGGGGAATCGACAGCAGGCTGTTTTAAAACTCATATGTTTGGGGGAAAAACCCCACACCGCGCAGGAGCTGTGGACGGGCATGGAACAACAGGCCGATGAGTGGTTGTTGCCACTGAGCCTCAAGCCCGGCCTGGTGGTGTGCGATAATGGGCGGAATCTCGTAGCAGCTCTGGGCCTAGCCGGTTTGCCGCACATCCCTTGCATGGCGCATGTGCTGAATTTGGTGCTGCAGAAATTCCTGAAAAACTACCCAGAAACTGCTGCAGAAAGTGCAGGCCGTCTGTGCACGCTTTCGGCGTTCTCACCCTGCTGCTGCTCGCCTGTCTGTGTTGCGGAATAACTTCGGCCTTCCCGCTCACCGCCTCATATGCGACGTGCCCACAAGGTGGAACTCCACCTTGCACATGCTGGAGAGACTCTGCGAAAAGCAGCAGGCGATAGTGGAGTTTCAGATGCAGCACGCACAAGTCAGTCGCTCTGCAAAACAGCACCACTTCACCACCAATGAGTGGGCCTCCATGCGAGACTTGTGTGCCATTTTGCACTGTTTCGAATACTCCACCAACATGTCCAGTGCCGATGACGCCGTTCTCAGCCTTACTATCCCGCTTCTATGTCTCCTTGAAAAAACGCTTTGGGCGATGATGGAAGAGGATGTGGCACAGGAGGAAGAGAAGGAGGAAGAGGGGTCATTTCCACGGTTATCAGGCCAGTCATTCACAAGTGGCTTGGAGGGTGGGTTCCTGCACCAGCATAGGCCAGGTACACAATTGTTCGTACCGAACATTACGTTTTAATGTTTGGGCACAGTTCTGGAGGATGAGGAGGAGGATGATGAGGATGAGGAGGAGGAGGAACCGTGTTCACAGCAGGGTGGCACCCAACGCAGCTCGTGGGCATCACTGGAGTGTGGCTGGGGGGATACGGAGGACACAGATGATACACCTCCCACAGCTTGTCCTTTCCTCTGGGCAGCCTGGCACACATGAGCTACTACATGCTGCAGTGCCTGCGCAACGACTGACGAGTTGCCCACATTCTAACTTGTGCTGATTACTGGGTGGCCACCCTGCTGGATCCCCGTTACAAGGACAACGTGCCGTCCTAAATTTCCTCACTGGAGCGTGATCGGAAGATGCGCGACTACAAGCGAACGCTGGTAGACGCGCTGCTGGGGGCATTCCCAATTGACACAGGGGCTCAGTGGAAGCACAAGGCGAAGGCAGAGGAGGAGGAAAAGGCAGCTGGGGCACCGCCAGCACCTCAGAAGGCAGGGTTAGCATGGCCGAAATGTGGAAAAGCTTTGTCAGCACGCCACAACAACCAGCACCACCATCTGATATGGAACGTCTTAGCAGGAGGCAGCATTTCAGCAACATGGTGGAACAGTACGTGTGCACACGCCTACACGTACTGACTGATGGGTCTGCCCCATTCAACTTCTGGGTCTCCAAATTGGGCACATGGCCTGAGCTTGCCCTTTATGCCTTGGAGTTTCTGGCCTGTATTGCCTGAAGGTGTATTTAGCACGGCAGGGGGCGTTATCACATTTACACCAGCCTCACCCAGCCATTGTTATACTCAAGTGCACTTATTCTTTGTTTGTTTTTTTTAAATGTCCCAATATTTTAGGGGCTACCTCAATTAATAAATAAATAAATACAAAATTTTAAAAAAAAAACTGTGTTGGCTACCTCCTCCTCCTCCTCCTCCACCGCCGCTTCCACCTACACCGCCACGGTGTATACCCAGATATATCAGAGCTGCTGCAGAAAGTGCGGGCCGTCTGTGCTCGCTTTCGGCGTTCTCACCCTGCTGCTGCTCATCTGTCTGCGCTGCAGCGTAACTTCGGCCTTCCCACTCACCGCCTCATGAAACTGTGCGAGCAGCAGCAGGGGATAGTGGAGTTTCAGCTGCAGGGTCAGTCGCTCTGCGGAACAGTCTTATTTTTTTATATGTCCCAATATTTTGGGGGCTACCCCAATTTAAAATAAAATATATATATATATATATATATAAAACAGTGTTGGCTACCTCCTCCTCCTCCACTGCTGCTTCCACCTTCACCGCCACAGTCACCGCCTCCTCAATAGCAGAGGCCTTTTCTCCAGGCATCAGGAGTTGAGCAATTCTCCATGCATCAGGACTGCAAGAAATGCACCACAGGCAGCAAATGTTTATTTTTTTGTATGTCCCAATATTTTGGGGGCTACCCCAATTAAAATATATATATATATATATATATATATAGGAAACATTTATTGTATATATATATATATATATATATATATATATTTTCAGTGTTGGCTACGTCCTCCTCCACCGCTGCTTCCACCTACACCGCCACAGTCACCGCCTCCTCAACCTATGGGTCACTTAGTATAAACTATGTACACAATAGCAGAGGCCTTTTCTCCATGCATCAGGAGTTGAGCTTTGTTTGAACAATGAAAGAGAATACCCTGCAGTCCAACCCTCTCTCAAATGGATAATTCTGGTGATCCTCCTGACAGCCATGCTTTAGATTTTGATTTATGTTCTTCCAAAGCTAAAATCAAAGATTCCATCTAGTGCTATTTTATGGCTCAGCTGTATTTTTAATTTTTAGGTATTTAATGTTATTTTAAGTGATTTCCCTATCCACATTTTACTTCCCTTTGCAGCCCTCTAGCCCTTTCCAGGACTTTTTTAGAGGCATTTTTGTGGCCAAAAGTGCGGGTCCCCATTGACTTCAATGGGGTTCGGGGTCAAGTTCGATCACGAACCCGGACTTTTTTTTCAAAGTTCGGCCGAACCCGCCGGACCCGAACATCCAGGTGTCCGCTCAACTCTAGTATTAATATAATGATTTACGTCATAAAATAAAGCATAATGGTCAGAAGTAAAGTCCTGTATGGATGGAGCAGCTCTATACAGTGCTCAATGATGAGGTACACATGCTGAGTCCATGGAGAGTTGGATAAAAGTGCTGGCATTCATACATTAGGTAGAGGGGAGTCTTGCAAGCCCCATACAAATGTCTTACAAACCAACTGGAATGTTATCTTGCCATTCAATTGTATTACATTGCGCATTATGCTTATCTGTTAAATGCATTTGTTTATATACATGAACAATTGTAAAAAGTATACTTGCATGATTCTTTGTATGTGATCTGAAAATACCTAAATAAAAATATAATAAATAAAAAATAAATAAATAAAGCATAATGAGTTTAATGCTTTAGAGGCACCACTAGGGGCAGTGTGTAGGATTCTGTAAGCCATGTGCTTCTGGGAGTGACATCACAGGCCTGCCTACTTAGGCATACACTAAGTAAAAAACAGATGTATACTGACTGAACCTAAGATGTAGTACCAGCTCTGACTTAACCCCAGCCTAAGGGCTGGGGCCTTATAAGTAATATGAATCCATTGTAATATCTAGCATGTGTTATAGCCTGTATAAGTTTGTTCACGTTTAATCAATTGTTACAATTATAGTTACATAGTTACATAGCTGAAAAGAGACTTGCGTCCATCAAGTTCAGCCTTCCTCACATATGCTTTTGCTGTTGATCCAAAAGAAGGCAAAAAACGCATATGTATAGCCCTGTTTATAAATCGATTTCCAGATAATGGTTTGTACTGGCCCTGAATATATTTGTATAATGTTATCATAACCCCTCTCAGGCGCCGTTTTTCCAAACTGAAGAGATTTAAATTGTTTAACCTTTCTTCATAACTAAAATGCTCCATTCCTTTTTATCAATTTTGTAGCTCGTCTCTGCACTTTTTCTAGTGCCATGATATCTTTTTTTAGAACAGGTGCCCAAAATTGCACAGCATATTCAAGGTGTGGTCTTACCAGCGATTTATAAAGAGGCAAAATTATATTTTCATCTCGAGAATTTATGCCCCTATTTATACATGTCAAAACCTTACTGGCCTTAGCAACAGCAGATTGACATTGCATATTGCTACCTAATTTGTTGTCTATAACAATTTCCAAATCCTTCTCGTGTGTGGTTATCCCTAGTTCACTACCATTTATGTTGTAAATTGCTTGTGCATTCTTAACCCCGAAATGCATAACTTTGCATTTTTCTACGTTAAATCCCTCTAGCAAGGCAATATCCTGCTCACATTTTATTACTTTACAAAGTTTTGTGTCATCTGCAAACACTGATACATGGCTTTCAATGCCCATTTCAAGATCATTTATAAATATGTTAAATAGAAGCGGTCCGAAAACAGAACCCTGAGGGACACCACTTACCACTTTTGTCCAGCTTGAAAATTTACCATTTATGACAACTCGCTGTACTCTATCCTTAAGCCAATGTTCTACCCAAGAACAAGAATATTCATCTAGACCAATTTCTTTTAGTTTGAAGACTAACCTATTGTGAGGAACCGTATCAAATGCCTTGGCAAAATCCAAGTAGATCACATCCACTGCAACACCCTGATCTATATTTCTACTTACTTCTTCGTAGAATGCAATTAGGTTAGTTTGACATGACCTATGTTTCAAAAAAACATGCTGATTATTGCTAATAACACAGTTCTTCCCAATGAATTCCCGAATATTATCCCTTAATAGCCGTTCAAATAATTTCCCAGTCACAGAAGTTAAGCTCACAGGTCTATAATTTCCAGGCAAGGATTTTGAACCCTTTTTATATATAGTAATAGTGATGTACCGAACTGTTCGCTGGCGAATAGTTCCTGGTGAACATAGCGTATTCGCGTTCGCCACGGCGGGCGAACACATGCGCGGTTTGATCTGCCCCCTATTCGTCATCATTTAGTAAACTTTGACCCTGTGCCTCACGGTCAGCAGACACATTCCAGCAAATTAGCAGCAGACCCTCCCTTCCAGACCCTCCCACCTCCTGTACAGCATCCATTTTAGTTTCATTCTGATGCTGCATTCTTAGATAGAGGAGGGAAAGTGTAGCTGCTGCTCATTTGATAGGGAAATTGATAGCTAGGCTAGGGTATTCAGTGTCCACTACAGTCCTGAAGTACTCATCTGATCTCTGCTGTAAGGACATCACCCCAAAAAGCCCTTTTTAGGGCTAGAACATCAGTCTGATTTTTATTTTTTTTTTTTGTGTAATGTAATTGCAGTTGCCTGCCTGCCAGCTTCTGTGAAACCAAAATATGGGTCAATCCAACTATAGGGAAATAAAAAATAACATAGTGCCACTCTGTTTGGAATATGTAATAGTGTTATGTGCCAAATGGATCACTCACACTTTAACTGTTAAAACAGGGCGTATCAATATTCCTTGTGGCTCTCTGGTGTTTCTTTGGTTCCCAATTTATTCAATCTCATATGTATAAAGAGAGAAAAACAGAAGCATCCAAAAATGAAAATTAGAAAGGCTTGTGCAAAGTACAAAAACATTTATTACTTACACATAGGTAAGGATCAGTCAGCATAAAATCAAGTAAAAACTGCCCCCAGTGTGTCCAACGCGTTTCTTCACACTTCAGGGACTTCCTCAGGGACCTTGTAACAGTGTGGCAGATAAATCATGCATAAAAAACATTCCCTCTCCCTCCCTCTTATATACACCCCACAATCAGTCATTCTTGATTCCACCGGTGAGGTTCAGCTGATCGCGATCAAAACGCGATCACTTCCTGGTTCCGGGTGGGTGACGTCATCACGTTCCGTTCCGGACGTCCGCCGTGCGTTCCACTTGTATTTTGTATGCGTTCCACCCGTTTTTTTCAAGGATCTTATTCTTTTTCTTTTACAAACGGTCCATCAGAGTGTGACCATTCAAGAATCATTGTGTGGTGTGTCATGGGAGCATGTGGAGGGGAATAAAGATATGTTTAAAATAAACTGTATGGATTTGCACATTCTCCTTTCTATCAATTATATGACACTATACATTTCAAAATATACAGAATTATATCACATAGAGTTCCCATAAACAACCTTACATAGAACTATATATAATGCAATAATTCCATCATTGCATATGTCCATTATAATATACTTAGATATTGAAATTATTATTTATATAAAGGATGAAACTTGTTCTACCTATAACCTTAAATATAGGTTAATAGGTTGTTTCTTACTTTTTTAGCTATTTTATTATTATTCTTCTATTGTTGATTGTAATTATTATTTATTAAATTCTTCATATTCTCTTTTTATTATACCTATTGTACCTGCAAGGTTTAAATTTGTTCAAAAAGCATTAAAGGGGTACCTGCTTTTTAGTATCCGTATAAATATACAGACCTTTCTATATGTGGTTGCATATGGGGACTCTTTACATTTTCAAATTAAAAGGAAAGACAGTAAAGAAAGTAGATATATAAATTCAAAACAGAGATTTTTCAAAACTTTATGATGATTGGGATTAAAGTGAACCCCAAAATTAGGGAGGCATTGTCTAATCACCCTAAACCAGTTCTAATCTAAAAAACACCATAAATCAATGTCTAAATTTAATCCCCTTGGTTGTAGGGTTTTAAGTGTATTTATCCAATATGTTTCCCGCTGGGCCAGTTTTTTAATAAGATTACCGCCCCTCCAATGGTGGTCTATTTTTTCTATCCCTAAGAAATAGAAATTTTGCCAATTAAATTTTTTACAAATGTTACAATGGATTGGAACTATATGTTTTTTTGATTGTTTTCGGATATTATTTTGATGTTCCAGGATGCGTTCCTTTAATTTCCTGCTGGTTCGCCCTACGTATTGTTTCCCGCAGGTACATTGTAATACGTAAATTATATTTCTGGTTTCGCAATTTATATTGGATTTTATATTAAACTCTTTCCCTGTTGTGGTGCTTTTAAATTTCTTTACATTCAATAATCGTTGGGTTTTACAGGCTTTACATTTATTGCATGAATGAAAACCTTTTCTGGTTTCTATTTTGTTCTCTCTATGTGTGTTTCTTAGAGCATAGCTGGGTGCTAATATATTTTTTAGATTTTTTTCCTTCCTAAAGATTACCGGTGCTTTTCTCGGGAGAACCTTCCCTAGAATTGGATCTTTTAGCAAGATACCCCAATGTTTGTTCAGAATTCTTTTGATCTCATGATGTTGTGCATTAAATTGAGTGATAAATGAATATTTCTAAACCTCCTTTTGTGTTTTATCCTTCTTTTTTAGTGTTAACAATTCATTTCTGTCTAATTTTCCAATTCTGGAAGTTTCCTGTTTTAAAATGATTTTATCATATTTTTTGGCAATCAATTTATTTGCCAGCTTCTGTGTCCCACTTGCCCAGTGCAACCACTCATATCTGGTGTCACAATAGCTTAACCCCTTAACGACGAGTGACGGACGAGGTCCGTCACTCAGGGGAATGCGTTAATGACGAGTGACGGACCTCGTCCGTCACGCGTTAAAATTAACGCCGCGATCGCGCAGTGCCGGCGATCGCGGGGTTAATGCTGTTGCTGGGTCCCTCCGAGTCAGGGGCAGACCAGCAGCAGCAAATCCGGATATCCCAGCCCATGTGATCGCTGTGACAGCCAGTCACAGCGGTCACAATGCTGCTGGGATATCTGATCCGCCTCCCTCCACCTCGTGTGGGTTTGTGAAGTGGAGAGAGACGGATCGGTGCTACATTGTGTCCCTGATTTATTGCAGAGTTATACTTAAGTATAAAATTCACTTTTCTGGAGTTAAAAAAAAATTAACCCTTTCCCTGCTGCTTGATCACTGCTAGCAGTGATCAATATACAGGTCACAGTACTCTACTGTTATCTATTTTTTTTTTTTACTTTCAAGGGTTAATTTTTAGTTTTTTTGTAACCCTAAGGGGTTAAATGTTATTATTTGATTTTATTAATTTGTGATTTAGTTATTTTGGTGGGTGGAATTTAGTGGGAATTAGGGAATAAAAAAAAAAAAATTTTTTTTTGTTAGAGTTTTGTTAGCTGTGTTAGCTGTATTAACAATGTTTAGAAAGTATAGCGCGGAGGAGGCTTATGCCCTGTTAGCGGCAGACTCAGAGGCGACTGGCACTGCCTCAGAGAGTGAAGCAGGGAGTGACGCAGGGGATGCAGGGGACATGGACTATGTGCCAGATACTGCAGGACCATCAGGAGAAATCGACGATTCCCCTAATGCTGACCATGGCGCAGATGACTGGGTACCCCCTAATAATTTTTCCCCAGACATCCCAGTGTTTACAGGCAATCCTGGCATACAGGCGGACCTGTCTGCCTATAGTGCGCTGGATGTTATGCAGCTGTTCTTGGGGGATGAGATTTTTGGGGAGATAGTCACCCAGACTAATCTCTATGCGGAGCAATATCTGGCACGCAATCCAGACTCTCTTATCTCTAGGAAAGAGAGATGGTACCCAACCAGTCCGATCAACTGATGCAGCCATATTTGATCATGAGAAAGACCAGGGCATGGTATAAAAAAGTGGGCATATACCTGATGCAGATGGCAATCCACAATGCCTTTGTTATTTTTAAAAAGGCAAATGCTGGGCTGAAAAGCACTTTTCTTTCTTTCCAGTTTGAGCTAATTTCTAAGCTGCTAGAATGCCACACAAGGAGACCATCAGTGGAGCCTAGCAGAAGAATGGAGGCAGGTCACTTCTGCTTTAAGATTCCACCAACCCCTAAAAAACAAAACCCCCAGAAAAGGTGCAGGGTGTGTTACAAGAGGGGCGTAAGAGTTGAGACCAGCTATTACTGCCCTGATTGCCCCTCTCAGCCCGGCCTATGTATTGGCCATTGTTTTAAAATTTTTCACACCCAGGCCGAATAAGTAGACCAGTTTTGGGGTGTGATTTTTAGTCATCTGTCTGATTGGTTACCGAATCTTGGCTTTGTCTACCGTTTATCCTGTCTTCTCTGATGCTTGTCCTATCGTTGTTCCGTTTCTCTTTACTCCTTTGACCTCGGCTTGTACCTTGACAATTCTCTGCTTGTATAGCCCGGCCATTCTAAGGACCGGTATTACAAGTTTCTCTCTCTGTGTTCTCTCTCTTTGTGGTCTGTCTGTGTTTTGGTTTCGGAATCCATGACAGCTTTGCCCGGGACGCAGATGACTGTGTACTACCCCCGGATAAGTTTACCCCAACTATTCTGTATATGGGGGTATCATTGCACTAAGATGGCATAGCTGAGCAACATATTAGGTGTTAGACTGCCGTAGCACACATAAGGATAGCAAAATATACAGTAACATCTCCAAGTGTGTGTCAAAAAGGCAGAAAAAATGCTAATTGCAACTAGACTTGGTACAAACTAACAAAAAAATGATCCTACACTAAGGTTTAGAATATACCTTTTGAAATACCCTGGGGTGTCTACTTTAAGAAATGGTAGGCCTTTGTGGGGTAGTTTGAATTTAATACCTGCTAAGATGCTTGGAAATTGCACATAGGCCCAGCGTCAAAATTCAAAGTTTGGTAAAAACTCATATGACATGGTCTCCAATGTGCCCCTTCAACATCCACATAACCATGAAAAAGGTACACATGTGGGTATCGTTGCACTAAGATGACATAGCTGAGCAACATATTGGGTGTTATACTGCCATAGCACACATAAGGATAGCAAAATATACAGTAACATCTCCAAGTGTGTGTCAAAAAGGCAGACAAAAATGCTAATTGCAACGAGACTTGGTACAAACTAACAAAAAAATGATCCTACACTAAGGTTTAGAATATACCTTTTGAAATACCCTGGGGTGTCTACTTTAAGAAATGGTAGGCCTTTGGGGGGTAGTTTGAATTTAATACCTGCTAAGATGCTTGGAAATTGCACATAGGCCCAGCGTCAAAATTCAAAGTTCGGTAAAAACTGATATGGCTTGGTCTCCTATATGGCACTGTAGCTTCACAAAATAGTCCCAAAGACATACAATAGGGGTGTCATTTTACTCAGAAGACTTAGCTGAACATAATTTGGGGGGTATGAACTTAGTGGCACATGTGAAATATACAAAATGCCCAGCACAAATGCAATCCATATGTAAAAAACGCACAAAATTATTTTTTACCACATACTTTGGCATCTATTGGTGAAAAAATGGGGGCATGTTAAGGCACAATATGCACCTTATGAGATACCCTGGAGTGTCTACTTTTACAAATGGTAGGCCTTTGTGGGTTTTTTTTGAACAGTCAAACTGTTATAATACCCCAAATGGAAGCATAGGCTCATTAAATCCGTCTCTCAAAATTCTACTGTGAGTACTGAAAAGAACAGGTCTCCTATATGGCACTGTAGCTTCACGAACTAGTGCCAAAGACATACAATGGGGGTGTCATTTTACTCAGAAGACTTAGCTGAACATAATTTGGGGGGTTTGAACTTAGTGGCACATGTGAAATATACAAAATGCCCAGCAAAAATGCAATCCGTATGTAAAAAATGCACAAAATTATTTTTTACCACATACTTTGGCATGTAATGGTAAAAAAATGGGGGCATGTTAAGGCACAATATGCACCTTATGAGATACCCTGGAGTGTCTACTTTTACAAATGGTAGGCCTTTGGGGTTTTTTTTCGAACAGACACACTGTTATAATACCCCAAATGGAAGCATAGGCTCATTAAATCCGTCTCTCAAAATTCTACTGTGAATACTGAAAAGGACAGGTCTCCTATATGGCACTGTAGCTTCACAAAATAGTGCCAAAGACATACAATGGGGGTACCGTTGTACTCAGCAGAAGTAACTGAACACATAATAAAACTTTGTACAGGAATAGCACACACCAACTTTACAAAATACACATGAGAAGTTCTTTGTTATAAGTTTGTGTGCGAAAACCCCCAAAAAACACAATTTTACTCCAATATTTAGCAGAGGTTGGCGGTAAAATGGCTACGTAGAAAGTGTCAAAACAACCTTAGGTAAATAGCCTGTGGTGTCTACTTTATATAAATATATACTTTTGTGTGGCAATTTTGTTTTCTTTTATGGCTATTAGGCTTACAAGACAAACATACCAAATTCTAAAATCGCTCCACATAAAAAGTTTATTTTACTCCTTGTGCTTTGTGACCTGTAACTACCAAAAAAAACTTAAAATCCCAGACACATTATATATTCTGTAATTCAGAACAACTAAATGAATTTATTTTTAATTACTTTCCTTAACCTGCACTAATTATGTACACATTATTATTGCAAAAACTGTAAAAAAAAACAATATTTTTCATTTTTTTTGCATATTTCTGTATTTTTTTAATAATAAATAAGCATTTATATATATATGTGTTACATCAAATTAAAGCCCTTTCTGTCCTTTAAAAAACGGTATATAATATGTGTCGGTGCAATGAATTAGTAAAAAGCAAATTGCAGTTGAACGCAAATAGCAAAAAATGCAAAAAATGCCGTTGTCATTAAGTGAAAGACAAGCTTTTGAAGCTCTGTCCTTAAGGGGTTAAGCTTGCATTTAAAAAAAAAAAAAAAACTTAGTTGTCTGCAAGCGTCTGTGTGTCAGGCCAACAGCGTGTACTCTGCCAGTGTGCACAGTGCCACTCATATCTGGTGGCACAATAGCGTGCATTTAAAATCCCACACACTTTTTTTCACTGTAATAGATTGAATAGCAGTTAGTTGTCTGCAAGCGTCTGTGTGTCAGGCTCACAGTGGATACTGTGCCCACTTGCCCAGTGCCACCACTCATATCTGGTGTCACAAGAGCATGCATTTAAAAACAAAATTTGTTTCACTGTTATAGATTGAATAGCAGTTAGTTGTCTGCAAGCGTCTGTGTGTCAGGCCAACAGCGTGTACTCTGCCAACCTCTGCCAGTGCACATTGCCACTAATATCTGGTGTCACAATAGCGTGCCTTTAAAAAGAAAAAAAGTTTTTCACTGTAAGCTAATAGCAGTTAGTTGTCTGCAAGCATCTGGGTGTCAGGCCTTCAGCGTGTACTCTGCCAACCTCTGCCAGTGTACTTTGCCACTCATATCTGGTGTCTCAATAGCGTGCCTTTAAAAAGAAAAAAAGTTTTTCACTGTAAGCTAATAGTCAGTGTCCTTCAAGTGGGTGTCAGGCCTTTAGCGTGTACTCTGCCAACTTCTGCCAGTGCACATTGCTCATATTTGGTGTCACAATAGCGTGCATTGAAAAACAAAAAAAAAGTTTTTTACTGTTATAGATTGAATAGCAGTTAGTTGTCTGCAAGCGTCTGTGTGTCAGGCCAACAGCGTGTACTCTGCCAGTGCACAGTGCCACTCATATCTGGTGGCACAATAGCGTGCATTTAAAAACAAAAAACTTTTTTTTTTTTTTTTATTCTTTATTTTTTGCGCAGGTGAGTACAAACATATCTATTAAACGCCACAACAGCGTACACGTAGTTAGTAACAAGTTATACAGTGGCAGAAACATTTACGCATTTTCTATTTTATGGATATGAACATAACAAACTTACACAAACTGTTGATGACAAGAAACATGGTACATATTAGCTGAGTGATGAGTAGATGTGTGATGTGTCTTACTAATTGTGTGATGGGTAGTCATTAAATGTTAAAATCAGTAAAGATGGGACCCGATGTCTTGGTGGAGCAGACCCCGGTAGCTAGGGTTGTCGTATTGCTATTGGATGTGGCCTGCGATAAGCATCTCTAGTAAATTGGCCTTGTGTGTCTAAAGAGGCAGGTAGTGGCAATTTGTGTTTGTGTGCTGGCATACCAGTATTGTGTCTGCTATGACCGGCATGGGGCAGCTAGAGGTCGCTTACTGTTCTGGTCGTTCTCTGGGCATCTTATTTCAATATTTACATCTAAGATAAGTGGGGCCGACATTCCCCTTTTACGTTTAGCGGTCTCCCCGGGCAAGAGGTGTCGTAGCGTTTAGTCCAGTAATACCTACAACAGAAATATCCGCGGGGGGTCAGAGGCGGTATAATCACTATTATGGCAATCGTTGTCAGTGCGTGTGCAATATAGGAGGAGTCAGGCTAGGCAGGACAAACAATATATGAGGACACCTCCAAAGAGGAGAACTCTAACTTGTCGGACATGCGGCACGTTTCGCGACGTGGAGTCGCGTGGTAAAACACAGTATTATATGCATTTGTTGTACTTTGTATCATTTAAGTAGATAACATGTAAGAGCAACCTGTAATGGTCATACAATTGACTGCCAGATTAGAGCATCATACGGTGGAGGAGATTATAGTTATGGAAACCATTAACATAAGATAAACAATTTCCCTTATCGGGGTACTAACTTGTAAACACAGTGTCCTGGAGACATTGTTGGATGGCTAATGCCTATACAATGAGTGAAACTGAACTCCGCTGCTCCTACAGCCTTGTGTAGTGTTGGGCAGTGGTACCTTATATGTGGGTAATAAATCTAGGGTACGCTCAGATTGGTATATAATACTATGGAGCCGATGGACTCCGAGATGCCCCCCCAACTTGACAACAGACAGTCCCTCAATGTGGTAAGCAAGGTACTGATCATGTATGTGGAGAGTCCGGTCCTCAATCCGGTTTCTGCGGCAAAATTGCGTGAAAGGAGTCCCCACTATCAGGTTGTGTCCAGGGGGCCGAGGGGCAGTGATGTGTGCCAAGATAGCAGTGTCCCTGGGTTGGGGTTCAGGTCGTAATTGTCGGGTAGGATGCTGCTGTTGGGCGAAGTGGCACAAACTCTGGGGCTTCGGCTGCTGCTCTGCTAAAGGAATGTCCTTGTCCGGACGTGGTCCCCGGTTCTGTAGGTGAGTTCCCCTGGAGATTAAGCTTGTGCAGGGCCTCCGCGGCCTCGCGTGGATCCCGAATGACATGTGAGGTTTGCCCGGCGGTGACTTGTAAAGTGCGGCCTGGTCCCCACCGGTATTTAATTTGTTTTGAATATTTTTATTGGAGTCGCAATTAATTGTGAGCAGGCACATTGCAGATTCACAGAAATAACATTTGTTTGCCTGCGCAGAGGCATGATATCAAAATAAACTGGCATTGGAGTAAATGTAATGTTTCTAAACTTTGCGAGAGGAAAGATGCCATACGCTTTCAATCGGTATTTTTACGCATTATGCTAGCTGTAAATTCCTCCTAGTCATTCCTGGTCGTATGAGGCTCCTATGGCATATGTTATTAAAGGTATCCTATGGTTGCCTGTGCAGAGGCCTAGAATTCTCAGCCATCATGCATGTTAAACTTATAGTAACTTTGTGGAATTATCTAGGTCTCAGACCGAGCGTGGGAAAGCAGTATACTGGTGCTGTATGTTAACCATTGTAACTATACGTAGGCCATTAGTAGCATTTATCTGGTTAATTACTCAGGCAACAACTAAAAGATGCATGCTTGCAGGATCCAGTAAGCAATTGGTGAGGAGTATAGACTTAGCATTAAGTCCTAGCTGCCTGGTCTGGGTCTTATCAATCTATTTTGCGTATTTACAATTCAATCAAACATATTAACTTGTACGTTACGTGTGTAAGCTAGTAATAGTAAACTTTAGCCTCTGTCGAAGCGTTTTAGCATTTCTAAGCAAAACAATTTATGCAATTTCTACTGGTAACTAGGCATTCATTTCCTGTATCAGTATGCGTATCTAGAGGTTGCGTCTAGCACGCATATTGTTAACGATATGGGCAGTAGTAAATCAGTTACATCTAGCCCGTGTTGGCTTATGTGTTCGTCCTTCATATGCTGCAGCAGGCAGGCTATACTGTAAGTGACATATTGTATGCAGCATTGGTATCCTAGCTGCATGCCTAGAAACTGTGTAAAATAAGAAGCAAATGGTCTACATCAATAGGCAGTCATGTCTAAGTCAGTATATATCAACATTATTGACTAGAAGAACATAGCAGGACATTCGATTCAAACTTAGTAAATCATAGCTGTCAGCATTATGACCTTGTCACAGTATTTGCGCAATAGGCATGCAGTGAAATAAATGCACATATATTAAAAACTTATATCTTATGTTTAAGGGCTTATGCGAAAGGAGACATCAACGTGGTTAGCTCTAGCATAACGGATTCAACATTTTAACACCTATGTCCCTTCTGACTCAATATTGCTCAAAAGCATGCGCGTGCTATATGTTAAGCTTAGTATGCTTTAAATAAAACTAAAATAAAAGGCTGGCAGGTAGAAACCTGCAATAATGCCATAGCCCCAAGTTAAGGTATTTGTTACGCGATCAATCAAAGCAGGGAAAGACTAAAATTGCATAAAGAATGGTTCCTCAAACGAATTATCGTGTATCAGTCCCTTTATCCTTATCTGTCCTCCGTTGTTTTATTCCTTCTTTGCTTGGGACAGTGCTCAGACGAAGCAAATAATAGTAATTAAGTCTCTCCGCTGGAGGTGGCATATCAGTGCCTGGCAAGATAAGGTGCAACTGTGCAGGCTGCTCCCTACTGTAGCCTCGTACTGGAGCTGTATGGCAGTCTGAGGGGGACCTCGCATGGCACAGCTTCGGTGCAGTCCTCTGGTCGCCAAGCTTCCGCCCGTCACACCCACGCTGGCTCCCGCCCACCGGCCGGGTCCTCCGCGGCACTGTGGGCACTCAGGGGCTAAGATTATCCACGAGACCCCACCACAAAGTCCGTGGCCCTCCCGCCCCCTGCACCTCCCCAGTATCACATTGTTCCCCAGGGAGCGAGCACCCCCGTGTCTCTCCCAGTGTCGGCCTCACACTTAATGCTGGTACACTACTCCCCTGGCCACCGGTACGCCGGCAGAGCAGCGCACTCCCGCCTCACAGGGCTCACGACAGTGGGGGACAGGGTTCTCCGGGGACCTCCCATACCCGTAGACCGGGGTACTCACTGCTTCGGGCGGCGTGTAAACCGCGCGGGTGCTCCGCCCAGTGCCCAGCGTAGTCCGGGCCTGCACGAGCCGTCCACGCCAGACCCCCATGGTAGGTTGCGCTACAGCCCTCTGGGCGAATGAAACTGCAGTGAAGCGCCTCCATTTCAGTGCTGGGCATCTCACGACTCTTGGTGGGTCGTTTTGTCAGACGTTGAGCCATTTGGGATCCTTATGTCGCTGTCCTTCTGCTGGCTTGCTGTGTCTTCCACAGCCTTTGCCAGTGTAGGCGGCCAGCGCGCGCTCCACACGGGATCCCCCGTCGTGTCGCGGGTCGCCGCCATGCTGCCGGGATAAACCCCGCCGGCCGGGGGGGGGCAGCGCCGTGCCCCGGGCCTGGAGTGAGCCCCTACCTGGGGGTTTCGCTGTGCAGTTTCTCCCGATCGGGTGTCACTGGGGGTTGCGCCTCTTTACAGCTCCTTGCCGCGTGTTGCAGCCCTGGACAGTCTGGTGCTCTGCCGTGTAGGCCGCGCACGGCCTCTGTTGCCGGCCCGGCTTGCGATACGGTTAACGTCTGAGGCTGTGATGTGCCAGGGTGGCTCCCTGTGCATTGCTGTCGTGATGTCCGAATTTAAACAGCCAGGAGTGGTTTCTTATGCCTTTTGGCTCGGGTTAATGCTGGAGCCCATGTCCATGGCGTCCAGCCGGCCCCGCCCGGTATTTAATTTGGTGTTGTCGCAGTTCAGCGGTAAATTGACGCAAGGACCTTCTCCACGCCAGTGTCCCGCTGGAGAGATCCGCGTAGAAGGACAGATTCATGTCCTCGAAAGAGTAGGTGGTGTGGCCCCTAGTAGCTTCCAGTACTGCTGCCTTGTCTTTAAGGGTTTGAAAACGGATCACCACATCTCTGGTGGTGTTAGGCGGTGCATTTGCTGGTCGAGGCACCCGAAAGATCCCATCGATAAGGATGGCTTTGGCTGTCTTCGGGTTTAGCAGAGCGGTGAGCAGTCTCCTAATGAGGTGTGGGAGCTCTGCCTCAGGTACCGTGCCTGCTATCCCTCTGACCTTTAGGTGAGTCTGGCGCCGTTTATCTTCCATCGTTGAAAGTTGGTGTTCGTGCTGCAGGGTTAGTTGTTGCAGATTATGCACGGCTGTCTAGAGCTCCTTGATTTGGCAAGTGTGTTTGGTGGTTGTCTCCTCCACTGCTCGCAGCCGCGTTGCAATGAGTTTGAGGTCTCCCCGGATTAGGGCCACATCCGCGGCTATCTTGCCGTGGTGTTCCGACATGAGTGTGCTCAAGGCCTCCATGGTCACCGGATTGGGGTTTGTTCCTGCCGGCTGGGTCTGTGCCCGCATCGGCGGTGGCAGTGCCGGGGCTGGTATCAGGACTTCGTCAGCGTCGTCGGAGTTCTCATCTGAGAAATCCGTGCAGCCTCCGTGCAGGGACGCCATCTTGGCGTCTGTGGCATCGTGGGCCTGCCGCCAGAGTTCCCCTATGTTCATGCCCAGCCGGGGCTTGTCCGCTCTCTGTTTTTTCAGTTTTCGGCCCATCGTGCCCTTAGGTAAGTAAAGATTATTTTGAGGACAGGCTGGCTCGTGTTTGGGCGCGGATAATGGTCTTTTAAGTCAGCTAATGTCAGGAGCCTCGCGGCCATGCAACCTTCTTCTTCAGTAGCTTAGCTCCGCCCCCAACAAAAAACTTTTTTCACTGTTATAGATTAAATAGCAGTTACTTGTCTTCAAGCGGGTGTGTCAGGCCAACAGCGTGTACTCTGCCAACCTCTGCCAGTGCACATTGCCACTCATATCTGGTGTCACAATAGCGTGCATTTAAAACCAAAAAACTTTTTTCACTGTTATAGATTGAATAGCAGTTAGTTGTCTTCAAGCGGGTGTGTCAGGCCTACAGCGTGTACTCTGCCAACCTCTGCCACTACACAGTGCCACTCATATCTTGTCTCACAGTAGCTTGCACGCATAGTACCACTAATCCCCAAAAAAATGACAGGCAGAGGCAGGCCACCCCGCAGGGGCCATCGTGGTCGTGGTGCTGTGATTCCCTTTTGCCCTAGAATAATGCCCAGTTTTCAGAGGCCACGTACCCTGAACTTGAAAAGTTCTGAGAACATAGTTGACTGGCTAACACAGGACACCCAATCTTCGATAGCTTCCGCTCGGAACCTTGACGCACCATCCTCCTCCAGCTTAGCTTCGGGCACTTCTCAAGATACCACTCACCCGCCTGCCGCCACCACCAACACTAGCACCACAGCCGCTTCACTTGGTATGTCAGAGGAGTTATTTACACATCCGTTTGAAGAAATGAGTGATGCTCAACCATTATTGCCAGAGGATGTAGAAAACAAGGGATATGTCTCAGGCAGGCAGCATTACACACATGGACGTACGGTGTGATGATGATGATGTTGTACCCGCTGCTGCTTCCTTTGCTGAGTTGTCAGATACAAGTGAAGTGGTTGATGATGATGATGCGTCCATGGATGTCACGTGGGTGCCCGCTCGGCAAGAAGAAGAACAGGGCGAAAGTTCAGATGGGGAGACAGAGAGGAGGAGGAGGAGGAGACGAGTTGGAAGCAGGGGGGGTCGTCGCAAGGAGCTAGTGGCACAGTCAGACAGCATGCATCGGCACCCGGGGTCAGCCCGACAGCACGCCAATCAATGCATGCTGTGCCCACCACCAGAATGCCGTCATTGCAGAGCTCAGCAGTGTGGCATTTTTTTTGTGTGTCTGCCTCTGACAACAGCGATGCCATTTGCAACATGTGCCAAAAGAAATATCTTTGCACAAAAGGCAATCCCCAACCTGTACTCGATTGTGCAAAAGGAAGTAATGGCATGTCTGACACAGTGTTGGGGCAAGGGTCCATCTGACCACTGATACCTGGTCTGCAAAGCATGGTCAGGGCAGGTATATCACCTACACTGCGCATTGGGTAAACCTGCTGACTGCTGCCAAGCATGAAATGAGTGGCTCTGGAGAGGAGTTGGTGACACCGCCACGACTTGCAGGCAGGCCTGCTACCACCTCCTCTGCTCCTCCTACTCCATCCTCTAACATAACCTCCTCGGCTGAGTCCTCTTCTGCTGCTGAGTCTTGCTCCACATCAACGGCACCCCCCAGCTCCCCAAGTACTATTCCACATCCCGGATACGGCAGTGTCACGCCGTCTTGGGGTTGACTTGCTTGAAAGCAGAGAGTCACACCGGACAAGCACTCCTGTCCGCCCTGAATGCACAGGTGGAAAAGTGGCTGACTCCGCAGCAACTGGATATCGGCAAAGTGGTTTGTGACAACGGAACAAATTTGTTGAAGGCATTGAAGTTGGGCAAGTTGACACATGTGCCGTGCATGGCACATGTGTGTAATCTGATCGTACAACACTTTGTGCATAAGTACACAGGCTTACAGGGCATCCTGAAGCAGGCCAGGAAGGTGTGTGGCCATTTCAGGCGTTCCTACACGGCCATGGCGTGCTTTGCAGATATCCAGCGGTGAAACAACATGCCAGTGAGGCGCTTGATTTGCGACAGCCCGACACGTTGGAATTCAACACTCCTAATGTTCGACCGCCTGCTCCAACAAGAAAAAGCCGTTAATGAATATTTGTGTGACCGGGGTGCTGGGAATTTTTTTGCCACGTTACTGGACGCTTATGCGCACTGCCTGTAGGCTCATGCGTCCTTTTGAGGAGGTGACGAACCTAGTCAGTCGCACCGAAGGCACCATCAGCGACATCATACCATTTGTTTTCTTCCTGGAGCGTGCCCTGCGTAGAGTGCTGGATCAGGCCGTAGATCAGCGTGAAGAGGAAGTGGAAGAGTTGTGGTCACCATCACCACCAGAAACAGCCTTATCAGCATCGCTTGCTGGACCTGCGGCAACGCTGGAAGGAGGATTGTGAGGAAGAGGAGTCAGAGGAGGAATGTGGCTTTGAGGAGGAGGAGGAAGACGAACCACAACAGGCATCCCAGGGTGCTCGTTGTCACCTATCTGGTACCCGTGGTGTTGTACGTGGCTGGGGGGAAGAACATACCTTCATTGAGGTCACTGAGGAGGAGGAACGGGAAAAGAGTAGCTCGGCATCCAACCTTGTGCAAATGGGGTCTTTCATGCTGTCGTGCCTGTTGAGGGACCCTCGTAGGCTGAAGGAGAATGACCTGTACTGTACCTGTACTAGGTGTCCACGCTACTAGACCCCCGGTATAAGCAGAAAGTGGCGGA
This sequence comes from Pelobates fuscus, assembly GCF_036172605.1. Lineage (NCBI taxonomy): Eukaryota > Metazoa > Chordata > Amphibia > Anura > Pelobatidae > Pelobates > Pelobates fuscus. Next base: position 112,571,536 of record NC_086324.1, on the reverse strand, counting down.
AATGTTACCGAATTACAACAAGTCGGAAAGGATGCAGCATTTGCAAAATAAATTAAAAAGTATGCTTTACACAGCGTATAAGGGCACAACGGGAATCTAACAGGGGAAGAGGTGAAAGTCATCCTCCTCCTCCCACGACCATGCCGGCAAGGACAGGATGCTTTAAAGACGTGTTGTTGATGGAGGACATGCAGAGCTTTTAAGTCCTACGCATCGCCACAGCCCTTCGGGATCCACCCTCAGAGAACGACTCGACCGACAGGTAGCATACTACTTTGCCTTAACTGCAGATATCGACACTCTGAGGAGCGATGAACCCCTTGACTACTGGGTGTGCAGTCTTGACCTGTGGCCTGAGCTATCCCAATTTGCAATAGAACTTCTGGCCTGCCCCGCTTCAAGTGTCCTGTCAGAAAGGACCTTCAGTGCAGCAGGAGGTATTGTCACTGAGAAGAGAGTCTAGATTACCTCACCTTTATTAAGATGAATGAGGGATGGATCCCGAAGGGACTGACAGTGGGCGATACATTCGACTAATAAAGGCCTGATGAGATGAGCTGCCTTGGGCTAAAAATGGTGACCCTATGTAGGAGGAACAGTCCCTATTCTGCTCTGTGTCAGTGTGTATCAGGGTCCCTGAGGACAGGTGTCAAACCATATCTGCCAAGTGACCCTATGTAGGGGGAACAGTCCCTATTCTGCTCTGTGTCAGTGTGTATCAGGGTCCCTGAGGACAGGTGTCAATCCATATCTGCCAAGTGACCCTATGTAGGAGGAACAGTCCCTATTCTGCTCTGTGTCAGTGTGTATCAGGGTCTCTGAGGACAGGTGTCAATCCATATCTGCCAAGTGACCCTATGTAGGAGGAACAGTCCCTATTCTGCTCTGTGTCAGTGTGTATCAGGGATCATTAGGATTGGTGTTAATCCATATCTGCCAAGTGACCCTATGTAGGGGGAACAGTCCCTATTCTGCTCTGTGTCAGTGTGTATCAGGGTCTCTGAGGACAGGTGTCAATCCATATCTGCCAAGTGACCTTTTGTAGCTGGAACAGTCCCTATTCTCCTCTGTGTCAGTGTGTATCAGGGATCCTTAGGATAGGTGTCAATCCATATCTGCCAAGTGACCCTATGTAGGGGGAACAGTCCCTATTCTGCTCTGTGTCAGTGTGTATCAGGGTCTCTGAAGACAGGTGTCAATCCATATCTGCCAAGTGACCCTATGTAGGAGGAACAGTCCCTATTCTGCTCTGTGTCAGTGTGTATCAGGGATCATTAGGATAGGTGTCAATCCATATCTGCCAAGTGACCCTATGTAGGGGGAACAGTCCCTATTCTGCTCTGTGTCAGTGTGTATCAGGGTCTCTGAGGACAGGTGTCAATCCATATCTGCCAAGTGACCCTATGTAGGGGGAACATTCCCTATTCTGCTCTGTGTCAGTGTGTATCAGGGATCATTAGGATAGGTGTCAATCCATATCTGCCAAGTGACCCTATGTAGCCCCCTATTCTACTCTGTGTCAGTGTGTATCAGGGTCCCTGAGGACAGGTGTCAATCCATATCTGCCAAGTGACCCTATGTAGGAGGAACAGTCCCTATTCTGCTCTGTGGCAGTGTGTATCAGGGTCCCTGAGGACAGGTGTCAATCCATATCTGCCAAGTGACCCTATGTAGGGGGAACAGTCCTTATTCTGCTATGTGTCAGTGTGTATCAGGGACTTTGAGGACAGGTGTCAATCCATATCTGCCAAGTGACCCTATGTAGGAGGAACAGTCCCTATTCTGCTCCGTGTCAGTGTGTATCAGGGATCATTAGGATAGGTGTCAATCCATATCTGCCAAGTGACCCTATGTAGGGGGAACAGTCCCTATTCTGCTCTGTGTCAGTGTGTATCAGGGTCCCTGAGGACAGGTGTCAATCCATATCTGCCAAGTGACCCTATGTAGCCCCCTATTCTGATCTGTGTCAATGTGTATCAGGGTCCCTGAGGACAGGTGTCAATCCATATCTGCCAAGTGACCCTATGTAGGAGGAACAGTCCCTATTCTGCTCTGTGGCAGTGTGTATCAGGGTCCCTGAGGACAGGTGTCAATCCATATCTGCCAAGTGACCCTATGTAGGAGGAACAGTCCATATTCTGCTCTGTGTCAGTGTGTATCAGGGATCATTAGGATTGGTGTTAATCCATATCTGCCAAGTGACCCTATGTAGGGGGAACAGTCCCTATTCTGCTCTGTGTCAGTGTGTATCAGGGTCTCTGAGGACAGGTGTCAATCCATATCTGCCAAGTGACCCTATGTAGGGGGAACAGTCCTTATTCTGCTATGTGTCAGTGTGTATCAGGGTCTTTGAGGACAGGTGTCAATCCATATCTGCCAAGTGACCCTATGTAGCCCCCTATTCTGCTCTGTGTCAGTGTGTATCAGGGTCTCTGAGGACAGGTGTCAATCCATATCTGCCAAGTGACCTTTTGTAGCTGGAACAGTCCCTATTCTGCTCTGTGTCAGTGTGTATCAGGGATCCTTAGGATAGGTTTCAATCCATATCTGCCAAGTGACCCTATGCAGGGGGAACAGTCCCTATTCTGCTCTGTGTCAGTGTGTATCAGGGTCTCTGAAGACAGGTGTCAATCCATATCTGCCAAGTGACCCTATGTAGGAGGAACAGTCCCTATTCTGCTCTGTGTCAGTGTGTATCAGGGATCATTAAGATAGGTGTCAATCCATATCTGCCAAGTGACCCTATGTAGGAGGAACAGTCCCTATTCTGCTCTGTGGCAGTGTGTATCAGGGTCCCTGAGGACAGGTGTCAATCCATATCTGCCAAGTGACCCTATGTAGGAGGAACAGTCCCTATTCTGCTCTCTGTCAGTGTGTATCAGGGTCCCTGAGGACAGGTGTCAATCCATATCTGCCAAGTGATCCTATGTAGGGGAACAGTCCCTATTCTGCTCTGTGTCAGTTTGTATCAGGGTCTCTGAGGACAGGTGTTAATCAATATCTGCCAAGTGACCCTATGTAGGAGGAACAGTCCCTATTCTGCTCCATGTCAGTGTGTATCAGGGATCATTAGGATTGGTGTCAATCCATATCTGCCAAGTGACCCTATGTAGGGGAAACAGTCCCTATTCTGCTCTGTGTCAGTGTGTAACAGGGATCATTAGGATAGGTGTCAATCCATATCTGCCAAGTGACCCTATGTAGGGGGAACAGTCCCTATTCTGCTCTGTGTCAGTGTGTATCAGGGTCTCTGAGGACAGGTGTCAATCCATATCTGCCAAGTGACCCTATGTAGGAGGAACAGTCCCTATTCTGCTCTGCGTCAGTGTGTATCAGGGTCTCTGAGGACAGGTGTCAATCCATATCTGCCAAGTGACCCTATGTAGGGGGAACAGTCCCTATTCTGCTCTGTGTCAGTGTGTATCAGGGTCTTTGAGGACAGGTGTCAATCCATATCTGCCAAGTGACCCTATGTATGGGGAACAGTCCCTATTCTGCTCTGTGTCAGTGTGTATCAGGGTCTCTGAGGACAGGTGTCAATCCATATCTGCCAAGTGACCCTATGTAGGGGGAACAGTCCCTTTTATGCTCTGTGTCAGTGTGTATCAGGGTCTCTGAGGACAGGTGTCAATCCTTATCTGCCAAGTGACCCTATGTAGGGGGAACAGTCCCTATTCTGCTCTGTGTCAGTGTGTATCAGGGTCCCTGAGGACAGGTGTCAATCCATATCTGCCAAGTGACCCTATGTAGGAGGAACAGTCCATATTCTGCTCTGTGTCAGTGTGTATCATTGTGTGTCAGTGTGTATCAGGGTCTCTGAGGACAGGTGTCAATCCATATCTGCCAAGTGACCCTATGTAGGGGGAACAGTCCCTATTATTCTCTGTGTCAGTGTGTATCAGGGATCATTAGGATTGGTGTTAATCCATATCTGCCAAGTGACCCTATGTAGGGGGAACAGTCCCTATTCTGCTCTGTGTCAGTGTGTATTAGGGTCTCTGAGGACAGGTGTCAATCCATATCTGCCAAGTGACCCTATGTAGGGGGAACAGTCCCTATTATGCTCTTTCTCAGTGTGTATCAGGGTCTCTGAGGACAGGTGTCAATCCATATCTGCCAAGTGACCCTATGTAGGGGGAACAGTCCCTATTCTGCTCTGTGTCAGTGTGTATCAGGGTCCCTGAGGACAGGTGTCAATCCATATCTGCCAAGTGACCCTATGTAGGGGGAACAGTCCCTATTATGTTCTGTGTCAGTGTGTATCAGGGTCTCTGAGGACAGGTGTCAATCCATATCTGCCAAGTGACCCTATGTAGGGGGAACAGTCCCTTTTATTCTCTGTGTCAGTGTGTATCAGGGTCCCTGAGGACAGGTGTCAATCCATATCTGCCAAGTGACCCTATGTAGGAGGAACAGTCCATATTCTGCTCTGTGTCAGTGTGTATCAGTGTGTGTCAGTGTGTATCAGGGTCTCTGAGGACAGGTGTCAATCCATATCTGCCAAGTGACCCTATGTAGGGGGAACAGTCCCTATTCTGCTCTGTGTCAGTGTGTATCAGGGTCCCTGAGGACAGGTGTCAATCCATATCTGCCAAGTGACCCTATGTAGGGGGAACAGTCCCTATTATGTTCTGTGTCAGTGTGTATCAGGGTCTCTGAGGACAGGTGTCAATCCATATCTGCCAAGTGACCCTATGTAGGGGGAACAGTCCCTTTTATTCTCTGTGTCAGTGTGTATCAGGGTCCCTGAGGACAGGTGTCAATCCATATCTGCCAAGTGACCCTATGTAGGAGGAACAGTCCATATTCTGCTCTGTGTCAGTGTGTATCAGTGTGTGTCAGTGTGTATCAGGGTCTCTGAGGACAGGTGTCAATCCATATCTGCCAAGTGACCCTATGTAGGGGGAACAGTCCCTATTCTGCTCTGTGTCAGTGTGTATCAGGGTCTCTGAGGACATATCTGCCAAGTGACCCTATGTAGGGGGGTCAGTCCCTATTCTGCTCTGTCTCAGTGTGTATCAGTGTCTCTGAGGACAGGTGTCAATCCATATCTGCCAAGTGACCCTATGTAGGGGGAACAGTCCCTATTCTGCTATGTGTCAGTGTGTATCAGGGTCCCTGAGGACAGGTGTCAATCCATATCTGCCAAGTGACCCTATGTAGGGGGAACAGTCCCTATTCTGCTCTGTGTCAATGTGTATCAGGGTCCCTGAGGACAGGTGTCAATCCATATCTGCCAAGTGACCCTATGTAGGAAGAACAGTCCCTATTCTGCTCTGTGTCAGTGTGTATCAGGGTCCCTGAGGACAGGTGTCAATCCATATCTGCCAAGTGACCCTATGTAGGGGGAACAGTCCCTATTCTGCTCTGTGTCAGTGTGTATCAGGATCTCTGATGTATATGGATTGACACCTGTCCTCAAGTGACCCTTTGTAGGAGGAACAGTCCCTATTCTGCTCTGTGTCAGTGTGTATCAGGGATCATTAGGATTGGTGTTAATCCATATCTGCCAAGTGACCCTATGTAGGGGGAACAGTCCCTATTCTGCTCTGTGTCAGTGTGTATCAGGGTCTCTGAGGACAGGTGTCAATCCATATCTGTCAAGTGACCCTATGTAGGAGGAACAGTCCCTATTCTGCTTCGTGTCAGTGTGTATCAGGGTCTCTGAGGACAGGTGTCAATCCTTATCGGCCAAGTGACCCTATGTAGGGGGAACATTCTCTATTCTGCTCTGTGTCAGTGTGTATCAGGGATCATTAGGATAGGTGTCAATCCATATCTGCCAAGTGACCCTATGTAGGAGGAACAGTCCCTATTCTGCTATGTGTCAGTGTGTATCAGGGTCTCTGAGGACAGGTGTCAATCCATATCTGCCAAGTGACCCTATGTAGGAGGAACAGTCCCTATTCTGCTTCGTGTCAGTGTGTATCAGGGTCCCTGAGGACAGGTGTCAATCCATATCTGCCAAGTGACCCTATGTAGGAGGAACAGTCCCTATTCTGCTCCGTGTCAGTGTGTATCAGGAATCATTAGGATAGGTGTCAATCCATATCTGCCAAGTGACCCTATGTAGGGGGAACAGTCCCTATTCTGCTCTGTGTCAGTTTGTATCAGGGTCTCTGAGGACAGGTGTCAATCCATATCTGCCAAGTGACCCTATGTTGGGGGAACAGTCCCTATTCTGCTATGTGTCAGTGTGTATCAGGGTCTTTGAGGACAGGTGTCAATCCATATCTGCCAAGTGACCCTATGTAGGAGGAACAGTCCCTATTCTGCTCCGTGTCAGTGTGTATCAGGGATCATTAGGATAGGTGTCAATCCATATCTGCCAAGTGACCCTATGTAGGGGAAACAGTGCCTATTCTGCTCTGTGTCAGTGTGTATCAGGGATCATTAGGATAGGTGTCAATCCATATCTGCCAAGTGACCCTATGTAGGGGGAACAGTTCCTATTCTGCTCTGTGTCAGTGTGTATCAGGGATCCTTAGGATAGGTGTCAATCCATATCTGCCAAGTGACCCTATGTAGGGGGAACAGTCCCTATTCTGCTCTGTGTCAGTGTGTATCAGGGTCTCTGAGGACAGGTGTCAATCCATATCTGCCAAGTGACCCTATGTAGGGGGAACAGTCCCTATTCTGCTCTGTGTCAGTGTGTATCAGGGTCTCTGAGGACAGGTGTCAATCCTTATCGGCCAAGTGACCCTATGTAGGGGGAACATTCTCTATTCTGCTCTGTGTCAGTGTGTATCAGGGATCATTAGGATAGGTGTCAATCCATATCTGCCAAGTGACCCTATGTAGGAGGAACAGTCCCTATTCTGCTATGTGTCAGTGTGTATCAGGGTCTCTGAGGACAGGTGTCAATCCATATCTGCCAAGTGACCCTATGTAGGAGGAACAGTCCCTATTCTGCTTCGTGTCAGTGTGTATCAGGGTCCCTGAGGACAGGTGTCAATCCATATCTGCCAAGTGACCCTATGTAGGAGGAACAGTCCCTATTCTGCTCCGTGTCAGTGTGTATCAGGAATCATTAGGATAGGTGTCAATCCATATCTGCCAAGTGACCCTATGTAGGGGGAACAGTCCCTATTCTGCTCTGTGTCAGTTTGTATCAGGGTCTCTGAGGACAGGTGTCAATCCATATCTGCCAAGTGACCCTATGTTGGGGGAACAGTCCCTATTCTGCTATGTGTCAGTGTGTATCAGGGTCTTTGAGGACAGGTGTCAATCCATATCTGCCAAGTGACCCTATGTAGGAGGAACAGTCCCTATTCTGCTCCGTGTCAGTGTGTATCAGGGATCATTAGGATAGGTGTCAATCCATATCTGCCAAGTGACCCTATGTAGGGGAAACAGTGCCTATTCTGCTCTGTGTCAGTGTGTATCAGGGATCATTAGGATAGGTGTCAATCCATATCTGCCAAGTGACCCTATGTAGGGGGAACAGTTCCTATTCTGCTCTGTGTCAGTGTGTATCAGGGATCCTTAGGATAGGTGTCAATCCATATCTGCCAAGTGACCCTATGTAGGGGGAACAGTCCCTATTCTGCTCTGTGTCAGTGTGTATCAGGGTCTCTGAGGACAGGTGTCAATCCATATCTGCCAAGTGACCCTATGTAGGGGGAACAGTCCCTATTCTGCTCTGTGTCAGTGTGTATCAGGGTCTCTGAGGACAGGTGTCAATCCATATCTGCCAAGTGACCCTATGTAGGAGGAACAGTCCCTATTCTGCTCTGTGTCAGTGTGTATCAGGGTCGCTGAGTACAGGTGTCAATCCATATCTGCCAAGTGACCCTATGTAGGGGGAACAGTTCCTATTCTGCTCTGTGTCAGTGTATATCAGGGATCCTTAGGATAGGTGTCAATCCATATCTGCCAAGTGACCCTATGTAGGGGGAACAGTCCCTATTCTGCTCTGTGTCAGTGTGTATCAGGGTCTCTGAGGACAGGTGTCAATCCATATCTGCCAAGTGACCCTATGTAGGGGGAACAGTCCCTATTCTGCTCTGTGTCAGTGTGTATCAGGGTCTCTGAGGACAGGTGTCAATCCATATCTGCCAAGTGACCCTATGTAGGAGGAACAGTCCCTATTCTGCTCTGTGTCAGTGTGTATCAGGGTCGCTGAGTACAGGTGTCAATCCATATCTGCCAAGTGACCCTATGTAGGGGGAACAGTCCCTATTCTGCTCTGTGTCAGTGTGTATCAGGGTCTCTGAGGACAGGTGTCAATCCATATGTCAAGGTGTCAATATGTCATATGTCAGGTGTCAATCCATATCCATTGTGATTTAGGAATGTTAGGTGATGTATGCCCTTTATGGATTAAAACCAGACTCTGCATCAACTGTGTAATTTTCCATTGGAGTTTTGCCATGGATCCCCCTCCGGCATGCCACAGTCCAGGTGTTAGTCCCCTTGAAACAACTTTTCCATCACTATTGTGGCCAGAAAGAGTCTGTGGGTTTTAAAATTCGCCTGCCCATTGAAGTCTATGGCGGTTTCGCCGTTCGCGAACCGAACATTTTATGTTCGCGACATCACTAGTTGGAGGTAACAGTACTAAATAGTTTTATAAACCAGGGAATAACATAGGTGGTATACTGGATGAAGAAATATATAAAATAAAACGTAACTTTTAATCTAATAATTAAAAAACCCTTCAATATAAGGGCTAGAAATATATCAATTGAACATACTAACACACAAACACAAAAATAAAGAAAAATAGATAAAATCAAAATTATATAAATTGTACTGTCCAGAAATGATCCTATACCAATTTTGTTTACAGGAGGATCTGCAGTTTAATACTGACAGGTGAGGACTGGAATACAATTGTAATAGAGGTTCTTGAATGTAACCTAAGTGGACAAAAATTAACCACTGAAAAAAGGGCTAAAATTTTATAGTTTATTTTGACCACGCTTTCTAGATAATTGGTGTATGAAACACCTGTTATTCTAATGCAAGAAAATACTTTTGACAAGGAGCCACGTTCGAAGATTTATGACTCTGATGCCGGTCTGCTAAATTTGTAGCTAAATGAACGATTTCGGTAAATAACCTTGTGGCAAAACTAGCCACTTCTGAACTACATGCAGTACAGGTTGTCCGTAGGCTGAAAATATAATGTATAACGTTAAGTGTATGTGTATTGCTCTATGGCCGTTCGCATGCTGGCAGCCGTATGCTGCCAGCATACCAAGCATTCATACGACGAAACACGGCTATCCTGGCCGTTCGCCGTACGAATGTGGACTCCCCAGGTAGACCACACATTCACAGGTCGTGTGGCACCAATTAACCGATTGCAACATTGTTGCAATCGGTAATTAAGGGCTCTCCTAGGTGGCCGTCGTTCGACTACCGACCATGCGGCGGTCGGCCATCTTGGATCCTTTGTCTCTGCAGCGGTGTTCGGTCGTCGAGAGCCTGGAACGGAAAACGGCTACTCAATGATTTGAACACCGCTGGACTTCCAGAGCGTTCGGGAGTCCCGCGTTCGGTACATTATATGTCCCGTACTTATTCGGTACTTTTAAACCCACTTTAATGTTTTACTGTATTATGCGCGGCGTTCGGTCAATTCAGCGGGGATCAGAGCGGTATTCTCACAAAGTGTGCGCTCCGACCCCAGCTATCTACCGAACGTTCAATTATTATAAAGTACCGAATATTATGTGAATTGTGTATTTTAATGTCAATTGTCGGTTTTGCTGCACGAGGAGATAATCCACTTAAGCGTCCATTTTAGTGGGAGTATCGTTCTCGTGCAGCAGTGCCTGTTGGGAAAGTCACAATGCATGGTGGGAGAAATCCCCTGGAATTACTGTCTGGAAACCCCTTGCATGGGGAACTGTATAAATATGCTGCCTGTGAATAAACCGAGTTAGTTGACTCCCAAACTGTGTTTCGTCCGGTTATTGGGAGGATTGGGAACATTGCCTAGCTTTCTATTCTGACTGTGGATTTCCTAGATGTACCAACGGATATCGTATGCTGTTACACTGCATTCCGTTACAATTGGTGGCAAGCGACGGGATCCGAACCTTACAGCCGAAAAAGCAGCGTTCGTGTAAACTGGAACTACCGAACAAGGAAAGCAAGGGCAATTCGTATGGAGATTGATTATACCATACTAAAACGACAAACTTTAAAAGAGCTACTGGAAGCCAGGGGTAAGATAGCCAGCAACAAATCTAAGGCTGTGCTGATCGCTGAACTGATGGAGGGAGACAGAGCCCGCAGCGCTACACCCCCACCAGCCAAGGAAGAGACCCCATTCCAAAAAGAGCTACGAACCAGGTTGGAGTTCTTACCGCAACCAGTACCGCTGGAAATACTGACCGTGATGGTATCGGATGTACAGGATTATCTGATGGCGACCAGCACACCAGCGACCCCGCCTAGGGCAGAGTCTGTTACTGCCTCCACCTACGGACAGGTAAAGCCCAAAGTCCCACATCACGCATTTAAAGCGTTTTGTGAAGAAAAGGACGAAATCAATGGGTATTTGCAGGACTTTGAGCGGCTGTGCGATTTGCACGATTTGGAACCCGCAACATGGGTGCCGCTGCTGGCAGGCAAATTATCGGGTAGGGCGGCGGAAGCCTACCGTGCTGTACCCCGAGAGGACAGTAAGGATTACCCTAAAGTAAAGAGGGCGATCTTAGAGAGGTATGCTATTACCCCAGAGGCATACCGGCGGAAATTCCGGGGCTTGCGCAAGCCTGAGAAAGATTCTCATGCAGAATGGGCGCACAAGCTGGACCAAGCGTCACTAGGCTGGATACAGGCCAGCAACGCTACTAACATGGAGGAGTTGAGGCAGTTAATGCTGCTGGAACAATTTTTTAATGGTTTGTCCTCAGAAGCACAAGAATGGGTGAGAGACCGGAAACCACTCACCCTACCCGAAGCCGCTAAATTGGCGGATCAGCATTTTGATGCCAGGAGGCATCACGGTGCCCAAAATAAGACTCTCCCTCGGATTACCGGGCCACCCAATAATTTTATCCCTACCGGCCCCACCGCACCCCTGCACAGGCCGGCACTGAATACTCCACCAACCCCCTCCCGATACAACGGCCGGGCTAACATTCAGTGTCACACCTGCAAGCAGTGGGGGCACATTTCTCGAGAGTGCACCCAAAACCGGAGCCGACAAGCTTGGAATCAGGTGCGACAAAATTTGGCACCCAGGGCTGCTGCGCACCATTACCAGGTAGCACCCGCCACCCAAGAATTGCTGAGCGCTCAAATTGAGGAGCCTCTTGGGGTGCTGCACGAAGTAATGTCAGTCCGAGCCACCGACAACCGACAACATCATCGGCAGCTAGTGACCCTGGAGGGGAAGGAGGTGCAAGGGCTCCGGGATTCGGGAGCCACTTTAACTTTGGTTGCACCACATTTGGTACCAGGCGCAACCCACACTGGCGGCTCCGTGGCAGTACGGGTGGCCGGGGGAGCAGTATACCGGCTACCTACTGCCAAAGTTCATTTGGATTGGGGTGTGGGAGAGGGGACCGTAGAAGTGGGGCTGATGCAGAATTTACCTGCCGATGTTGTACTGGGGAATGACTTGGGCCAAATGACTTCCGCTTTTATTCCCCAGGCTCCGTACCAGGAGGCCCTTCCCGTAACCACCCGGCAACAGGCTCGCACCACGGCCACACCGATGCACTCTGAGGCTCAGGTAAGAGACCGTGTTCCCCAACTGACCCCCATGACCTGGGATACCCCGACTACCTTTGCGACCGAAGTCCAGACCGATCCCACTCTCCAAGTATATAGGGACCGGGCACAAACCGACCAAGCAGGGTTAGAGGGGGAGCGGTTCATCTGGGAAAGAGAGTTGCTATACCGTGTCACGGCAAAAGATGTGGGGGGGTCTGTCACCTTAACTAATAAACAGCTAGTGGTACCCCAGAAGTATAGACAGGAGCTGCTGCGAATTTCTCATGACATCCCCTTGTCAGGACACCTAGGGATGACCCGTACCCGATACCGTTTGACCCATGCCTTCTTCTGGCCCGGGATCTCTCAGGATGTGCGCCAATATTGCACCTCCTGCGACGTCTGCCAGCATGTAGGTAAACGAGGGGATCGCCACAAAGCCAGGCTATGCCCCCTGCCCATCATAGCAGAACCCTTCAGCCGAGTAGCAGTGGATATCGTAGGTCCCCTGCCAAAACCCAGTCCCTCTGGCAAAAGATATATCCTAACTATAGTGGACTACGCCACCCGATACCCCGAAGCCGTGGCCCTCTCTAATATCCACGCTGAGACCGTAGCAGAAGCATTAATGAAGGTATTTTCCCGAGTAGGTTTCCCCCAAGAGATAATCTCGGACCGAGGTACCCAATTTACGGCCGAAGTTACCCAACATATGTGGAAGGTGTGTGGCATTAAGCCAATAGTTAATTCCGCCTACCACCCCCAGTCCAATGGGCTATGTGAGAGGTTCAACGGGACGCTGAAGCAGATGCTTCGGACGTTCGGGGAGACCCACAAAGACTGGGAGAGGTTTCTACCTCACCTACTCTTTGCATATAGAGAGGTCCCCCAGGAGTCGACAGGATTCTCCCCGTTTGAACTACTGTTTGGGAGGAGGGTGCGAGGACCCTTGAACTTGATTAGGGAACACTGGGAGGGAGAGAGTACCACTAACGAAACCCCTATCGTGTCATACGTCCTGAAGTTCAGGGACCGTCTGGAGGCGCTGACTCAGGCTGTACACACCAACCTCCAGGCGGCCCAGCAACGCCAGCGCCGCTGGTACGATAGAGGAGCCAGGGACCGCAGCTTTCAGGTGGGCCAGAAGGTTTTGATCTTAAAGCCCGTCCGCACAGATAAGCTGCAGGCCATCTGGCAAGGCCCATACCAGGTAGAGGAGCAGCGATGCGACACTACCTATGTGATCGGCCCCTGCTCAGGGGTAGGGAGGAGACGCATGCTCCACGTGAACATGCTCAAGCCCTACCATGAGAGGATAGAGGATGTGACGGCAATATGTGCCTCCTTCGTAGAGGATCAGGAAAATCTACCCTTACCCGACCTACTAGAACCCGAGGAACAGATAGAGCCCTCCCGGGGAGTTCAGTTGGGGGAGCGGCTAAGCCCCCAGGAGCGTGCCCAGGTACAGGCGCTGATTGTAGCAAAGGGGACTACCTTCTCCAATTTACCTGGGTACACTCCGCTAGCCACCCACCGAGTGGAGACCCCGGGACAGCTACCTATGCGCCAGGCTCCATATAGGGTTCCGGAATCCGTCCGTACCCATATGAAAGCCGAACTAGACGAAATGTTGCAGCTAGGGGTTATCGAACCCTCCGATAGCCCCTGGGCATCGCCGGTAGTCCTGGTACCTAAAAAGGATGGCACCACCCGATTCTGTGTTGACTACCGGAGGCTAAATGACAAAACGGTGTCTGATGCCTACCCGGTGCCCCGGATAGATGAGCTGTTGGATAAGATGGCACGGGGCCAGTATCTCACTACCATTGATTTGTGTAAGGGGTACTGGCAGATCCCACTAGCCGATGATGCCATTCCCAAGTCGGCGTTTGTCACTCCGTTTGGCCTGTACCAGTTCAAGGTCATGCCTTTCGGGATGAAAAACGCTCCGGCTACCTTTCAGCGGATGGTAGATCGGCTACTGGACGGTTTTCAGGAGTATGCCTGTGCCTATCTAGACGATATAGCCATTTTTAGCCAAACCTGGGAAGACCACCTACACCACATAGGGGCGATACTAGATCGCATTGGGGAGGCTGGGTTGACGCTAAAACCTAGCAAGTGCCACATAGGTATGGCCGAGGTGCAGTATCTGGGCCACCGTGTAGGGTGTGGGCAGCAGAGGCCCGAGCCAGCCAAGATTGAGGCCGTAGCCAAGTGGCCTACCCCCAGGACTAAGACCCAGGTGCTGGCGTTCTTAGGGACAGCCGGCTATTACAGAAAGTTTGTCCCTGACTATAGCACCCTGGCCAAACCCCTAACAGACCTGACGAAGAAGAACCTTCCCCGACTGGTTCTTCTTCGTGAGCAGGCATTCCAACAACTCAAGACTGCTCTCACTAATGCTCCTGTGTTAACTGCTCCTGATCCAACTAAAAGATTTCTTGTTCACACAGACGCTTCAATGTTTGGATTGGGGGCAGTACTGAGCCAAGTGGGAGCCGATGGCGGAGAACACCCCGTAGCCTATTTAAGCCGCAAGTTGCTGCCTCGTGAAGTGAGCTACGCCGCCATCGAGAAAGAATGCCTGGCCGTGGTGTGGGCCCTTAAAAAGTTACAGCCATATTTGTACGGACAACCTTTTTCCTTACTCACAGATCACAACCCGTTAGTGTGGCTAAACCGTGTGTCTGGAGACAATGCCAGGCTGCTGCGCTGGAGCTTGGCGCTGCAGCCCTTTGACTTTACTATCCATTACCGGCCAGGAAAACAAAACGGTAACGCTGACGGGTTATCCAGACAGACTGAACTCGAGAAGTGATCTGTGAGTACTCTCCCGGACATCCCCAAGCCGATCCGTTGGAATCAGACTGTGTATGCCGGCTTGGTTCTGGGGGAGCATTGTGGCAAAAATAGCCACTTCTGAACTACATGCAGTACAGGTTGTCCGTAGGCTGAAAATATAATGTATAACGTTAAGTGTATGTGTATTGCTCTATGGCCGTTCGCATGCTGGCAGCCGTATGCTGCCAGCATACCAAGCATTCATACGACGAAACACGGCTATCCTGGCCGTTCGCCGTACGAATGTGGACTCCCCAGGTAGACCACACATTCACAGGTCGTGTGGCACCAATTAACCGATTGCAACATTGTTGCAATCGGTAATTAAGGGCTCTCCTAGGTGGCCGTCGTTCGACTACCGACCATGCGGCGGTCGGCCATCTTGGATCCTTTGTCTCTGCAGCGGTGTTCGGTCGTCGAGAGCCTGGAACGGAAAACGGCTACTCAATGATTTGAACACCGCTGGACTTCCAGAGCGTTCGGGAGTCCCGCGTTCGGTACATTATATGTCCCGTACTTATTCGGTACTTTTTAACCCACTTTAATGTTTTACTGTATTATGCGCGGCGTTCGGTCAATTCAGCGGGGATCAGAGCGGTATTCTCACAAAGTGTGCGCTCCGACCCCAGCTATCTACCGAACGTTCAATTATTATAAAGTACCGAATATTATGTGAATTGTGTATTTTAATGTCAATTGTCGGTTTTGCTGCACGAGGAGATAATCCACTTAAGCGTCCATTTTAGTGGGAGTATCGTTCTCGTGCAGCAGTGCCTGTTGGGAAAGTCACAATGCATGGTGGGAGAAATCCCCTGGAATTACTGTCTGGAAACCCCTTGCATGGGGAACTGTATAAATATGCTGCCTGTGAATAAACCGAGTTAGTTGACTCCCAAACTGTGTTTCGTCCGGTTATTGGGAGGATTGGGAACATTGCCTAGCTTTCTATTCTGACTGTGGATTTCCTAGATGTACCAACGGATATCGTATGCTGTTACACTGCATTCCGTTACAAACCTAAATTGCTAACAGTTTATGTTCCCATACACTGTCCAATAATTGATAAACTTGTTCTCCGTGGAATAATATATACTGACTTTCGATATAGTTCTCTTAGTGTAGTCTGTCACCGCTATTTCCCAAGGTAACCAACTATGTGACAGATCCGAACTGATAGTTTCAAGACACTAGTATCGAAATAATTGTAGCAAAAGTCACTTCTAAGTGCAACAGTAGCTAACTGCTGGGAGTTTATATAACATGTAGCCCGTTCAGGTGTACAGTATGCTGTATTCTCAGATTTGCGTATAGATAGTGGCAGGCTACAAAAGCTGTCACACTTCACAAGGAAGGAAGAGCTTTTTATTAAAGATATAGATATGCACTGCGGATCTCCGAGTGATGAGAGAAGAACCGCTCCTGCATTAACAACATTACCAATGCCAATCTTCCATACCAATCACCCTGTAACTGGATGCAGTTTGAAAATTTGGAGCCTCTAGGTGCTCTATATAGATCATTAGTACCAAAAGTTTAATATTGATAATAGAAGTTAGAATTTCTGGTAGACAATGACTAAACTGCACTCACAGGGTAAGGAGAGGTAGAGGATGGATTTGTGTATTTCCGATATAGTTACACTCACCCTACTGTGCCTTCGAGGGCACCCCTTATCAAAAGCTGTCCCTAGCTGGTAAATAAAATAAAGAGCCTTCCCCCCCGCGCCGTTAATGCTATGTAGAAAAGAGGGAGGAAAGACAGCAGAAAGTAAGTGTACAGTTTACTGTGGCCACTGCAGGTGTAAAGTGCTGAGCAGGTCCCAAGTTTATCAATATGAAGTAACGATGTGGCAGAGCTAGCTGCTCTGAAGTCTAGATAGTTAGGTGGTCAGGCGTTAAAGCCCTGAACGCCCTAACGTGCGTTTCGCTGTTAAGCTCATCAGAGGGGAACCGGAGGCATTCTTTTCCCGGTTAATATAAGTGGTGTTAGTAGTTGATTGGTGGCAGTTCAATTTGAATTTGGCCAATGGGCTGTTGATACAGCCTCCTAGATTGACGTCACTGATAGTAAGAGTTTAGCACGGGTTATTAACCCTTTATATCCAAGTACCCTGTTTGTCAATTTGACATATAGGGATTTGTTATTCCACACGACTTTGGTGAAAGGGAGTAAATTACCCATACGAAAAGTTAAGTGTTTATGGTACATATTTCATAAAAGGATGATGTGCTAATTGTATTTAGGCAGTTGTAAATGGTTTTCAAGTCAGTATGATATATAGTAATGGTCCATAACTAAAAATAGTTTTTTACAATTCTTGGACCTTTCCTAATTTATTTTATAGCATCTTAGTTTTCTTGATCAAATGCAATTGATCTAAATTAAAAACTTTTTAAACAAAATTTTAAGCCTGAGTGTCTTTTTCAGAACTCTTACGTTTTTATTCACAGTTGATGAATTTTTGATAGTGATGTAAATGTAATGTTATTTCCCATTATGGGTGTGAAAGGAGTATCCTTGTATGATCTTTATATTTTCAGTACTTTATTGTTCTATAGGCCAATAAGAATTTTCTGCTCAATAGAATTTTTCAGACCTAGTTGAGGACCCAGATAATGTTGTTAAATATATTGGGACCTTTGTAACTTTTTGTATAATCTATTCAACCTTCCTTTTGTTGAAGTAATCTAATTTTAAAGAAATACTTTATTCAAAATGATCTGCCCATATGGTTTATTTTAAGTCTGGGCTAAGAGAGGCAGGGAGATGAGAGAGACGAAAGAAAACCTCTAGCCATGAATGAAGGGAGTGAAATTGAACTCTACATTCAGACCCAGTGTTCGAAAAGTATGAATCCACCTTGATTCTTGTTTTAACAGTTTAAAGGGACACTATAGTCACCTGAACAACTACAGCTTAATGTAGTTATTCAGGTATGATCTATAGCTCCCTGCAGGCAATCTAATGTAAACACTGTATTTTCAGAGAAAATATAGTGTTTACATTGATAGGAATACCTCCAGGAATACCACCAGAGGGACTTCCTATCATGCAGGGCCCTAAAAAGGCCCTGTACACGTCAGACGTATTAAAATACGTCTGACGTGTGCAGGAGAGAGAAGGCACTGTGTGCGCGCCTTCTCTCTCCAGCCTGTCAGCAGAGGAGGGGGGCGGGCAAAGACCGCGAGCTGAGCTGTCAGTCAGCTCAGCTCGCGGCCGTGCACACCGCGCGCATGCGCGGTACTGCGCTCAGGACTTCAGAGGGCGGCATGGATGCTGCCCTCTGAAGTATGTGCGCATGTGCGGCAAAGCCGCGCAAGCGCACAAGGGAGCAATGACCAAATGACCAAATGTAAGCGTCTGATATCTCCCTGCTCGCGCCCGCCTATTTCGTCATTTTGACGAAATAGGGGGCGCGGCTTCACGAGGCTCCTGGCGCTGGAACCAGGTGAGTAAATTCGGCTGCCTGGAGAGTCCCTTTATGATTAAAATTGCCCTTTCTCGGGTTAAGGGAAATTTGTTCAATTGCCTGAAATTTTAAATGTGAGGCATCGCTGTTATGATTTTTCCTAATATGGTTTGCCACTGGTGTACATAAGTTGGTATTTGTGACTGTGTTAACATGCTGCAATATACGTCTTCTAAACTGTTAATATGTCTTTCCCACATACTGAGTGCCACAACTGCAAGTTATAACATAAATTACCTTTGTGGACGAGCAGTTGATAAATTGTTTTATAGGGAATTCTTGTTTAGTTTGAGTGCATTCAACAGTTTTAGAAGGTTTCACATAGTCACTAGCTTTACAGTGGCCGCATTTGTACGTGCCTTTGGTCGTATCTAACAATGTTTTTACTGGTGGTTCTGGTTCTAAATGGCTATGTACCAGGATGTCTTTAAGATTTTTAGGCCTTCGTGCTGTGATACTTGGCCATTGTGTCTTAGGATAGGCCAGTGATCGATATAGATTATTTTAATAGGGTCCCATAACTGGTCAAAGGACCCTATACATGGGTTGTTTTGTTAATTCCGGTTTAGTAGTTTGTAAGGCAGTTGTTCTTTCTATTGAGGACACCCACTGGTATGCCTTTTTTAATACTCTATTCGGGTAGCCTTGGGATTTAAACTGTTTTTGCAATTCTTTTGCTTCTCTATTGAATGACTCATCATCTGAGCAGTTTCGTCTTGCTCTTAGGTATTGCCTGTACGGTATTCCTACTTTTTGATTGTATAGATGGTGGCTTTCCCAATTGAGTAAACTGTTGGTAGCCAACCACATGTTTGATCACCTAGCGTGGGTTGAAGGAGGGTGCACTTAAGTAAAACACCTATTTCAGGAAACCACACTGTTACAATTTACGACCCTCCAGGAGAAAAAGCATTTAAGGCACACAAAGGGAGAACATCCTGCACTATGAATATAGAATTGATGAGGAAAATATTTTACAGATGGTATATGGTGCCAGCTAGACTGGCGAAAATATTTACAGGTACAAAGGACACATGCTGTAGATGTAAAGCCGACAAAGGCCAGATGTACCAAATATGGTGGTCCTGTAACCACATTCAGCCATACTGGCGGTTAGTAGAGGGCACTCTGGCACAAGTCCTAAAAACTGAAATAACACTTACACCAAGCTTAGGTCTATTGCTCTTACACATTGACACATTTCCGAGGTGGGAGGCTATTCTGCTATTTCATACTTTAGTTGCAGCGTTGACACTATTGGCACTGGCCTGGAAGTTAGTGGAGGCGCCCTCAAGACACGTGTTAATGCAACAATTCTCTACCAACTCAGACTACGAGTATGTGGCCAGACGCCAGCGGGGCACTAACTCACTCTTTGGGAGAGCCAAAGAGGTGTAGGATACTTATATATGCAAATTGGATCAATCACCAGATCCGCCATGCCCCTGACCGATCCCACCTAATAGCTGTGTGACTCAGGATGGGCAAACCATCCCACTGACCTATTCATACTGGCCCACCAAGCCGACACAGGCAAACACGGAGTAGTCTACTCTAAGAGAAGACTTAGGGAACCATGTCTCTTCACCCAACTACTTAGAATATAGACGTAAGCTGACATAAAGGGTATTACTTCTGAAAATTCAAGTGCGTACTAGAATTCTCTTTTCAGAAAATGACCAGTAGGGAATTCCTGCAGTTTAGGCATCCTGTTTATCCTCCTTTTAATGGCATATTGAATTGTAAATAGTTGGGGACGAGGCACAATAGAGATCTCTAGACTGTACGACTCCAAGCCCATGCACCTGAGTGATCCACTTAGGGACTCTCCACAAGGCTCCCCACCAAACTCCTCACTACTGTGGGAAACCTTGACAACACATAGACACGTTAGTCCACTAAGGAGAGTTGCAACCACCTGGGGACAACTTTGTCATATGCATAACATGAGTTTACCTACCGAATGGAACTTATATAAAGCCGTGACTATGTCCTTAAATGAAGTTGTGTGGCTAACCTCTACGGTATTTCCACATAGCAGATGAGCCACTAATGTTCCTGACAAACAAGAGCTAAAGTTCACAAGAGTAACAACTAAATTAATAAATGACAAAGTATCCTGCTGGAGAGCCTCCCCCCACCTCCCGTTCCCCTTCCCTCCCACAGGTAGAAGCACTCTACATCTTATGTTGTACACCCGTTTCCAAGTGATTCGTTATTATGATGTAGGTACTGTAATGCACATACTGGTATGTGATTGTCTACTTGTGTATGCCAAATGCATTATGTCATTAACCCTACTTCCCCTTTTCGTTTCTGTACCCCCCCAACTTATTCTTGAAAAAAAACCTATCAAATTGGGGGGGGGGGGGAGAGGAGGGGAGTCAATGGAAGCCCCAAATATTGTCTGGCTCCCGTTGCTCCTCGTCACACCGGCGAACCCATGCACTCACATTTTGGGGGCGCAAGCATGACGTGGAACAATCACAAGTTACTGTTAGGTTATTTAAACCTTCCTAGCTCTGTACTTTGTGCCCTATTGTGCTTTCTGTCCCAGCACCCTTTAGTGCTTCCTTGAGCTATTGTATAGTATTCTGGTATTGACCATGGCTTTGTTTCTGACTCCGTATTTATTTTCAACATTTTCCTGTGTTGTTTGTCTGACTTATTACCATGTACCTCAGCCCGGCTAATTTTCATTTTCCCTGTCTCTGTGTTACCCTGAACTTGGATCATTACGGAGTAAGCTTTTTCTTGTCCAACGTAGGGTTCGGCCATTCTGTGTCTGTCCTCTTATCAGTGTGCCTTGTTATATAATTTAATAGACATTATATATGTGATCTATTATAATTGGAGACAATTTAAAATAGAAATATTTTGCTTTTCTTTATAGGTTCAACTTTACATTAAGAGATATGAATATCACAAGTGATGGCTATAATCATTTCCAATATTGCTTAAACAATTTTCAAAGCATCAAGGATAAACAAAAATGGAAAATAGAAGAAATAAAACCAACATTTCCTCAGTACTTCACTTATGAACGAAGTGACCAGTTGGTAAGTAATGAGTAAAACGGTTTAATACCTGTACAGCAATACATTTTAAATATAATTAGTGAAATGTGCCACATTGCAATATCAGCTGGTGATTATTTAAAGCTTGCTCTAGTGGTTATGGTGCCAAGAGACATTATTTGCTGGGTACATTATTTCTCCATCAAAGATAATATTCGAAGAAAACTGAGAGAAACTTCACAACGTCTACTATTTCATAGCCACCCAATACAAGTGTACTCTGACCTGTCATGGTACACACTGGAGGCACGAAGAGCTCTTAAGCTGATAACTGAACATTTAAGGAATCGTAACATCAAATATCGTTGGGGATTCCCCTTTGCACTAATAGTGAGTAACAAAGGAAACACAATACCAATCAGCTCTCCACTAGACATCCCTCCATTCCTTCAAGCGTTGGACTTACCGGACACCCAAGTCATAGACTGGAACTCGCCACAACCGAACCAGGAGGCCAAAGGCCTCCCGCAATGGCAACTCTGGCTTACACCAGCAAAGGAACGACCAACTGTTACTATCACCTCAACAGAGATATAGAGGTGCCCGGGATGAAACTCGCCGCCAATGGCCCGAACCATCAGCATAACGGAAGCCACCTCATCACATAAACTTTTCCTCCCCAGTCATCGCACGGAAAAATAATCTGCTCAGGGACATACTATCCCCACCGTACATAACTCTCCTCAACTAACTCTCCTCACCTCACCCCACCTGCAAACGTAGCCCAGTTTATCTTCCTCCCAGACGTCCTGGACAACCCCTCTATACCCCACCTTACCGAATGGATCCAAGTAATCTTGCAAAAGTCTTCTGCGGCTACTCGCTCCACTTCGCAACTGACCACATCAATAGCCAGACGGAACCACCTCGTATTTACTACGAAAGGCCATCGATCACACCACACCACCTACCCGGGAAATCAGATCATCGGATGACAGGGAACACTACTCTGTGTTATTATAAAGACACCACTGTTTTTATACGTCCTGTTTCTTTTTACCGGATGAGTTTTCCCCATGACCGGACAATCATATACAAGACTACAGTAACTATCCTCGCTGGTAACTCTAATCTTTGATGTTTCATTCTAATTTTGCTTCTAATTCTTTACCTTGTACGTTATGGTTAATACCGAACACCCTGCACGTCCATCCCATACGGTCATCACTAGACAGGTCGTATCACTATAATCCTTAATATATATACTGTATGTTTATGTCATGTACTATCATATCCACCCAGATAACTGTACCCGATCCGATGAACTTAAACTCACTAATGGGACTCCTATCTCCGGTATGCCCTACCTTACACTACCTGGTTATCGTTGACATTACCATATAACCAAGGTTGTACACCCTACTACAGATACAAACCACCCTTCCCCCTTCCCTCCCCGCTTCCCTCCTCCTACCTCCCCTCCACCAGGATTGTCCATTCTAGTTATTAGCTCTATAAACCCTATTCTCCTAAAGGGAAATTTACATTTATAGGATTCTTAAAACCCCGGGTTCCACATGTAGCCACACTACCCTGAATTACCTAGGGTTCTATCTTTGCGTCGAGATAGAGCACGTCTTTCCCTCTCACCAGAGAGGATTTATCTATTATCTAATATAGAAAATACTATTCCCAATCTCCATCCACCTGAACCATCTTGGCTTTCAGGTCTCCTGCAGTGCATACTAAAAGACCTCATCTTGGCTTTCAGGTCTCCTGCAGTGCATACTAAAAGACCTCACGTTACCTTTCAATACCTCAGAAACCACAACATATAACCACTGAGATAGAAGAGACGACTGAACACCACTTAACACTGCTAAACACTGTTGATCATTGTTGAAACGTTTTGTTATAATTGTTTTATATTTTTTATTTCTGTAACTGTACATAAGTGCATTTGACCAGTGCAAGTGAGATCAATACTGACGACTGAGAATTGATATAGGCATTGTAATAGGCCACACAAGGGCGATATCTTAGGGGACCACAAACCTAAAATCAAAAGCTCAAGTACAGCCCAGGCGACCTAAGGACCTACTATATACAACCCCATGAATTCAGATACTCGAAATATAGGTAGAACCGATCCATCAACTGTTACTAACAAAGATCTCACTACCCTATAGCCACAGCATAACTTAATCCTCCTGATAGTAACACTCACACCCAATTAACAGGCTCTACCAAATAACCACAACTATGTTCCCCCACTACTTCCACACCAGAGTCCCAAACATGCCAAAACGCCAGAGGTATAAACACTCCTGAAAAAAGATCCATAGCATTAGCAGACTTTCGCAGAAACAAGGAGGATATAGTCTTACAAAACAGAGACTACCCGAAAGGCTTTTTTGGCCACTACACAGGTTTCAAATCAAGAGGGGTGGCGATATTAATTGGGAATCAGGCTCAATGCACATACCAAGACCAACAAACAGACAATTTAGGTAGATTTGTATTTGTCAAAGGGAAACTAGGCAATACTCAGATAGCGTTGGCTAACATTTACCTACCCAATAAAAAGCAAAATCTAGCCCTAAAGAAAATACCACAAACTTTCCATCTTCCAAGACAGCATACTAATAGTAGGGGGTGATATAAACACCCCTAGACTTCACTGCAAAACCACAACAACACATGGCACAAAACTGAAAGCAAGTCAACAACACCTTACATGAAGCACAATTATACGACAGCTTGAGGGCCATCCACCCCACGCATAAAGACTATCCTTTTTTCTCACCCCCCGCGGGAACTTATTCCCGCATTGACACCCTTTTCCTCCAACACAGGTATCTACCACAGGTTACATCAGCTGCATATGGTCCAATCACATGGTCAGACCATGCACCCATGACACTAGTTTTAACCATCCCGACCATACCTAATCCTACATCTCTGTGGAAACGTAATGATCTCATTCTCAACAACACTGAAACCATTACACGACTTCGAAACACAGCCACCGCATACTTTAAAGAGAACACACAGCCAGACACTCCCCAAGCCCTTGTCTGGGAAGCCTACAAAGCATTAATGAGAGGGGAGATGATCCATATTGCTTCTTCTTTAAAACGCAAGAGAGAGCTTAGAATCACTCAATTAACCCAAGAACTAAAAGTCCTGGAAAATAAACACCACCGAAACACTACCTCCTCAGACGATTACAAAACACTACTAACCAAAAGGTCAGAACTCATGACAATATTACAACTACATGCCAAACGCAAAATGTCACTAACAAAACATACATACTACACTAAAGAAGGGAAAGCAGGAAAATTTCTTGCCCAAGCTCTCCGACAGGACAAACAATCAACCTTCATCTCCAAAATCAAACAAGAAAACGGAACTCCAACACAACACATGCCAGACATCATAAATTCTACACAAACCTCTACAACCTAACACAAACACATCCATCCACTGAAGAGATCATGAACTTCCTTAGACCTAGGATTAAAAACACTGACCCACTCAATGAAATCAAATTTCTCAACGAACCAATCACACTAAACAAATTTAAAAACACAGTCAAAACACTCCCAACAGGTAAAAGTCCTGGACTGGATGGCTACACAGACAAATACTACAAAAGGCTCTCCCAAACACTAGCACAACCTTTCATTGAGGCATTCAATACATGAAAACTCTTATCCTCAATACCCAAATCAGCACTTGAAGCAACTATCACCCTTATCCCTAAACCAGACAAGGACCCCTCGATCTGCGGGAACTATAGACCAATTTCGCTCATAAACATTGACCTGAAAATCCTGACAAAAATTATGGCCAATAGATTAAAACCCTTTCTGCCGAATCTCATTCACCAGGACCAGGCAGTTTTGTGACAGGAAGGGAAGCTAAACATAACACAACAACAATTGTGAACCTGATGCACTGGGCCCAGAAACATAAAATACACAGTACCCTATTAGCAATAGATGCCGAAAAGGCATTTGATAGGGTGAATTGGTCACTACTCACCCACATGATGCGATACTTGGGCTTTGGGTTGCGATGGCAAGAATGCTTGGCAGCCATTTATTGGCTACCCACGGCTCGACTTTGCATCAATGGTCAGCTTTCTCAATCAGTAGCCATCACAAATGGAACAAGACAGGGAGGTCTCCTGTTGCCTCCCCTGTTCATTCTGGTCCTCGAACCATTCCTGCAAGGAATTAGGGACAACGAGCACATTCAGGGTCTCAAAATTGACAGACAAGATTATAAGGTCACAGCTCTTTACCATCTCTAACCCGCTATCCACAATACCGATTATCTTATCGGAAATTGAAATAAAAATATACAGTAAGGTCTCCAACTTTCAAGCTAACCTAACCAAATGTGACTTACTACCCATACACACTACGAGTTCTCTAGACACCCAGACGCGGGAGAGGTTCCACTTCTCCTGGGCATCCAAGTCTCTTAAATACCTAGAAGTCCACATTCCTACCAATCTAGACCTCCTCTATGACTTTAACTTTCCTCCACTACTATCAACTATCACTAGGGACCTGTGTGTCTGGCATAGACCCTGTTTTGGATGGTTCTGTAGAACCAATATAGTGAAAATGAATATACTTCCACGCATACTATATCTCCTGCAAACACTCCCCATCACAATACTGAACAGATTTTGTGCAACGGTCAAATCCACACTCACAAGCTTCAAATGGTCCAACACCCACCCTAGGATTGCCCACGCTACACTAGTCAAAAGCAGAGATAAGGGAGGACTGAACCTACCAGATATCGAAACATACCATAAAGCAACCCACCTCTCTAGAATCTACGAATGGACCTACACTAATCCAACACAACAATGGGTAATATTGGAAAATACACTCTCAGAGGTCCCATGGGAGTACACCCCTGGCTAATATCAAACCAAACACAACAACAGCATCACCAAGACACACATCCATCAATTAGGGCTACCCTTCAAGTCTGGCACAAGCTATCAAGAACAACAAAGATCTCACCTTATCCCTCCCCCCTCTACCCTCTTACACATAACCCCAGCTTCCAAAGACGACATTCAGGGAACACATACAACACATACCACGATGGCAAAGCATTACAACTAAAGGGACATGGTCGAAAATAACAAAATAAAAAGCCTTTCCCAAATCATGCCTAAAACTGTCCCTATAGGCAACCAACAACTACACTACAACCAAATAGTACACTTCATTAAAATCCAAGATCTCCTATGAAACGATTACGCGCTTTAACCAATTTCAAACAAATATGTTCAGCCCACTCACTCACAAAAAAGATCCTGTCCACCATGTATAAATTAATTAGAGAGGCACAGGACCTGGACTTGCCCAACTGCACTCTGAAATGGGCAAAAGAATTACAAGTAGACGTCTCACAACGAGATTGGCGCACTATCCTCCAAATGGTACACAAATCAACTACCTTTATCGTAGCCCAGGAGAGCAACTATAAACACATCACCTGATGGCATTACACACCAGTAAAAATCCAAAAAATACACAACATGACCACAGATAAATGTTGGAGATGCCAACGCACGGTAGCCCACCACTCCCATGTGTGGTAGCAATGCCCAATACTAGCAAAATTCTGGAACAGAATACACGCCCTCACCCATAAAAAACACCAATGGTAGAATACCTTTTACACCTCAACACTACATCTTCCTATTGCCTCCACAAGGCTTCCAATGAGGAAAAACTGCTCTCTTCAACTATCTAGTTATGGCAGCCACACAATTGATACCCAAATACTGGAAACAAATACAGATCCCATCCATTAGAGAATAGATAGGGAGAGTGGAAGAAATTAAACAGATGGAGGAGCAGACCCACGCCAAAAACAGAAACTTCGATTTCTTCTCCAGGTTTGGGAGCCCTGGGTGAAATTCTTAAATTCAGGGATAAACCGAGATCACTAGACTAGATCCCTATGAGACGATACCACTATACCATACTACTCAACCATAATCAGATCAGCCACGACACATAGAAACCAAAGTAGGAATAACCTGTAGGAACCCTACCGTACTTACGCCCTTTTCCAGTATTGTTAAGTACTTAATTAGCTCCTAAACTTGATATACCAGAATGTTAAAAACTTAATTGGCTCTTACACTCGTTATATCAGAATGTTAACAACCTGTACCTTTACAAGTTATGTACAATCCAACGATGCTATGCAACAACTTTTATTCATACACTCTCTCACTGCTCTAATTGTTTACAGTGTATCTTTCTATGAGAATTTGAGAAAAAAAAATCGAACAACTAAACGTAATGCAAACACCAATGATCAGCAACTTATCTCATATAGAAAATCAAGCTCTACAAGATCTAAGATCGGAGAAAAATCTAGTCATCAAACCCTCAGATAAAGGGGGTAATATTGTAATTATGGAGAAAGAAAGATATATTGATATCTGCATGACCCATCTCCGTGACACATCCTACTATAAAAAACTTCAAGGTGACCCCACCATCCAATATCTGCAGGAATTGAAAAATGCTAAACAAAGCCAGAGACAATGAAATTATCACTCAAGATGAGATTAGGTTTCTCTTATCGAACAACACTCCAAAAGGGGCTACCTTTTACTGCCTGCCTAAAATTCATAAGAACGTGACAAATCCGCCAGGCAGACCCATTGTTTCTGGAAATAACTCCCTTACTGAACAAGCTAGCAAGTTCATGGAAAGAATACTTCATCCTCTGGTCACGGAATTACCTTCGTTTCTACAGGACACGAAAAAAACCCTGTTGATTCTACAAAATTTCACAGTACCACCTTACATTCTTATAGCAAGTCTTGACGTGGTCTCATTATATAAAAACATCCCCCATGACGTTGGACTGTGTGATGTTGGTGATTTTCTCCTGTGGGAGGCTGGCCTCCATCACTACTGAGTCGAGCTGTACCCCCAGGAATTGTATGACAGTGTCTGGTCCTTCTGTCTTTTTTGGCGATACTGGTACCCCTATTGAGTTAAACAAGTGTACTGCCTTTTTTAGACTGCTTGGGGTGATGCATTGTTCTCTACAAACAGAAAATCATCCAGGTAATAAATTACACTATGGCACCTGCTAGTATTCAAAAGTAGCCAACATAAGGTAAAATAGTAATAGAGGCCCCTCCATCTAATGCCATGCAGGTGCCACAGTGACGGATAAATGGGAAGTAGTTTAAAGGCGTTCACAATGTCAGTCTTGCTTAGCCAGGCGCCTACACCCGCATATATGATGGTAGATATTGCGTCATCTATGGTAGTGTATTGTAGCGAGAATTCTTCTGATGGGATAAGAGAATTAAGGCTGGGTACTACCGAAGAATGTGGCACTGATAGGTCTATAATTAGTCTCTGTTTATGTGTGTTTTTCCCTGTGACCAAACCAATGGGGTTGGTTATGCAGCTAGAGAAAGGGGGTTCAGTAAATGGTCCTAGTACAAACCCTTGTTCTTGTTCAACCAGTAACAATGGGTCTACTGCATCTGTGTCGGTAAGGGCAGACTGAAGGTTGTTGGATTCCCATGTACCCCTTGGCATGATGATAAGGCCAATGTGGAAACCTTGGGAGAAACCAGAGACCAAATATGTAACGGATCACCTGGCACCCCGACTGGGTACCTCCGTTACAGAGGGCTCCAAGCGCCCTCTGTAATGGAGACCTCACGAACCGCCGCAGCTTGGTTGGGGTCTCGCCTTCTCCTACCCACCCTGGACCTACGACAAGGCTCCAGGTTCCAGTGGGTGAACCTCTCCTACGAAAGAGTGAAGCAGGAGCAAGCTCTTACAAGAGCTTAGAAGTGATTATCCAAGGGAGCATGCTATATCCCGTGGAGTGATATAGCAATTCCCCCAATAAGAGACAGGACTCTAGATTTAGGGTGAAGAAGAACTCTGATGTTTAATGGCAGGTACTCTGCTTTTATGCAGTGCTCCCCTGCAAGGGAGATGCCCACAGGCAATTAGGCATTAACCAATCACATATCGGTTACATCCCACATATTCCCTCCCCTCTGCTTGGGAGATAATTGAGTTTCTTACTGTATCTACTCAATTATCTCCAAGCTAAAAATCATACATTTTTATACATTTTTATAACTTTAAAACTATACATTCAATCTTAATAAAAATATATTATTAATCAGCACACTTGAAATATGAACACACTCAAAAATCATGCAAATCCTTCCATTAGTTCAAAAGTTAGTCGGAAGTCCTTTGTGACCGACCGCAGGCACATTTTCATGCCCAAAACAGTTCCATGGATTTGGGCTGTGCGGTCGGTCTATTTCTGCCCTGAAAAGTAACAAAGTCCCATCCGAAGGCGGCGTTCGAATCGTCGAACTCACTTCGACTTTTGTCGAAGTGTCGAAGTGGAACCGGGGTTGCGTTTTAGCAGTGTTCAATAGTATAATGGAGGTCTATTTTACACCAAAATGACAAAGTCCCGTTCGAATGTGTGTTCGAATCTTTGAACGGGACTTAGCCTCCAGCCGCAGTGTCGAAGGGTAGGGGAAGGCACAGGTCACCGCGTTCGACTGAATTAAAATGGCTGCCGCCATGTGTTCGACTGTCTAATGGCGGCCACTTTGACTACTTCGGCACTTCAACTGCATCTGAAGTGCCAGTTTAAAAGTACAAACCCTTTCTTCGTACTACACAGTTAAAGGGCCAGAAACATTATACCAAGATCCATTGCATGGCCCAAATGCAGTTCTTAAAGGGCAACACATCCCAGGGCTATAGTTGCAGGGCAGGAGGCTAGCAATCAGTCCTCTTCAATGCCCAGTGGCAAATGGCAGTTTGTCACAAAATATTCCTCGAAATGTTTGGATGGGTGTTTGGACAGTAGCCCCTCCAGAAAGTCAATATTAACTGAAGTTAAATTCGGTTTCATGTACAACAAGCAAGGCGACTAGCTATGTTTTGGACCATGGGGCATATTACCTCTTTCGTGGAGGATGGGTGTTGGCCTTGCAGGATCTCTATTACTATGGCAGAGAGTGCCTTGGAGAAATACCTAGGTGGCCGTACCCGATTGTCTCTATGGTTGATTCCCCATACTTAACCCTTGCTTTAAGGAAGTGGGAGCCACGTACCTGTATGAACAATGTTTGTATTTGCTTTATTCAGCGATAGTCTGGTATTCTGCTAAGGAGGAAGGCCTAAATCAAGATGGTGGATGACATAATAGAAGGAAGTGGGTACATATGAGTTGTAATGATACTCCCATCTGCTGAATAATCCCCCACAAGCGTAGTGTTTAATTCCCCTGTGAACAACCTACCTATACCATTAGGTGATGTGTCAAACTTGTCCTGGCTTGGCAAGTATAATTCTAGTGAGCCAAGTTTGTCTAAGCTTGGTGCCTTGAGTCTGTAACACATGTCAAAATCGGGTTATAGTAGGTTCGTAATTGTCTGCTTTGTACCGTTGTACTTTGCATACCTTTATGTTCCTACTCAGAGAATTGTAGTAATATATTGTATAACGAAACTTATGATTGTTACAGAGTCTGACTGTAAACGCTAAAGAACGTACCGATTTTATAGTAACACAACACTCTTGACCTTTGTCTAGGTGTCTGAATCACGAAAGCAGACCTAGAGATCAAATGACAAATACTGAGTTAACATATACCGCAAAAGCTTCCCCTGGGGAAATGCCTGTATACTATGCAAAGAGATTTGTAACTGTTACCTGATGCACGTACCAGTTATAAAGAACGAAAAAAAACTTCTTGAGCTCTGATAAGGTCTATTGACACGAAAGCAGACCTATAGAACAGAATGATAAAATACTGTGTAAACCGTCAACCTCAATTTCACCTTTAAGAATATGGAATTTGTTCAAGATATAGTACTGACTTGTAATATGTATATAGTATAGTTATCTGCTAGTGGTTATGGGCAACATGGCTACTAGGTGGCGTTGTGCTGCCCTGTGCTCTAGTCACCAGATGTAACATATCAGGATTTATAAATTAGAGTATCAACATGATAATTGTGAAACTGTGATACTTAACATGCCCCAGAGGGAATGCCCTCTCCCAGTGTCACTGCTATTGTGCATTGTATTTATATGTGACATACCAAAGACCAGCCATATTTAAACTATAGTGTAACATTATTCGACCAAACATAACTGCTTAATTTGATGTTTATACAGTATGTGTGTCCTTGTCCACCACATAAGTGCCGCCTGTATAGGCTGTGACTGCCATGCTGAGCGTGATGGGAGTAAATTCCTAACATGTTTAACACTATCTGCCTGCTGTTGGAAAGAGGCAGGCAGATAAGTTGCCCGAAAACCTGTGTCTGCAATGCTCCGTCGTGTATGTGCCGGTGTCTGGAGGAAACAACCCGGTTTAGTGATGCCCGTTGGCGGTAACCCCTCCTCTTAACTGCCCTTAATACTACAGCCTAGCGCAATTGAAATCCCACCGTATTGTGACTTTTGCTTAATGCAAAACTTTTGTTGGAATACCACAGACCTCGTTGACATATGGCGAGTCTGTGGGGGTTCTGCAGTATCCCAGTGTGTGTTTTCGGAGCCGGGGACCTCGGCGGGTCGGGCTAGTTAAGATGCAGACAGGTAAAATTATATCCGTCTGTCTACTCACTGTTTCGGTGGGCAAACACTGTAACAGGCGGTGGAGTGTCAGGTGGAGAGAACCGGCGAGCTGTCAGGAGGACTGAGTGCCGCGATCAGAATTTCGATGCTGGAAACCGGAAGTGCAGCCAACCAATCAGCAAAACGTCTGGAACCAATTAGGTAACGCAGGGAACAGGGGGAGTCCCTTTTAAAGGTACACAGCCCTTCCCCCAACTTCAGGCCCAGCCTTCCAATATATATATACACATACATATATGTATATAATATATATTCTAAAATACCGTATATACTCGACTATAAGTTGACCCGAATATAAGTCGAGACCCCTAATTTTACCCCAAAAAACTGGGAAAACTTATTGACTCGAGTATAAGACTAGGGTGGGAAATGCAGCAGCTACTGGTAAATTTCTAAATAAAATCAGATCCCCCAAAATTATATTAATTGAATATTTATGTACAGTGTGTGTATATAATGAATGCAGTGTGTGTATATTATGAATGCAGTGTGTGTGTTTATGAATGCAGAGTGTGTGTGTATGAATGCAGTGTGTGTGTGTATATGCATGCAGTGTGTGTGTGTATGCATGCAGTGTGTGTGTGTATGAATGCAGTGTGTGTGTGTATGAATGCAGTGTGTGTGTGTATGAATGCAGTGTGTGTGTGTATGAATGCAGTGTGTGTGTGTATGAATGCAGTGTGTGTGTGTATGAATGCAGTGTGTGTGTGTATGAATGCAGTGTGTGTGCATGAATGCAGTGTGTGTGTGCATGAATGCAGTGTGTGTGCATGAGTGCAGTGTGTGTGTGTATGAGTGCAGTGTGTCTGCATGAGTGCAGTGTGTGTATGTCTATGTGATGCAGAGCCTTGGTGGGGGGGTGGGCATTTTTATTATTATTTTAATAGTTTTTGTTTTATATTATTATTATATTTTTTTATATTATTATAATATTTTTTATATTATTATTATTATATTTTTTATATTATTATTTTTATATTTTTTTATATATATTTATATTTGTATAATATTTTTTTCGTCCCCCCTCCCTGCTTGATACATGGCCAGGGAGGGGGGCTCTCATTCCCTGGTTGTCCGGTGAATGGGCAGTGTAGGAGGGGGGCTGGCAGGAAGCGTTTACTTGCAAAATAAGTGAAAAGTATACCCTTTGCCTCTAGAAAAATACACAAATAAAACGTCAATTAAAATTACTCATGTAATAAATGCAACCTTACCTTTCCTGCAGCTCCTGTCAGCTCCCTTCTCTCTCCTCCGGTCAGTATATAATATATATTCTAAAATACCGCTCCCTTCTCTCTCCTCCGGTCAGATCCCCTGTCAGTTCCACTGCAAGTCTCGCGGTGTGAGTGCCACACGGAGCTCTGATCCCACGGCTCTCGCGAGACTTGCAGAGGGAGCTGACCGGAGGAGAGAGAAGGGAGCTGACAGGAGCTGCAGGAAAGGTAAGTAAACGCTTTCTGCCAGCCCCCAACAGGACCGCCGGGCTTGTAATGAGCCCGGCGGTCCTTGTCTGTATTATGGCAATGTAAGTTGTCATAATACAGACGTGAAAAAGAATGTAGTATACACACTAACCACAGATAATAAATCTGCTAAATTGAAAGGGTCCCAGGTGTACCTCACTAACACCCAAAGTAGTAAAACATGAAACAAAAAAGTGGAAACCACATTCAATAAGCATACAATGAAAATACAACCTGGAAAATATAACCAGAGTAGGTCTATTCTCTATAAGAGTAAGATTGAGTCTAAAATGACAAAAAATATATACAAATCATAGCGTAAAAAAACAAATTTCAATTTGCGTTTATTACTCAATATAATTCACAAGTTAAACAAATTTAAAAAAATCTAAATAAATATTGGTACATCCTACAAAGAGATAATGTACTTAAAGATGTTATCCCTAATAAACCTACAATTACCGTATATACTCGAGTATAAGCCGACCCGAATATAAGCCGAGGCCCCTAATTTTACCCCAAAAAACTGGGAAAACTTATTGACTCGAGTATAAGACTAGGGTGGGAAATGCAGCAGCTACTGGTAAATTTCTAAATAAAATTAGATCCTAAAACAAATATATTAATTGAATATTTATTTACAGTGTGTGTATAATGAATGCAGTGTGTGCGTATGAGTGCAGCATGTGCGTATGAGTGCAGCATGTGCGTATGAGTGCAGCGTGTGTGTGAGTGCAGCGTGTGTATGAGTGCAGCGTGTGTATGAGTGCAGCGTGTGTATGAGTGCAGCGTGTGTATGAGCGCAGCGTGTGTGTATGAGCGCAGCGTGTGTGTATGAGCGCAGCGTGTGTGTATGAGCGCAGCGTGTGTGTATGAGCGCAGCGTGTGTGTATGAGCGCAGCGTGTGTATATGAGTGCAGTGTGTGTGTGTATGAGTGCAGTGTGTGTTTGAATGCAGTGTGTGTTTGAATGCAGTGTGTGTATGAATGCAGTGTGTGTGTATGAGTGCAGTGTGTATGAGTGCAGTGTGTGTCTATGAATGCAGTGTGTGTATATGAGTGCAGTGTGTGTGTGTATGAGTGCAGTGTGTGTTTGAATGCAGTGTGTGTTTGAATGCAGTGTGTGTTTGAATGCAGTGTGTGTATGAATGCAGTGTGTGTGTATGAGTGCAGTGTGTATGAGTGCAGTGTGTGTGTATGAATGCAGTGTGTGTGTATGAGTGCAGTGTGTGTATGTGTGCAGTGTGTGTGTGTGTGTGTTGCAGAGCTTTGGTGGGGGGTGGGCAATGTTATTATTATTTTTTAAATTATTTTCATATTTTTTTATTATTATTTATTATTATTATTATTTATTTAATTTAATTATTTATTTTATTTTATTATTATAATTTTTTATTTTTTTTCGTCCCCCCTCCCTGCTTGATACATGGCAGGGAGGGGGGCTCTCCTTCCCTGGTGGTCCAGTGGCATTGGTAGTTCAGTGGGGGGGCTGTGGGGGCTGGCAGAGCTGTTACTTACCTCTCCTGCAGCTCCTGTCAGCTCCCTTCTCCTCCGCGCCGTCCGCTCAGCTCTTCTGTCAGCTCCCACTGTAAGTCTCGCGACAGCCGGGGCTCTCGCGAGACTTACACTGGGAGCTGACCGAGGTGCTGAACGGACGGCGCGGAGGAGGAGGAAGCTGACAGGAGCTGCAGGAGAGGTAAGTAACAGCTCTGCCAGCCCCCCCAGCCCCCAGTCTGTATTATGGCAATGCAAATTGCCATAATACAGACTATTGACTCGAGTATAAGCTGAGTTGGGGTTTTTCAGCACAAAAAATGTGCTGAAAAACTCGGCTTATACTCGAGTATATACGGTATTTACAAACGAGCAGCTAACCTTAAAAATAAATTGGCTCCTAGTCTTCTTCCTATACCTTCTGCAACTACACCTATTTCTTTCCTTAAACCTTTACAAGGGTTTTATTGTTGTGGGCATTGTTCCATGTGTAAATATCAAAAAAGGAAAATAACTAGTTTTGTTGGTACTCATACATCAAAACATATCAGATCAAAAAACATATCCAATGTTCTACTACTTTTGTGGTCTATCTACTTCAATGTGGCTGTGGGGCCCAATATGTGGGCCGCACTACTCGGAAACTTCACATCAGACTTTTGGAACACTTTAATAATATCAAGAAGGGTAAATTAGACCATAGTGTTCCAAAACACTGTAATACATGTCCCCTTTTTTGTTGGGAACATTTTTTAGCTTTTGGAATAGCACATATTACATTGGGCGTTAGAGGAGGGGATAAACTTCAAGAATTAATTCGCCAAGAAGCATTCTGGATATATACTCTTAATACTTTACATCATGGCCTTAATGCAGAAATAGATCTACAAGGTCTGATTTGAATTTATATCTTGGAACATTGGATTTGTTGTTTGGATTTTATATGTATCAGCTTTTCCTTTTTTCTCTCATCTTTTATCTACATACTAATTCAGATTTACTTATAGATAGTTGATTTTTGACATCCATGCTAATTTATTCTTTTTTTCTTCCATTTTTGTATATAAATCAAGTATACATTGTAATTCCATCTATTTTTCTGTATATTATACATATGGATATTCAACATTATCTAAATGTACTTATTGATTGGTCTATTTACATATTATTTGCTTATTGAATACTAATTGATGGATTGATGGATCACTTATTAACTGATCAACCAGTTCATCAGTTTATTCATATTATTTACTTTTTCCATGTATTCTATATTCTGTACTGTACATATATGTATGTTCGATTAAATGCTATATACATCTGCTGTATTATCGCTATGATTCTGTTTTTTCTTGTCTGTATGGCGACATATCGCCAGTTGTGTACTTTCTTCTCCTGTGCATAGATCTCTTTTACCACACGTCACAGTACGCTTGGTACTCAAGTGTTGTGGATTCCAACTCCGGGGGCGCATGCGCCGAATACCGGACAGACGTCAGAGGAAGTGGGTCATTGCATTCCACGCTGGAACGCACGCTGCCGGTGAACGGCATTATGAAGAATTACTGCGGGTATAAGAAGTCCTTCCACACAAGGCTCTACATATATCCCTGAAGAAGTCCCTTACATATATTGTCGGACGAAACGCGTTGGATATCGGACTTTTCGTTGTTGTTTTTTTGTATATTTTTTTTTTATTATTCAATTTTTTTTATTGTTTTTGTAAGATAAACATACATTAATAATGGTCACAAAGCAGAGGGTAATAGGCGCTCGCTATAGTAAGTGGTGGGCAGGCAGCAGTGTACAAAACAAGGATTCCCAAAACCTTGTAAGTGAGAGTAGAAATCGGAAAAGGGGAGTGTATACCGCGCCTAAAGGTATTGGTATAAACAATTATAAAAAATTATACATACATATAGTCGATGGAGATTTTGACAATAGATGGTAACCTCAAAATAAAAAGCAAAACATAATAGTGCAATACAGTAAATAAACAAGAAAGGTCAGATAAAGCTATACACAGTCCACTCACATGGGGATGAGCTATAACAGAGCTCAGCTGTGATGCGCCTGGACGGTATAATCCCCGTCTCGGGATATATGGTGGTATAACTTCCGGGATATTCCAAGGTGCAGTGGTGCGTAGATCATAAAATCCAAAGATAAAAATATGGCAGCATATGGTGAAGTAAGTACTGGTGAAGTAGTAACAAGTATAAAAGGTATTGTACTTACAATTTTTAGAGCATGTAACCTGCTCTAGTTTGGACAGCCTAGGTGGTATAATCCCCACCAAGGATATGCAGGATCCAGGGAGTAGAAGGTGATAATAATAAAGATATATAAAAGTATAATAAAAGAAGTACTTTAATATATAAAACAAACAAGTATAATAACAAGTATAAAAGTCCACTTTACGCGTTTCGCCTCACAGGGCTTCTTCAGAAGTGTGGAGCATCTCCTTCATGGATCCGTTTTTATATGGCTGTCAATTTAGGAAAAGTTAGTTGGTGGTGTAGTGGTTTCTAGTTCCGGATTATCTGTCCTGGAACGCTCGTTTCTATTTCCGGGTTGTGTCTATGGAACGCAGGTGTCGCCAGAGTGATGACGCGGCACTCGCGTCGAACCGGAAATGACGTGGTAGGTGCGTCATTCCGGAATATTGGCCAGAATGATCGTGACGCTCAAGTGGAACGCACGCAACGTCCGAAAACAGCGTGCGTTGCGTTCCAGAGCGTCTATATGCAAATAGCTGCAATAGAAAAAATAAATATGGGCACAGTAATCTGAGTATTTAACCGCCATATTCGTTTTGGGCATTTACATTTCAACGATTGTTACATTAGTATGAAAACAATATCAAAACAATATAAAAGCAATATAAAGGTGGGGTACTTTCAGCCTCAGGGGTAATTTGATATACATATACAAAACAATATATGATGTAGCAAAAGTATGAAGAGCTACAATTGATTATAATAAATGCAATAAAAACGTAAAGTTATAAATATTCTGCATAAGGCACAGAAAAATATATATATATTGTATAAATAAATAAAAATATATTATCATACAGTGAATTTCATACATAACATACTCAGATTACTGTGCCCATATTTATTTTTTCTATTGCAGCTATTTGCATATAGACGCTCTGGAACGCAACGCACGCTGTTTTCGGACGTTGCGTGCGTTCCACTTGAGCGTCACGATCATTCTGGCCAATATTCCGGAATGACGCACCTACCACGTCATTTCCGGTTCGACGCGAGTGCCGCGTCATCACTCTGGCGACACCTGCGTTCCATAGACACAACCCGGAAATAGAAACGAGCGTTCCAGGACAGATAATCCGGAACTAGAAACCACTACACCACCAACTAACTTTTCCTAAATTGACAGCCATATAAAAACGGATCCATGAAGGAGATGCTCCACACTTCTGAAGAAGCCCTGTGAGGCGAAACGCGTAAAGTGGACTTTTATACTTGTTATTATACTTGTTTGTTTTATATATTAAAGTACTTCTTTTATTATACTTTTATATATATCTTTATTATTATCACCTTCTACTCCCTGGATCCTGCATATCCTTGGTGGGGATTATACCACCTAGGCTGTCCAAACTAGAGCAGGTTACATGCTCTAAAAATTGTAAGTACAATACCTTTTATACTTGTTACTACTTCACCAGTACTTACTTCACCATATGCTGCCATATTTTTATCTTTGGATTTTATGATCTACGCACCACTGCACCTTGGAATATCCCGGAAGTTATACCACCATATATCCCGAGACGGGGATTATACCGTCCAGGCGCATCACAGCTGAGCTCTGTTATAGCTCATCCCCATGTGAGTGGACTGTGTATAGCTTTATCTGACCTTTCTTGTTTATTTACTGTATTGCACTATTATGTTTTGCTTTTTATTTTGAGGTTACCATCTATTGTCAAAATCTCCATCGACTATATGTATGTATAATTTTTTATAATTGTTTATACCAATACCTTTAGGCGCGGTATACACTCCCCTTTTCCGATTTATACATTAATAATGTTTGCAATAATATATCAAGGAAGCTCAAAGATAAGGATTAGGAAATCGAAAGAATACAGTAGATACAATGATACTATGTTATACAATTGAATAGTGAAACAAACTGTCCGGTAGGTTTGATAGTAGCAATTAGATAATGCAATCTTGGTACGAGACAATAACATTAGAGGAAAGAGTATTAAAAACAAATAAGGAGAAAGAGCTAGGTCGGCATGGTAGGTTTAGAATTATAAACTTTTGTGATTACCCTTCGTAAGCTTGACTAGGGAAGTTTCCGTATATCTGATTGTGGGTTAGATTAAGTTCAGGCTGTGTATCTAACAAGTGACCGTCTTTAGATTGGCGTATGTGGAAATTAGAGATGTAAACTGTCCATGGTTTCCATGTTTTTGTAAATTTTTGGAAGTTCTTGTGTTTAGCGTGTGTAATTTCTTCCATCTGTTTGGTATTTTCTACGCTCTGGAACCATTCTCTGATGGTGGGTGTGGTTGGTGATTTCCAGTGTATGGGGATCATTTGTGAGGCTGACATAGCTAAGTGGTAGAACAGGTCAGTCTTGGATTTCGTGAGTCCCAATGGTTTCAGGAGGAATATGTAGTTGTCTGGTGAACT
This sequence comes from Pelobates fuscus, assembly GCF_036172605.1. Classification (NCBI taxonomy): domain Eukaryota; kingdom Metazoa; phylum Chordata; class Amphibia; order Anura; family Pelobatidae; genus Pelobates; species Pelobates fuscus. The sequence goes on along the minus strand of NC_086324.1, from coordinate 112,532,192 downwards.
AGGGAAGTTGGTATGAAGTATATATTGTATAATCTTGTGGATTCTGGTCCAGAATTTGGCTATTTTAGGGCATTGCCACCAGATATGGGCATGATGTGCAGTATCCTGCCCACATCTCCAGCACTTGTCCAAAGAGGTGTTATGTATCTTACTTAATTTGGCTGGGGTGTAGTGCCAGCGAGAGATCCGTTTGTAATTATTTTCTCTTGCCCTTAGTGATGTTGATGATTTATGTACCGCCTTGAAGATAGAACCCCACTGGAGGGGAGTAAACTCCCTGTGGAGCTCTGTTCCCCATTTGACAGTGTAGTTTGGGAGCTTTTCTTCCTGTGTGTCCCTAATTAGTGTGTACATAGAGGAGAGAAGTTTTTTGGAAATTGGGTGGGTGGAGCATAATTGTTCAAATTTTGTCAAATGTCTATCACCACTAGGAAGTAATGCTTGAGATTTTATGAATTGAGATAATTGGAGATAGTGGAAGTGTTGGTTCCCCGTGTAGTTTAAGTTCTGAGATAGTTGCCTGATATCTTTGAGTTTACCGTCGGATGTGACCTCTCGTAGTTGAAGGGGTGTAGAGTTATGTCGGTGATCACGTAAAAGCGCTACAGATCCACCTTGGAAATGCGGGTTACGGGTGAGCGGGTATAGGGGGGATGGGAAAGGTGCAGTTCCCGTTGATGTCTGCAATTTGTGCCATACCTTCAATGTGGGTGCAATTGTGGGGTGAGTAAGATATTGTTTCGACAAGTGGTGTGGGGTCATTGGCTTCAACCAGAGACTCGTATTTAAGGAGGGAAAGTCATGGAATGATTTTTCTATAGATACCCAATGATGGGTTGGAGTTGTTCTGGTCCATTTGTACACCCTATGCAAGTGTATGGCTTTGTGGTATAACTCCAGATCAGGTAGATTCAATCCCCCTTTCTCAATTTGTTTAGTGAGTGTTGCGTAAGCTATACAGGGCGGGGTGCCAGCCCAAATGAAACTTGTGAGCAAGGATCTGATAGTACTGAAGAACAAACTCGGAATTGTGACCGGAAGGGTTTGAAGAGGGTAGAGTGCGCGGGGGAGAAGATTCATTTTGATTATGTTTATTCTACAGAACCATCCAAATTGGGGCTTATGCCATTTTTGTAAGTAACAGCGGAGGGAAGTTAAGGTGGTAGACATTTTCTAATTTGTTAGGGATGTGGACTCCTAAATATTTGGTCGAGTCGGGGGCCCAGGTAAAATCGAATTCTTTTTGTAGTGATGTGTTAAGTAGCTGAGAGGAATGAATTGGAAGGAGTTCACATTTGGTGAGGTTGGCCTTGAAATTTGATATTTTACTATAAGTTGCCATTTCCTGAACAATTGCCTTGAGGGTTTGGACCGGATTGGAGATGACAAAAAGAAGATCTGCGAATGCCGTGATTTTGTATTCCTGTTGGTTTATTTTGAGCCCTTGAATGTGGTTGTTGTCCCTGATACCCTGGAGGAAGGGTTCGAGCACAAGGATGAAGAGGATTGGTGAAAGGGGACAACCTTGTCTAGTGCCGTTTGTGATACTGACAGGGGAGGACAGTTGGCCTTGATCCTCAGGCGGGCTGTTGGGATGGAATATATAGCACCAAGCCAATCTTGCCAGAGTGGTCCGAAACCCATCTGTTGGATCGTATGTCTTAACAAGGACCAGTTGACTCTGTCAAATGCCTTTTCGGCATCGATAGCTAGAAGCGCACTATGTGTTTTATGTGTCTGCGCCCAGTGTATGAGGTTAAGAATTTTTGTAGTGTTGTTTTTGGCTTCTCTGTTAGGGACAAAACCGGCCTGGTCTTGGTGGACAAGGCCTGGCAAAAGCGGTTTGAGTCTATTAGCCATAATCTTTGTTAAGATTTTTAAATCTGTGTTAATGAGAGATATCGGCCTATAACTACCACAGGCAGTGGGATCCTTACCCGTTTTGGGAATTGGAGTAATGGTGGCTTCTAATGTTGATTTGGGTATAGTGGATGGAAGATCAGTAGCGTTGAAGGCATTTAGGAAGTGCTGGGCTAACGTTTGGGCCATTACTTTGTAGTATTTCCAAGTGTAACCATCTAGACCTGGGCTCTTTCCTAGTGGAATGGTTTTGACTGTGTGTAGGAATTCGGTCATCGAGATAGGCTCATCGAGAAACTTGGTATTGATTTGTGGGAGCGTATATTTTATTCTCGGTTTGAGAAACTGAAAGATGTCATGTGAGGTCGGTTGTGTGTCTGGCAAATTATACAGATGTGTGTAGAATTCGTGGAATGCTTTGAGTATTTCGGGCATGTGGCAAGTCTTTGTGTCTTTCCCGATTTTGATCTCGGAAATGAAAGAGGATTGTCTCTCGTTTTGCAGAGATTGCGCTAATAATTTACCTGCCTTGCCCCCTTGGGTATAATAAGTATGTTTGGTGAGGGAGATTTTGCGTTTGGCATGAATGGTTAGAATGGTTGTAAGATCCGTTCGTTTAGCTAGCAGTTTATTGTATACATCAAGTGAGGGAGTGCCTTTGTGAGAGTCTTCGAGTGATTTAATTTCATGAGTGAGTTGAGAGATCTTTTGACCTCTCTCACGCTTCTTAGTGGCTGCAATACGTATTAATTCTCCTCGTAGAACTGCTTTATGTGCTTCCCATGTCATAATGGGTGTAGTGTCAGGGTGCGTGTTTTCTTGGAAATAATTGGCTGCCGTTTTGCGTAATTGTGATATGACGTTGGGATAATTTAAGATTAGGTCATTAAGTTTCCATTGCGTGGTGGGGTAAGGGAAGGTGGGGATCACTAATGTAAGTATCATAGGAGCATGGTCGGACCATGTGATTGTGCCATAAAGAGCTGATTTAATCAGGTGGAGATATCTGTGTTGGAGGAAAATAGAGTCAATACGGGAATATGTCCCTGTGGGGGGAGAGTAGAAAGAGTAGTCTTTTCTGGATGGATGTGTAGCTCTCCACGCGTCGTATAGTTGGGCCTCATGCAAAGTGTTTTTCATAAGTGTGCGATTTTGCAGTAAGTAGTTTTGTGAAGTGGCAGTAGTGTCTAAGGGGAAATTGAGGTCACCCCGTAGGATTAGTATGCCTTCTTGGAACGTTGAAAGTTTGTGGAGGATACGTTTCAGTGTCTGGGGCTGTTTTTTTGTTCGGAAGGTATACGTTTGCCATTGTAATTTGAGTGTTGCCTATATTTCCCTTTACAAAAATGAATCTACCAGAGTCATCCTTTAGTTGGTCTTGGAAAGTAAATGGAGCTTGTCGGCCAATGAGTATAGCCACCCCCCTAGCTTTGGTTTCAGAGTAATGGCTGAAATAGCCCTTAGGATAATCTCTGTTCTTCAGCGAAGGGGGAGCGTCCTTCCTGAAGTGTGTCTCTTGAGTAAATACAATCTGCGCTCCTTGTCTGCGAAAGTCGGCAAGTGCCATTGACCTTCGTTCAGGGATATTTAGACCCCTTGCATTTTGTGTAAGAATAGTTATAGTTGTCATAATAAGGATTGAATGAAGTTAGTGTTGGCAAGGCTTGTGATGTGAGTGTCTTCTATACGTATCAGACCGGGGCGTGAATCAGATAAAGTTGTGGCTTGTTGGTGTGGCTTAAGAGGGAGCAGTTTGGCTAAAAGGTTCCGCTAGGTGGAGCGCGTTTAGGGCCCTTAGTGTTATGTAGTGCTGGTAGTGTGTCGGTAAGATCTATGTATACAAGCTATACAGCCTCACTGGCGTACTAGGAAACCTCTCTGTAGTCGTCCTACGGACGTTTGTCCTATATGCTCAGACAGATAAACCAAGAGCTGAAACAATACAAGTTGATCACAGTTATGATAACAGTAACAATTTTAACAATAATAACAGAAATATATACATGTTACAGAAGCCTTAGTTTTATTGTGCACCTTTAAGTACCATTTTTATCTATACAGCCGTTCGGATGATTTCATACGAATTCTTTGTGCTCGGAATAGGTGGCCGCCATTTCGGGACTTTACACGTGTTCGCGGCCATCTTGCGCACGAACAGCGGTGTTTGCCTGTAACCACATGGAACTAAAAACGGATACGCGAACAGGCGAACACCGCTGAGTCCTCCAGACCTCCATGAATTCGTACAGAAACTGGGGAGTCTGGCGACCATAAAGATTCGAATGGTTGGCAAGATGTTCGTGTCCTTTCACCGTGCGTACGGAGACCGACCGCAAGGCCAAAACTCATGGAACTATTTTCGGCTAGTTGGTCTGTGCGGTCGGTCAAAACTTTGGAACCCTGTATCTCCCGAACCATTCATCCGAATTGACTGATTTTTAAATATGTTGGTCCCCTGAACAAGGACTATCCGGGGATACCGGATTTAAAGCTGTACCCCCTGTTTTTGGGGTACATCCAGAACTGGGGTAAAATAATGTACGTTTAATTATGTTAACTGGTTATCTGAGGGGAGGGGATGTGTGGGTTGTACCCTGTACTGGATTGGTGATTTTATGCCTCCCCCTGGGTGTGTTCTTTCTGTACTGAATCCTGATAAAAAGCAGGCTGGGTATTCCAGTCCTCAGTTCTTGTTTGACCCTCAAATCGCAGCCTCGACTCGTTTTGTGGGCAGAAGGGTATCCTAGCTGTGCTATAGCTAGTGGGATTATTCTACATTTACAGGACTCGTATGGAATACTATGCAAAGCAGCTTCTCCCCTCTTCAACAATAGGAATCCAGACTACTAAACGCTCCAGCTCTCAGCAAGACTAAGGGTAACCGTAACAATACAGATTAGGCTTAAAACGTAGTTGCACGTAATGTCTGATTAATTCGTATCTATTTTCTTTACTTCTGTTTAATTGGTAATAAGTATTAAAAAAAAATCAAGTGGAGTAGATACTGTTCAGATATACCTGAAGTCCGACCTGCTCTTTCGGCAGACGGCACTGTATCCAAATGTATTTAACTTGGATATGGTAATTATGGGGGGGAGGTAGAAGTCGAAATATGGATTATAGAGGGGAAAGCGGGGATCTTTGGGGAGTGGGGTGGTGAAGTCGGTTAGAGGGAGAAAGGGCAGGTGAGGGAATTGGTAGGATAATTTCCCTATCAGGGAATGTAGTTCGGTCTCAACACAGGAGAGCGAACCTAGTGTGATTAGGGGTTGTGTGCTAAAGGTTTGCAACTGGAACCCGGGACTTAGCAATCCTTCTCGTGTATCCTGTTTTGTGGAGATTTAAGTATATAAATTACTATATAGGGACTGGTGGTATTTTTAGGTAATCAAAGCGACATGCAGCGAGGGAAAAACCTGCGTGAATAGAAACCGGTATATATAGCCGCTACAGATATATATATATATATATATATATATATATATATATATATATGTATTTTTTTTTTTATTTTTTTTTTTTTTTTCATTTTTTATTATTTTCCCTTTTTTTTCTTTCTTTTTCTTTTTTTTCTTTCTTTTATTCGTATTTTTGGTTTTCTAAAACAGCGAAATAAGTGTGTAACTATCTATCTAGATAAGAGATAACATATAGCTCTGTGCAGTTGCGCAGAGGATTTGCTGCATAGGCACGTGCCAAAGCTCTATAGAGCAGAACATGTAGGTGTAGATAAGACTAACTTCTACTATACATCTCAAGATGGGGATATCAGCTGCAGTGCTAGGGTATATAAGATTAACAGGAGGCGGTCGTCTAAAATAACTTGAAATCAAATAAAACAAATGCATAAAATCATATCAGTTGGTAACATTTTGTATGATATACGACCTGCCCGTAGTTCCAAAGTAACGTGGAAAACGAAGCCGCAGCTGAGCTTGGCTACAGGCCTGTAAATGCAAGTCTGAATATCAACCAGATCAAAGTTAATGTTAAGGAATGTTGTTGTAGCATTGAGTGTCCAACTTAAATATTATTTGAACTTCTCCGTCAATGAAGGCATCTCGTGAACAATCGTTGCTGGAAGAGTTGTCTTGTAGCTGTAGTCGGTAATGCTCAAGAGCGTGGTAAGTCTAGTTGTGTTTTCTTTAGTGTGACTTGGGGGTAGTATTTCCTTCCTTCGGGAGAGGTCCCCCAATTGCTGCTGAAGTGTTGGGGCGTGCGGAATTGCCAGGGGGGTCCCCCCTTCTGGCAGTTGGGGAGAAGAGTCTTTGGTCGTTTCGACGTTTCTTTGCTGGAGTGAACCATTTCTGGCGTTGAGGTCCCTGTGATATATCCTGAGTGTTGGAGGGAAAATCCCAATTAATGATATGAGTGTCCTGTAGGTTCAGAGCCTTAATAAACGGAGGGACATCGAGCGGTGAAGTGATTGAAAGAATATTACCTTTGTTTGTCACAGTCAATGCAAAGGGAAAGCCCCATCTGTACTTTATGTTTCGAAGTCTAAGTTGTTCCGTTACAGGTTTAAGGGCTCTTCGGGCTTGGAGGGTATACCAGGAGAGATCAGGATACACCTGTATTGGGTTTCCATGGAATAGTAAAGGTTGCGAGATGTCTCGCAATGCTTTTATGATGTTGTCCTTTACAGCGAATTAGTGGAGCCGGCAAATAACATCTCTGGGGGAATCTAGTGTGAGGCCCCTCGGTCTAAGAGAGCGGTGTGCTCTATCGAAGAGGATTTGATGATCACCTGGTTCGCCCAGGAGCAAGTTAAAAAGCTCCGTTAGCAATTGTGGTATATCTTCATTTTGGGATTCCGGTAAACCCCTTATGCGTAAGTTATTTCTTCGGCCCCTATTATCCAGGTCGTCAATGTGTCTTTGGGTCGCTGACATGAATTGAATGTGCGACTCCAGTGTGGAGGAAATATTTACAATTTGTGCTTGCATGGTGTCTCTTTCCTCTTCCAGATCATCTACCCGTAAGTTAAGTTGCCTAACATCCGCCCCCATCATCTCTATTTTGGAGTGAAAGGAGGCCTCCATTGTGCTCAGCATTTGCTGGATGTCGGCTTTAGACGGTAAGTTTTTTAATAGCTCTCTTATATCAGAGTCTGTGCCTAAATCTGAAGATTTAAGGGAGCATTCTGAGGGGTGGGGGCTAGGCGGTGGAACATCGCCCTGGGGATCTTGCTCGGAGTCTCTTGGGGAGGCTGTTGCGGCCTCGGCCATGCAGTCGGCATTATCTCTAAAATATCGGGTGAGTGAGCCCGATTTCGGGTTGGGTGTCTTCCCCGATTGCCCCTGTACCTGTTGCTGTTTTTTTGGGTTGCCCATGTCGATCAATAGTCTCCGATTGCTGTGGATTGTGCCCGGGTTCAGAGGAGCTCGTTTAGAAGGCGTCCATTGCGTTCCGCGGCTAGCCACGCCCCCTAAATCTTGTTTTTTATATTTTAATATTTTATCTATCTACTTGTTTGCTGGGTTCTTCAAGCTGGTGTTTGGCTCCAATCCACTACGCTGCTATCCAGTTCCACTTGCAGTGGAGACATGCCCATTACTCTTCTTTGTTTGTAAGTGCAATCAATAAATTTGTTTTGTAATTGTGTCATAATACAGACACTCACTCGAGTATAACACGAGTGGGGGTTTTTCAGCACAAAAAATGTGCTGAAAAACTCGTCTTATACTCAAGTATATACGGTAAGTAAAACATGTTATAATATAGTATACATATATAGGATTTCATTTTAAGAGTACTTTGAGATATATACACATATATCTCAAAATAAACTTATAAAAAAATTATGTACATGTATAATATATTATAAAATGCTTGATGAAGGGGTTATTTCACATTCCAGGGCTACCATATGGTCTCAAAAGGCAACACAGACCCAGCAAACCAATCTGGCAAACTTAATTGGGCAAGCCCTATATTGACCCTGTACCTCTTCAAAACACCATAAAACCTGTACATGGGGGTTATTGTTATACTTCGCTGAACACAAATATAAGTGTATACAACAGTAAAACTTATCACGACGATGACATCACCAGTAAAAGTGCCGTTTTTGTGTAAAGCAAAATGCAAAAAACAAAAACACTAACTTTTGCCAGCGTTTGTGACTAAATGGCTACCTCAAAAGATTGGACATACCCAATTTTTAATACTGTGTTGTCTACTTTTACAAATGGTATGCCATGATGGGGTTAATTTTTATTCCTGTGCTGCTATACGGTCTCAAAGGCAACATAGGCCCAGCAAACCAATCTGGCAAATTTCAATGTGCAAACATCCAAAAGGGGAAAGCCCTACATTTGACCACAGTAAGTTTGCAAAAACCTGTACATTGGGGGCACTGTTGTACTTGGGAGATGTTGCTGAACACATATTAGGGTGTTCTTTGTCAGTAACCCATACCAGGAACGGACAATCCATGCCAAAGTACACTGTGAGAAAAAAAATAACACAAAAAAATGACTACCCAAAAGTTTGACAAAGACTGGTGATAGAATTAGTGCATGAAAAGTGTTAAAATACCACCATTTGAAATACCCCAGAATGTCTACTTTTCAAAAATGTATGGTTTGAGGGGGGTAAATTACATTGGCTGGCTTCAGAAATGTCCCAAATAGGACATGGATGCATGATGACCAGCTGTGAAAATGCCAAGTTGGAAAGCTGGAATGCGCACCCTCCAAATAAGGTCTTTTAGCCCCCAGAAAACCCGACACACCTATACATGGGTGGTATCAATGTACTCAGGAGATGTTGCTGAACACATATTGGGGTGTTCTTTGGCAGTAACCCTTAAAGTTCTCCATACATGTTTTCTTAAATTGCTATGTGTGTCAAAAAAATCACCAATTATTTTTATTTTTTTAAATTTGGCATAGATTGGTGGTAAAATGGTTGCATAAAAAGAGCATGAAAAGAGTCAAAATACCCCCCAGGTATAGTCGTTTTAGGCTATGCAATAGGCCAACCACCTTGAGGGTATTATCCGAGTCCTGGCATCCCATAATGAATCCAGGTGGTCATCGTTTATCAGTTAGGGTAGTATTGATCCTAAAAGTCTTGCATATCATTTCTCAAAAGTTTTTGCATCAGTATTGAGGTATTGGTCAGAAGTTCTGTGGGACATGAGTGGATTTGCCTAGTTTTGGCAAGGTCACTCTGTGCGCTTGTAGCATATATCTCTATGTAATGCTTATGTGGATAGCGCTTCAGAGAATGCCCGCAATAGGTGCGGCGTAAGAATTTCTCAGAAAGTTTTATAATAGGAGTTATCATATCCATTGGGCCGGCTGCTTTTCCTACAGGCAAAGATTCTAAAACACTGGAAATCGTAGTGTTATGGCAACATGCAGTCTGCACGTCCTAGTTATTATACTGCAGATACTCCTGCCAGCACATACCATAACACTAGGATTTCCAGTTTTTGTAGTTAACCCCTCTCTTTACATAGCCTGTTGGTCATTAAGCCAGTTCCTGCAGAATCTACCAGGCAACATTTTGCAGTTTGCACCTCCTAGTTACCATACTGCAGATACTCCTGCCAGCACATACCTCTAGATGCTATTTCTCACGGTCTTTAACACAGGACCCTGTCATCATTTCTAAGATGCTCTTTTCTGCATTATACTGGCACTCTCAAGCTTGTTTTGGAGTCCAGGCACTGCAGTTTCTGTAAACATTGTTATCAGCTTTAACAGCTTCAGTGCAGCTATCTGGGACTTGGCTATTTTCCTTGAGCCCGGGTACTGGTATATCGATACATTATTGACAATACTAATTTGTAGCTGCACAGTGGAATTTCACTCTGTTAACAGGCAGTGTAACTTTATCACTTGAGGATTTCTTACAACAGTTATTTGAACTAAAATGTGTTTGTATACCCCCCCCTTTTAACTATTTACATTAAAAGTGAAGTTTTAATTATGTTTCCTCTTTTGTGATCTCCTCAAGTCCAACCTATCACCCCTCTATAAGGAGGCAACTACCACTCTGCAGGACACTCTATCATTTATCCTGTCCCTTCTCCTGTCTCCCTTCCTTATTGTTTAACCCCTTAAGGACCGGACTGTTTTTGCGATGTTGTACATTTGCGACCAGGCATCTTTTTACACTTTTGTGGTGTTTGTGCTTAGCTGTAATTTTCTGCTCTCTCGTTTACTGTTCCCATACAAATTATATATTGTTTTTTTTCAGGACAAAATGGGCTTTCTTTACATACCATTATTTATATAATCTCATGTAATTTAATTTAAAAAAATGAAAAAATATGATGAAAAATTGAAAAAAATACATGTTTTTTGACTTTTATGTGAAAAATCTTTTACTCATCTACAAAAGCGAATGAAAAAAACTGCTAAATAGATTCAAAATTTTGTCCTGAGTTTAAAAATACCCAGTGTTTACATGCTTTTTGCTATTTTTTTGCATGTTATAGGGCTATAAGTACAAGTAGGATATTGCGGTTTCAAAACATACATTTTTAAAATGTATCAGTAGTGACATTGTAACACTATGATCTGTCATAAATCGCTGAATAACACCCCACATGTATATATTTTTTTTTAAAGTAGTGGGTATTCAATATGGGGTATGTCCAGACTTTTTTAGTTGCCACTTAGTCGCAAACACTGGCCAAAGTTAGCGTTCATATTTGTTTGTGTGTGAAAAAAGTAAAAAACTAAATTGAACGCTAATTTTGGCCAGTGTTTGTGACTAAGTGGTTACTAAAAAAGACTGGACATACCCCATTTGCAATACCTTGGGTTGTCTTATTTTGCAAATGGTATGCCATCATGGGGGTAATTCACATTACTGGGCTACCATACGCTCTCAAAGGCAACGTAACCAACCTGGCCATTTTCAATGTAAAAATATTTGACCCATATATTTGACCCTGTAACTTTCAAAAACGCTATAAAACCTGTACATGGGGGGTACTGTTATACTCAGGAGACTTTGCTGAACACAAATATTAGTGTTTCAAAACTGGAAAATGTATCACAACGATTATATCATCAGTAAAAGTGCTGTTTGTGTGTGAAAAATGCAAAAAAAGTCACTTTCCCTGACAATATCATCGCTGTGATATGTTTTACTGTTTTGAATCACTAATATTTGTGTTCAGCAAAGTCTCCCGAGTAAAACAGTACCCCCCATGTACAGGTTTTAGGGTGTCTTAGAACGTTACAGGGTAAAATACAGTGATAGCAAATTAAATTCTCTGGACTTTCAGCCTGGGTTGGCAGGCAGGTCCCTTAAATTGCAATCAATAAAATAACTGAATTATGTAAAAATATTACATAAATACGCACGTAGAATTTAAATATATATGCATATTTACATATTTGAAGTCTACGTGTATATTTATATAATTATTTATGTAATTTTGTATATGGACATATGAATAGTTCGTATTCCATTTATTAATTTATATATACATAGATATATATACAATTTCATTCTAAGTGTAATTTGATATAAATATATATATATATTAATATCAAAATACAGTTAGAATAAAATTTCGTATAGATATATAATTTTTTTTTAAATTTTTATTATTATTTTTACGTTTAATTTAATTTAAATTACTTATTATTTGTATTTTATAATTATATATACAATATATATAGTTATTATATATATTATATATATACACGTGTGTAATTTAATTATACGTGTATTTTTATATTAATATATGTACATATTAATATAAAATACACTTAGCATGACATTATATATATGATATATAGACATATATTATATAGGTATAATATATGTCTATATATCATATATATATACACATATATAATACTAATTTTTTTGTATTCACTTTAACTTAATTTTTTTTTATGATTTTACAGCAGCAGGGAAACTGCCTGTCAGCACAGACAGTCCCCCTGCAGGCAGACACTAGGACACCTATTGTGACCATGTGGTCGCCCTGTTGGGCGATCACATGGCCACAGGGGTCCTAATCCGCCATGGGGAGACTGTCTGGGCTGCAGGCAGTCTCCCCACAACGGGAGCACCGCCGATCGCCGCCGGGGGAACGACGGCGATCGGGTAAGTACATCTTAAATTTAGGACGGTTCAGGACCGTCGTCGGTCGGCAATGGAAAAATGCCGATGACGGTCCTGAACCGTCCTGCGTCCTTAAGGGGTTAATCATTCAAATTATGTTTTGATAAATTAGACTCAAATACATCTGCATTACCAAAGGCATCCATTGATGGTTTATATGCAGGGATCTTTAAATACTTTAATCAGCTACTCTTGAATTTTTTATTTAATTAGGTTTTGCAGCCTTGTCTAATAATTGTCTTTGTTGCAATTCAGACTGTGATGATATTTCAGTAATATCAACTGTTTCTGGTATTAATTTATGATCACTCCCTGTAATCGGAAAACAAGGGGCTGGCTGCACTCCCCTAAAGATGCTTAAATGGGGTGCTGCTGGGGGCCAATAAGTACAGTAAAAATAGAAATTCAGCGCACTCACTTATCAACTAAACAGCTACTTTGATACTGACAGATTTGACTAGTTTTATTAAAAACACCTAATGTAGGCAAAAAAATAATGGGGGTTTAGTTACACTATATGATCATACATTGCATAAGCCTGCCACAAACGTCAATGTACCCCATCTTTGGCATCTTTGTATTTTCTTCTGGACGCTGGCCAATCTCTGCCACGTGCTTGCTTGTAGAATTCACATTTGTTTTTCTATAATTATTATAGATTATTTCTATAATCTATAACATTTGTTTTTCTATAATTACTCCTCAAATCCCATTTTTTTTAAATTATGCTAACACTGTGAATTAATAGTATTAATGACATATATAACTAATACATAGTGATGTATTGAACTGTTCGCCGGCGAATAGTTCCCGGCGAACATAGCGTGTTCGCGTTCGCCGCCGCGGGCGAACACATGCACGGTTCGATCCGCCCCCTATTCGTCATCATTGAGCAAACTTTGACCCTGTGCCTCACGGTCAGCAGACACATTCCAGCAAATTAGCAGCAGACCCTCCCTTCCAGACCCTCCCACCTTCCTCCCAGCATCCATTTTAGATTCATTCTGAAGCTGCATTCTTAGTGAGAGGAGGGAAAGTGTAGCTGCTGCTCATTAGATAGGGAAAATGATAGCTAGGCTAGGGTATTCAGTGTCCACTACAGTCCTGAAGGACTCATCTGATCTCTGCTGTAAGAACAGCACCCCAAAAAGCCCTTTTTAGGGTTAGAACATCAGTCTGCTTTTTCTTTTTTTTTCTGTGTAATGTAATTGCAGTTGCCTGCCTGCCAGCTTCTGTGTCAGGCTCAGTGGATACTGTGCCCATTTGCCCAGTGCCACCACTCATATCTGGTGTGACTATAGCGTGCCTTTAAAAACAAAAAAAAGTGTTTCACTGTAAGCTAATAGCAGTTAGTTGTCTGCAAGCATCTGGGTGTCAGGCCTTCAGCGTGTGCTCTGCCAACCTCAGCAAGTGTAATTTGCCACTCATATCTGGTGTCTGTATAGCGTGCTTTTACAAAGAAAAAAAGTTTTTCACTGTTATAGATTGAATAGCAGTTAGTTGTCTTCAAGCGGGTGTGTCAGGCCTACAGCGTGTACTCTGCAGACCTCTGCCATTGCACATTGCCACTCATATCTGGTGTCACAATAGCGTGCATTTAAAAGCCAAAAACTTTTTTCACTGTTATAGATTGAATAGCAGTTAGTTGTCTTCAAGCGAGTGTGTCAGGCCTACAGCGTGTACTCTGCAGACCTCTGCCATTGCACATTGCCACTCATATCTGGTGTCAGAATAGCGTGCATTTAAAACCCAAAAACGTTTTTCACTGTTATAGATTGAATAGCAGTTAGTTGTCTGAAAGCGTCAGAAACTCACCCCCTTGCCCGGCGTCTGACACCTGGCTTGTCTGAACTATTAGCCCGCCAGCTTTTACCATACAAGCTGGTGGAGTCTGAGGCGTTCAAAAAATTTGTAGCTATTGGGGCACCGCAGTGGAATTTCTTTGCACAAAAGGCAATCCCCAACCTGTACTCGACTGTGCAAAAGGAAGTAATGGCATGTCTGGCACACAGTGTTGGGGCAAGGGTCCATATGACCACTGATACCTGGTCTGCAAAGCATGGTCAGGGCAGGTATATCACCTACACTGCGCATTGGGTAAACCTGCTGACGGCTGCCAAGCATGGAATGCGTGGCTCTGCAGAGGAGTTGGTGACACCGCCACGACTTGCAGGCAGGCCTGCTGCCACCTCCTCTACTCCTCCTACTCCATCCTCTTCCATAACCGCCTCGGCTGAGTCCTCTTCTGCTGCTGCGTCTTGCTCCACATCAACGGCACCCCCTCCCCCCCCAGCTCCCCAGGTGCTATTCCACATCCCTATTCTGCTCTGTGTCAGTGTGTATCATGGTCTCTGAGGACAGGTGTTAATCCATATCTGCCAAGTGACCCTATGTAGGGGGAACAGTCTCTAATCTGCTCTGTGTTGTAAGTGTGCCTCCAATTACCGTTTACAACAATGTTGCAAACGGGTAATTGACCCTTCGTGTAGTGGGTTCTTTGTTCTCTGGGTGGCCGCCATTCGGGAGACGAACACGTGGCAGCGGCCATTTTAAACTCCCGAACAGCGGTGTTTTGCCATCGAGTGTCTGGAACTCAAATCGGACACTCGGCTAGGCAAACACCGCTGAGACCTCCACACTGCCTTAAATTCGTATAGAAACTACCGAACGGCCACCCGTTCGGTAGAAAGAAACACCCGAACAAGGGGATTTATGCGAACTCTCCCTAGTCTCCATAGCATAAGTCTTTCATGCAGTTTATTCCCTTTTTATGTGACCGACCACAGGGCCAAAACGCATGGAACCAATTTCGGCTGTTCCCTCCAGCGCGGTCGGTCTTTTTATTACTTCCACAAATTTCCCGAACCCCTGGTCCGATCTGGGTGATTTTTGGATATGTCACTCACCCAGATCAGGGCTACCAGGGGATGTAATACTTAAAGGGATACCCCTATATTTAGGGGTACATCCAGAAACCCAGGGAATTTGTGTCCTGTATAATGGGATTATGAGTCAGGCTAAGGGGAGGAGATGTGTGGGCGGCTACTCAGGTATGATTGGATACTGTACTAATGATTGTAAATCACTCCCTTGCATGGGAGAATGCTTTGTAAGGAAGTTGTGTGATTAAAAGTTCAGTTCTGCTCCTAATGCTGTGTGTCGTCCAGTCATTGGGGTATGTATTGGGATATTCGTGGATTACCTTGCTTGCTGTAATTACTATTCTATGGTATTTTATAACTTGTTCTTGAGTCTTACTGGGATCTTTAGTGGAGTTAACCTGTGAAAGACCAGCTCTCCGCTACACTTATAATTAGATTGTGGAAACATGGATATTTCTATAATATGCTATTCACACTTTGAGCTTAATTTAAGGGCAAATGTGTCACAAAACCTGTGTAATGGGCACATTGGTGCCTCTGTCTGCTAAGACAGAGTGAAGAAGACACTATCACTGATTTAAATAGACATATAATGACCACTTTGTGACATAATGTTCATCATGGTTGTCAGTTAACTCCTTAAGAGAGTGGTTGTTGGAATCTCACAGTCCAATTTGTCCAAATATTGCCCACGTTGTCCATGTAGTATAGCCGAATCGCCATCGGGTTAAAGTTTTGACCGACCGCACACATGGCTGCTGCCCAGTATAGCTCCAGAGGAATAGCGGTAGCAGCCGGTTAACTTTCGGGAAATCCTATACGTATATAAACGAAGGCTCCTCTTGGCTCGCATGGAGCAAATGTTCTCTCCGTTCAGGGGTGTCTTTTCCCCGAAAAGCATTCTCCTTGCTTGTCTGGAAACGGAGCAGGCAACGATATGATTTTCCCAGGATTCGCGAGGCAAAGCATCCTAAATCGAGTTCCATGCACTCGACGATCAAGTACCGCTGCCTGCGTTCGGGAGACACAATGGCCACTCAGGGACCGAGATACTGTACCTTGGCCATACCGACATGGCATTTGTCCAGCTTTAAGGTAAGCCCTACTGACCAAATTCTCTCGAGCACCACAGAAATGTGTCCGAGATGGTCTTTCCATGTACGGCTGTAGATCGCAATATCATCTTAATACGCACAGGCAAGAGCCATTCACTGAAAAGTATTCAGGGAATTCTTCATCACAAATATCATAACCTTAAGTTGGTAAAGCCCAAACGCAATTACAAATGCCGACTTAGGAATAGCCTCCGTCCCGCTTAGGTACCAGCACTACTGGAGAAGCCCCCGTACTCTAGGAGGGTTCTGTAACTCCTAGTTCCAGCATTTCCTGCATTTCTTTTAACATGTTATGCTGAACTGCCCCATGGATGCGTTATGGCTGCTGCCACATTGTGGCTTGTCCCTGGGTCTCGACCTGGTGGCCAGCTACGCTTGTATAACCAGGAATGGCAGAGAACATCTTGCGGTATCCCTGAAGAAGTTGGGGTGCTTAATTATTTTCTACAGGGCTAAGGTCTTTCCCTGAGCTAACCTGCTTCACACTCCCTATGGAAGGAGCGAACAGGTTGGGCAGGGGGAGATTCTTGCTATCCTCAAGAGAGAAGACGCATACATCACCCTATCCTTTCATCTGAACACTGGGGTACAATGTAGGTAATGTCGCTGATGCGCTCCACTACCCAAAATGGCCCCTGCCAGGTGGCTTGCAATCAGTCCTTTTTAGTGGGCCTGCAAGCATGCAACCATAATGCTGATTCTGAAAAAGCCCAACCTTGACCCCAACTCCTCATCCAACTACCGCCCTATATTGCTACTGCAATTTGCCTCCAAAGTCCTTGAGAGACTTGTGTATGCCACATTGACAGACTTCCTCAAATCCAACTCTCTGCTTGACCCATTTTAGTCTGGATTCCACACTCATCACTCTGTTGAAACAGCTATGACCAAAGTATCCAACGATTTAATCACTGCTAAATCTTGCGGCCATTACTCTGTTCTAATTCTCCTTGATCTTTCTGCTGACTTTGACACTGTTGATCATCAACAGCTTCTTCTCTTTCTCCACTATCTCGGTCTACAGGATACTGCTATCTCCTGGTGCTCCTCCTACCATTCCCAATGCTTTTTCAGTGTTTCTTTCTCTGTCTCTGCCTCTTCTCCTCAGCCCCACTCTGTTGGCGTTCCCCAAGATTCTGTCCTTGGTCCCCTACTGTTCACTATCTATACTGCCTTCCTTGGTAAGCTCATCAGCTCCTTTAGCTTCCATTATCATTTAAATGCAGATGACACACAAATCTACCTGTCCTCTCCTGATCTCTCTCCATCTTGACTCGTGTCTCTGCCTCTCTGCGATTTCCAACTGGATAGCTGCTCAGTTCCTTAATCTCAACCTGTCCAAAACAGAACTTCTGTTCTTTCCTCCCTCAAGTGTTGCTACTCCCGTGTCGGTCTCCCTCCAAGTCAACTGCGCCACCATCACCTCTACCTCGCAGGCTTGCTGCCTAGGTATTCTCTTTGACTCCAACCTCTCCTTCACCCCACATGTCCAGTTGATCGCCAAATCCTGCCGCTTCCATCTCAAACACATAGCTCGCATCCGCCCTTATTTAACACCAGACACCATGTCAAAAATAACCATTACTTTTTTAGCAACCTGTTTCATTACCCCTACTTATACCCTTTGTGTCACTACACCCCACTCCCTCTGGCATGTAAGCTCGTTGAGCAGGGCCCTCAACCCTTCTATTCTTGTGCGTCCATTTGTCTGGTTACAATTATTTTCTGTTCGTCCACCCATTGTACAGCACCACGGAATTTGCTGGCACTATATAAATAATAAAATAATAATAATCATGATTTGTATTAGTTTGTTCCTATACATGTAATGAGCACTCCAAAATTGAATAATACCCTTCTTTTTCCTATACGTTGACATACATCGCATGTCCTGCAGTAATCTTGTAAATCCCAAGTGACTCCTGGCCAAAAGAATATCTGGGTCAATTGTACCTTAGTTTTCCAAATACCCAGGTGTCCTGCTAAGGCTTAACTTAAGTAGATCAGCCCGGTATTTACGGGGAACAATTAACTGTTTCTTGGCTACCTGGGCCATCCCGCTCCCAGTTACCTCGGTCACCCTAGACAACAGCCCCTTGTCGCACTCAAATCTCTCCATTTTTATGTCTCCTTGAGGGGATTCTGTCTGCCTCCTACATCCATCTAGAGTGGGATCTTCTTTCTGCTCTTGTTCAAAGTCTTGGGGCATGCCCCATTAGGGAGCAAGGTTATCTACTAGGATCTGGTCAGAGGGTCCTACATGAGGTTCCTCAGAGTGCAATGGCTCCATCCTACAGGCTTGCATTCAGGTGGTTATGGGCAGTGTCTCTTCTGGGTTTGGTTAGGCGGCCCAAGTAGTTCCGCAAAAGTACTTCCACTGGTAGGTCTTGCATAATCCCGACCTCTAGGTACTTGGCCCCCGAACCACAGTTGAGATGGACTTGGTTGGTGGGTAGTTTGTGGATAGCGCCTCAGGCCAGGTCAGCTGAGGGGGTTAACCTTGTGCGGTTGTATCTGGGTCATGCAATACTGTCCATTGTTCCTTCAGGCAACTTGGCGCAGCTCAAGGCTCTTCTTGGTAACAGTGAGAGGCTGCCCATCCTCCTCGATTCCAATGCGGGCGATTGTTGTAAACATATCCTGGCATAATGGTTCGGTCCTCAGGAATGGTGTTCACGCTGGGGTGGGTGTGAGTGGAGGAACTGGTTGTGCCTCATAGGTGGGTCAAAAAGGTGGCCACTCTCTATTTTATGCTTGTGACGAGACCAATCTCGCCACTGTGCATTGGAGGAGCCTGGTTGCCCGCCTGCTGCCTTTAGACTATGGCCCCATGTGGAAACACTTGATTTTCCCATGCAAAGACACGAAAGCCGGTTCATTCGGTGCTTGCCCTGTTTGAGCGGTGATACCCCAGATAGCTATGCCATGGAGCCCATCCGTATAATGAAAGACTTTAGCTCCATGGCAATTGAACTGTATGTATGTGATCTGAGAGCCATTCAGTAATAATGTGTGCTCAGATCTGAGCTATCTGGGGATATGTGGAATGTACCTGTTTTATGCAATGGCTGCACAGTTATATATTTTTATGTATTTTATTGTTTTTTGCTGCCATGTGTTCAATGGAGTTTTGCCTCTGTCCTTGGAGATAATTGGATTACTTCCTAATTATCTCCAGGATAGAAGACTCTGTGGAACTGGTTTTGGGCAGAAAAGCCATGCTTCATTTGGTCACAAAGGACTACGATCTATCTTTTGAACCAATGGACCAATTTGTATGATTTTGACGTATGTTTGTATTTGGAGTATGCTGATTCAGAAAATATGATGCATACTTTTAAAGTTATGAATAATGTGGAAAAACTGTATTTCTCTGCTTGTGATAATTACATTACCCATTGTGTAAGGTAATTGTATCACAGGCAGAGGGGAGGATTTTATGTGGGAGTGTCTGAGTGTATTGTATGTGTTTATTGGTTATTTTGTAACACCCTGTGGGCGGTCCTACCTAAGGGTAACTGTCATAAAAGAAGGTTCTTTTGGTGCCATTAAACAGACCACTGCTTGACCCTCAACACGGAGCTCTGTCTCGTTCTTGGGGGGATTTACTGTATGCTGTGGGGATATTTATGGGATAATAATAGTAAACAGATGAGAAATTGCCCACGATTTTCAATTCTCAGATCCCTAATCGTTATCGTTATAAGTGAAAATGTAAACCATATAATTAAGTCACAGATTTTTTTATGAAAATAGATATTTTATTGTGACATTTTAAAATATAATATTAAGTAACATGCGTGACAATAATCAATGGAATTTGAGTATAACAATAGGCAATACAAAGTGTCAATACATTTCCTGGTTAATATAAAACGTGAGATGTAGTTTAGAATCTACACATTAGGTGTCAAGATTGATTTACGACCCTTTCACAGAGACAAAGAATGTGACGTTTCATCGTGCAGCATGAGATAGTAAAGAAACTTTCAGCTGGCAGTTTAGAAATAACCCTTTCAATGCTGGCTAGACCTCTTCTAGGGATTTAAGATCTACTCCTATGTAATATTAAATAAAAATTATATTTAAATAGTCATAGTCTTTAATCATTTCCTTGATTCATCCAATTAAGAGAAAATCTACATGTTTAATAAGCTGATATCTTATTAATTTGTCTAAACAGATATTTAATCTTATTTATAGCAAATCAACACAGCTGGATAATATCACGATATTCTAATATGTAATTAATCACATAAATACATTATTATTGTTTTTATCTGCAGAATAAAAAGCTTAATTATGTATTTCTTATTTAGCTAAGATTTCTAAATCGAAATCTGATCGTGAATTATTCAGTCATATATCATGCTATTAATTTTAATTAATTTTAATTAATTAATTAAATGCTAGTATATTTACCAGTTATGTAGATATTTTCTCATCAGATATTCCCAGGTAGCTAAGTGTCATGGGTCTCTTTCTCTGAGCCTGCTCTCTGCATCTCTCCGAATTTGAATCTGCATCCCCATCTGACTCTCAATCTGACCTTTTTAAACTTTCCTTTGTCTTACTTTTTAAAGGGAAATTTTGCTCAGTACGTCAGTGGTTTATGACCAATCAAACCACTGTAGGCGTGGTTATCTTCTAATCATAAATTTATTATTTGAACTCAAGGGGGCAGTCTTGTCCCACTAAGCATACCTATCCAGGAAAGAGTTAACTTTTCCTGGTGGCTATTTTTGACGTCATTTACGTTATCTCTGTTTGCCCTAACTCAAATCTTCTGTCAGATCACACAGTTTTCTTGAGTTTTCTTCAGACTATGCGTCTCCATTTTTTGCTATAATTCCTAAAATTGATAGTTTGTGAACTAAGTTTCACCTTAAACTATAATGGGACGTTGTACAATATCGAAAGTAAAATTTAATTATTTAATCCTCTGTCACCCAGGTCTGGGTTTTTAGAATTTATTATATTCCATTAGTACCTAGACGGTCTGTTATCACTTGGTTTGTTTATACAAGACATTCCATTCAGCTCTGGCTAAGCGGTCAGTTTTAGAGAAAGGAAAGAAATTCTGTGTCTCTTTTGTTAGCTTGAAGATACAAAATGGAGTCTAGTCTGTTTAGCAATGACTTCAGAATATACACTTTGTACTTCTATCATAGCACAAAATGTCTGCCGATATAAATACCCTGACATAACCCCCCTTTAGTGCATATCATAGCCAAATAATTTAGCTAATGAGTAGGCACTATGGAAGTCACAAGACATATTGTGCAATCACATCATTTCTGACATAGGCTCATGCGTGGAATGAACATTTTTGTATATATTTGTACCTGTAAGTGTTTTGAACTTTACGCTTAGTACAATCAACCATAATAACATCATTATCATAACACACCCAATCTTAACATGGATGAACCAGTCAACACGATCAATAAGGTCAGTATCTAACTCAGAGTATTTAAATGTGTCCACAGAAATGCTATCTTTCTTGATCGACATTTGGATAGTGTGGTTGGGCTTATGGTCCAGCAAGAACTTTAGATTAGGATCTAGAGGGATATCTAGATTCTGGAAGGGATCCACCATCTCAATAGCACTTTCGAGGACGTCAGTGTACACTGGGTATAGCGTAACGTCACCGATGGTGATACGAGAGTCGTGGGGTACCTTGATCAATGATACAGGTGCTGGTAAGGCAATTACTTTATTAGTCACCTGGTCCCTGCGAAAAACACTCATGTTTTTAAGACACGTGCTGACCAACCATTTATCTTTAACTAAGATAGCATGTACTAACGCATTACTGTCGGTTTTTGACATAGTCACTTGACATGTTTCAGAGCCATGTTTAAGGTACTCGATTCCACACAAAGCATTGGTAGAATCGTACACAAAAGGTTTTCCATCACATTGGAAATTATTGTCTTTGAATTTTTCACAGTCATTCAAAATGGGTATTGAATACCAATCTGGTATCCACGGTTGAAAAGCCAAAACATCTGGGGTTTGGACTTTTACATGGATATTTTCCTTCCATGTACCAACGTTGTAAATTGTTTTCATTTTAAAAATGTTTTTGGGAGTTACATATGGTATGGCCAATAAAAAGCAAATCTCCATACGTTCCGGATCAATTAATAGAGGTATAGCGCTCCCCATCTCAAAGGCCAGGTTTAATTGCATAGGCTCAATTGTTTCTCCATCCACATTGGCGAGCATCGCATGAATAATATCCTTGGATACAAAATACAGAGGTATGCGTCCCCCTGCCAATTTGATCATTCCAGTTTGCACTTCGTCGAGAAAAGCAAGTGTGTGGAACAATATTGGGTCATGCAGAAATAGAAGTTCACGCTTAAATAAGTCATGACTTTGGTGCAACTCAGTGGATTTGGCAATTAACTCCGAATGCAAATTTGTTGTAACAACTGTGTCTTCCACAATAGTTAACACGTCTTGGAGAAGTGTTCTTTGCTGTTTTATCACCTGATGAATATCGTTAATGTGTTGCTTTAGCGCATAGATTTCCATATCCAGCTTTTGGACAGTAATAGAGTTGGCTGCAGACATTCCAGTTGCGACAACTGCACCAACAGTGGCACAAACTAATGCAACAATAATAGCGGTGAGGAACCTTTTAGGTCGGTTACTCATCGAAATAGAACTGGATACAAATGGTTTCCGGGCTTGCACCAAGATGTTTCGCACACGGTCCTGTGCTCTTTGGAGGTGCATCTGGTACCAAGTCTGTAACTCAGGAAGCTGCATCGATGAAATGTTGTACGCCTTCTCGATGGAAATCTTGGGGTCCAAGCTGACGAACACACGTCGGGTAAGGATCCTCTTCTCTGTTAAGATGAACCCTGGTGTCTCTTGAATCAGGATGCCGGAGGATGGTCCCATCTCTGCGATCGGGTCGGTCCGTAGCTCTTGGCACAGGAGCAGTACGATCCAGAAACACGCCACATCCTTCTTGGACATCTTTCGACAGTCACGGATTAGGAACTTGTTTCAGACTTATCTACTAATGATTTAAGGTTTGTTAAGTATACAAACTTATAACAGTATGACATCACTTGGCCTAGGACAACACATTATTACGATTCATCAACATATGTATTCTTTCTAATTCTATTTTTATAACTTCATCCCTCACTACATTTATTACTGACTCCTCAGCAATATGCCTATAGCAGTTAAACAAGCTAGTAACCTGCTTAGAAAATGTAGTTATTGGATGGCAAGGAAATGGTTAATGACATGAACGTACATGAGATCATGGCACCTCACAACATTTCACATCATACGATACCACGTGAATCAAGCATTCATCCAGGTTAGTCGTTCACCCTTCTGCATCCGAATCCATACCTATAATCCTTAATTGAGATTTAGGATGACAAGCACGCAACTGGTTAATGTGAACCCACTTTTCAATAAAATCACCATCCTTAGGAATTTTTATCTTGTACGCTACTGGGGAAATTTTGTCAATGATGACATATGGCCCTTTCCAAGAAGGTAAGAATTTATTTTCCTTGACTTGATTTTGCGCAAAATTATACAGATAGACTTGATCTGTTATCCTTTTTCGTGGTTTTTAAATCGTAATAGGTCTTAACCCCTGTCGCTGCTTTTTCTAGATTCTTTTGGGCAAAAGCGAACGCATGCTGTAAATGCTTGCCCAAATCTTCAATATACTGATGCGTAGTGGCAGCATTGATCAAATTATGATCCGAAGTACGATATAGTAAATGCTGTGGTAAAACCATCTTTCTTCCTGTCATCAATTCAAAAGGTGACAATTTGGTAGCAGTGCTAGGTGTAGCTCTAATCGCCATTAAAACTAGGGGCAATTTAATGTCCCAGTCTTTACCAGACTCCTTAACGTACTTCTTCAGAATATTAACGATAGACTGGTTATATCACTCTACCCCCCCGCTAGACGCAGCGCGGTATGCAATATGTAGCTTTCGTTTAACACCTAGAATATTCCACATCTTAGCCATTACTTCGCTGGTAAAGTGAGTACCTCTGTCTGACTCAATTCTTTGAGGCAGACCGAACCTGGAAAAGACATGGTTAATCAACAAAGTGGCGCACACGGTACTCGTATTCTCTTTACAAGGCAAACATTCTATCCACTTTGTGTACATACATGTAACGGTTAACATGTATTTGTTACCTCTTGAAGATCTTGTTACAGGACCTATAAAGTCAATTTGGATATCAGACCAGGGTAATGACACCCCCCTCTTCTGAAGTGGTGCACGATGGGTTGGACCATGGGGTTGATATTGCGGACAAATCAAGCATCCCTGACAGTAAGTCTTAACATCTCTTAACATGTGTGGCCAATATGCATAATCACGCAATATTTCATATGTGATCTTATCACCACGATGCCCAGATGTAGGTGCATCATGTGCGTGTTGGAGCATTAACCCTCGGTATACAGTTGGGACTACCCATTGTTGAATACCATGTTTAGAAGTTCTGACCAGGAACCCATCCATGATACTAAATTGGACTTTATATCTCATCAAGATTCGTAAATCTTCATTATTTTTGAAATCCTCATCTGTGATGGGATTGACAGTAGGGTCTTCTATATGTTTATAGAATATGCCTTTGACAGGATCGTTCTTCTGACTGGTAATCAGGTCCTCACTAGGAGCTTCATGAATCCATTGCACGACATTTAAGTCGGCATTGTCTCTAGCCTGTCGTCTAGTTATGGCTTCAACGTGAATTGAACCCATGAGATCATCAATGTTTAGGGTTTCACCATTGATGGCTGCTTGTTTTGCCAGTGAATCGGCTAAGTCATTACCATCCTTGTCAATACCTTCTATTTTAGAATGGCCTTTGGTTTTCTTCCAATATATGGTTAAATCATGTTCCTTAACCAACTCATCTATTTTACAAAACAATTTCCCATGTTTAACAGGTTTGTTATTGCTTTTCAGCATTTGGTTACGTTTCCAGCTAGGCAGATATTTAACGAAACTATTGCGAACATAGTTCGAATCAGTTATGATAACGAATTCTTTGATACTATATTCTATTGCCATTTGAATGGTCTTATATACTGCACAGAGTTCGGCTATCTGACTGCTTTTGGGACCAATATTGTATCCCATAGATACATTGGGATAATCACCTATCCAGGCGATTCCGATACCTGCAACTAACTTCCGTTCCGCACTAGCGACGTGGTGATATGAACAACCATCAATGTATACCCACGGTAGTGGTCGACAGTATTCCTCGTCATAAACTTTATAAGGGGATAGCAATTGCTCTTCTAGGAAGTCATCTCCGGTGTCATTATCATCCAGAGATGGAGCAGTACAGTCATGTAATTCTGCTAAACCTTGGGCAACTGGGCTCCTCTTATTATGTTTATAACGGACTTCTAACGGCCATCCCTGTAAGGATAGAGTCCATGCAGTAATCCGACTGTTAGAGAGATTACCGTCTCTAATTCTTTCACTCTGCAGATACTGTAGAGGTTGGTGAGCTGTTTCTACAATTATTTTCTCACCTTGGATATAGCTACGAAAATTTTGTAGTGCCCAGACAGTCGACAATAACGCCTTCTCACACGTGTTGAATTTAACTTCAACAGGTGACAAAGTCTTGCTAGCATATGCAATAACTTTGTTTAAACTGTCCTGTTTCTGATACAGAACAGCACTTATGCTTAAATCGGTATATCCTGTCTCCAGATAGAAGGGTTTACCCCCCTCTGGGTATGCTAAACAGGGTGCCTGAGTGAGCTTCCTCCTCAGTTCACTTACCGCTAGGTCCTGAGGCTCCCCCCAGTTCCAGGTAGTTTCCTTTTTAAGCAGGTGTAAGAGTGGTTTCGTTATTTCTGCATAGTTATCTATAAACTTACGGGAGTAATTAGTCATACCAAGGAACGATCTTAATTCCCTGATGTTTGAAGGTGTTTTAGCCTTTAGTACGGCTTCAACCTTCTTCCTCTGGGGATTTAATCCTTCAGAGGTTACCTCATGTCCGAGGAAATTGACATGGGTGCGACACCATTGCGCCTTTTGTAAAGACAGTTTAATCCCTGCCTCTCTTAACTGAGTGAGAACATGTCTAATCTCGATGATATGCTTATCAAAGGAAGTGCTTTTCAGCAAGACATCGTCGACATATGATAACGTTCCTCTCTCGAGTGCGTCAGGCATAGCTTTATGCATGAACACAGCGAATTCATGACCAGAGTTTATGTAACCGAAAGGCATACGGGTCCAGGTATACTGCTGCTTTCCAAATGTGAAGGCCAATTTGTATTGGTCTTCATTATGGACTGGTACAGTCCAATATCCCTGCGCACAGTCAATGGCAGTGAATATTTTGGATCCCTGCATTTGTACCAAACATTGGTCTATGTATGGCACTGGCCAACCAGACATATAGACGCATTTATTTAGCTGTCGTAAGTCAGCGCATAAACGCCATTGTCCATTAGGTTTCAGAATCCCCAAGATCGGATTATTATACGAACTGTGCACTGGACGTATAATGCCCCTTTCCTTTAAGTTCTGAATGATGTCTTGTAGACCATCGTATGACGCTAATGGGAGTCTATATTGTTTGATAAATACAGGTGGTAAATTTGGATCAGTTTGTATTCTGGCTACGTGGAGGTTAGTTAACCCACAGTCGTAGGAATCCTTAGCAAAAATATCTTGGAATTCCATAAGGATTTAGCTGTTGCCGCTCAGCATCGTTGGAGCAACCGTCAGCTAAAGATATTTGCTCTTCTAGCCTTTCCTGAAATCCTGGAAAGATTTCAGGCTGGCCTATCTCATAAGCTTCTTCAAGCCTAGAAGTTAGGTCAGTTCGGTGTTTACTTACCTTTTCTCTATGGTCGTGATACTCTTGTGAATCCTGCACATTGAGCGGATGATCGAAGGTGATTGATGCTTCTTCGATTTTACACGAGCCATCTTCGACGTTGAAGGGATACATAGATAGGATAGTGAATAATCCTTCTGGGGAGGAATGAAATATTTGATCGACAATTTCGTCCTCAGTTAAGTATTCTTCAGGGATGAGGCCTATAATTTGGTTTTGGAAACCAAATGTATAGTACTCAGCATCCAATGCTAGACCTAATAATGTTCCTTTTGGTAAAGTAACACTATTGGGTGTAACATTGTTGACCATTATACAGGTGGGATTCTTACCAATACTTACCATTGGTGTATGCGTTACCACCATCCCTAATTGTTGTATCCTGTTGGATAAACAGATTAGGGCATCAGAGTTTTCTAATCTCTGACCCTCCTTGACCTGTAGGGGTAAAAGAAAATTACTTGTCCCTTGTGGAATGGTTATGTCATCGGGTACTTGGATACTTACCGCATATGGTAGTATTTGTCCTGATTTCAGGGCGTTTTCCTCGTGTAGGTATCCACAAGGATTGCCTTTTAACCTTGTCCACAAGTTGGAATTAATCAGGTCAAGGTGTATGGCAAAGCGATGTATGACATAATTGCCAACGTAAACCTGATAGCGAGGTTCGTCTATCACTAGGAATAAATGTTTAACTGTCTTATTTCCAATAGAAATAGATAGTAAACATTTTGCTATCACATTGTGACTCTCTGATTCGCCATCCAGGTTCTGGATCCACCTGTCATGTGGGGAAGCGTACCTGATCATTTTAGGATTAGCGATCTGCTTTAACAGACTTCTGCTAATATAGCTGTTTTCACTCTGTAAGACCAGCTTTGCATTCCTACTTCTTCCTAAGTCATTTATCTGAATAGGAAAGAATAAGTTGTTATTAACCCTTTCAATTCTGGCAAGGAATTGTGCATGACCTGCCAGATCTACAGATTCAACATAGTCCCTGTGGAGAGAAATGGTTAAAACATCACCTTCCAGAGAGACATTCTGGATCCTCCCTGGAGCAATTCTTACGGAATGCTCATCTACAGGTGCGATTGCGTCATTCACCTGCAGGATAGTCACGTCAGGTGACTGACTATTCCTAAAATGTACCTCTATCGAGTCAGGTCTTTCTTCTATTACATGGCAGTTATGATCAGATTGTACATGTGATTTCTCATAGGTTATAGGAACCTTAGCTTATGACCATACAATTCCATTCACACAGTCAATAATTGTGTTAAGTCTTCTGAGTATGTCTATACCCAGAATCAGTCGGTTATAGGGGAGATCTACCACTATCACCGGGTGTCTAAAGGTTTTGTTACCTATTTTAAACTTTAACCAGGTATTGCCAATAACATGAAGTGCATTTCCTCCAACGCTCAACAAAGCATTGGGGAAATTTCTTAGCTTCGGCTTATCCGTTGCTAAGTCCATTACCTGCTGGAAGTAGGTATTGGATAAGATTGTGGCTTGTGAACCAGTATCTATTAACCCTTTGAAAGGCTGGGGTATCGAATCCTGTATTTCTACAGACATGTAGTACCTTCCTTCATGTTCTTCTAATTCGCATAAGAATTTAGAATGTGTCAACATATTACTTGTTTTCCATACATTACCGGTCACAGCAGTAGTTTCTACCTGTACTGAGGAGTGCTCAGTCTTACCCACAGGCCCATCCTTTTTAGGATTATCTTGAACTGTCAAGCGGGAACTAGTGGTCGGCATCTCATTAGTTAACCCTTTCAGGTCTGGATCCTGGAAACTAGTGGTTGCTGGGGCTATTTTAGCCTTTGGCTGAAATGAAAAAACAGAGGAACACGTTGCGCCTCCTTCACCCGGAAGTGAAGTGACGTGATAGGCAATAGGTTTCCTAACACAACTATTGTTTATTTGACTGTTAGTACCTGGAAAGGAAACAGGGTTAGGTATTACATCTACTGACAACCTATCCTGTTTAGTCACTGTAGCTATATTTGCTGCGGCACTTGTTGTTGCTGTTGCAATTGCACAGGTGTCTCTGCAATTTGAGCTGTCCCTAAAAAAGGATTGATAGCAAAGTTTCGGTTAATCTTTGTTATTTCCTCCATTAATTTGCCCATCTGGTCTGTCAATTGACCAACCTGACGACGCAAATTATTTCCCCCATTGCCGTTTTGTCTTTGCCCATTAGAATTTGGCTGGGATGGCTGAGACTGTTGGGAGTTATTGGAAGCAGATTGGTTGTTTCTGTTTCCATATCTCCTATTTCCCTGAGGATTCCTTCTCCATTGGGAATTGCCTTGGTTTTATTAACCCAGGGGCGTTTATTCCCATTGGAATTGGATTTTTCAGAGTTATTGTCAGAGGAGTTTGCAGAATTGCTTCTGGCGTTTTCCTGTTTCTGAGGCTTTGGTGTTTTCAAAACCTCAGAATAGGTCCTCTTTTTCTGTTGGGTTTTTCAACCTAACTGAATTTTAGTCTCTGACACCATTTTATCACCAGGTTTCTTACCCTTTGGCTGATTTTCGTCATGTGCATGGTGTATAGTATACAATTTCATGCACTGACTGACTAGCCATTCTAATGGTAGCTTACAATCATAATCTCTTGCGAGATTCATTTGTATGTTTACTGGCATGGCATGAAAATACAGATCTTTGAAATCTGTGCTTTCATACCTGGGTTTTCTTTGGGTCACGGAGTATGCATTCTTAAGAATTACTAAAAATTCTCTGGGACTGGACGGCACTTTAAGTTATAAAGCGCCTTCTTTGCAGAAGCAACGGTTTTATACTTACCATATTCCATGATTATTTCATATTTCATTTTGGACCAGGACATTAATTGCATAGCTTGAAGACTTTCAAGAGGAACACGGCACATTGAATCAAAGGTCCATGTAATGAACCATTTCTTTTGAATGTCATCATACATGCCCAATGAATTCATTGCTCTATCATAATTTTCCAAATGTTCAGATATGTTTCCTGAACCTCTAGAAAATTGTGGGACGGTTTCTCTAAGGAACTTAACAACCTTTGGCGATTCATAAACAGGCGTTGTTGATTTACGACTTCTGTTTCTTTTTAAACGTCTATGCGATCTGTCTGCTGAAGAGGAATTAGACCCGTACAACAGTGCAGATGGCATATCAGTCACATGGCCTTCAGAGTGGACAGTGCAATCACTTTCACTCCCATCACTCTGAGCTTCTTGTTCACTGTCACAATTCTGATCAGCATCAGAATCCTGCCAGTGTACAGAACCATGTCTGTTTTCATTCCTAGCAACCTGAGTCTGATTCCCACTGTCAAGTTTGGCCAGGACAGTCTTTTCAAACTGTTCTGCCCAAGATTGCCAAGAATCTACAGGTGTTTTCTTAGAATTACTCACATCTTTACTTAGAGACTGTTTTATGAAAACCTGGTTTGGTGTGGGAACATCATAACAAGGAGGGGATTTACAGCTAGTCTTTTCTTGCATTTTTGTGCAACTTTTTGGCACAGAATGATGGCTATCAACCTCACTGCCTGATTCCTGGCTCTCCTTTTCATACTCATCCAATTGCGTTTTAAGCTGATTTATTCCCTGTGCACATTTATCCATCAAGGCTTTCATTTCTTTTTCATGATCAGCCTGACGAGTGTTATGCTCAGCAAGTAAATCTTGGTATTTCCCACCTTGAATGCCAAATTGTTCACTGTACGTGTCCAGTTTGGTATTCAATATCATGTTTTCATCTAACGCCTTAAGAAGTGCTGTCATAAAGAAAGGCCAAGAGTGTATTATGTACCCCATTTTTTTCTCTGTGTTCTTTTGTTCAGCAATTACTTTAAGATGTTTTAGTATGTGTTCATCAGTTATCATCGTGCATTTAGCATCCCATTCTATGCTTTTTAACCAAACATCATAGCTTAAATCATTTTTCATATGTTTATGAATATTGATTAGAGCATTTTTTCTTAGGTCTTCAATTATTTCACAATTATCTGTTACAGATGTATCGCTGCCGCTGGCCATTTTTATACAATGATTTAATCTCAATACAAAACTCTTTTCTATATTAAGATTAATATTGCATGAATTACACATATTATTGTATATGGAATATAATTTCAACTTAAACGATCTCAGCAGTGTGCCTCCAATTTGTGGGGATATTTATGGGATAATAATAGTAAACAGATGAGAAATTGCCCACGATTTTCAATTCTCAGATCCCTAATCGTTATCGTTATAAGTGAAAATGTAAACCATATAATTAAGTCACAGATTTTTTAATAAAAATAGATATTTTATTGTGACATTTTAAAATATAATATTAAGTAACATGCGTGACAATAATCAATGGAATTTGAGTATAACAATAGGCAATACAAAGTGTCAATACATTTCCTGGTTAATATAAAACGTGAGATGTAGTTTAGAATCTACACATTAGGTGTCAAGATTGATTTACGACCCTTTCACAGAGACAAAGAATGTGACGTTTCAGCGTGCAGCATGAGATAGTAAAGAAACTTTCAGCTGGCAGTTTAGAAATAACCCTTTCAATGCTGGCTAGACCTCTTCTAGGGATTTAAGATCTACTCCTATGTAATATCAAATAAAAATATTTAAATAGTCATAGTCTTTAATCATTTCCTTGATTCATCCAATTAAGAGAAAATCTACATGTTTAATAAGCTGATATCTTATTAATTTGTCTAAACAGATATTTAATCTTATTTATAGCAAATCAACACAGCTGGATAATATCACGATATTCTAATATGTAATTAATCACATAAATACATTATTATTGTTTTTATCTGCAGAATAAAAAGCTTAATTATGTATTTCTTATTTAGCTAAGATTTCTAAATCGAAATCTGATCGTGAATTATTCAGTCATATATCATGCTATTAATTTTAATTAATTTTAATTAATTAATTAAATGCTAGTATATTTACCAGTTATAACTAAGTAGACGGGTGGTGGTCAAAGAGCCCAAATAGGCACATGAACACCAGTAAAGATTCTGTGAGTCTACCCTTGATGAACAGGAAAATAAAAACACCTTTATTGTAGGGTATAAATTCCCCTGAAAAGATAAAGGAAACTTATAACTAATAAACACATCTAATGAAAAGAGGGGGAGATAGTACTATATCAATATGAGATAGGAGTGGGTGATAAGGTAGTTCGTAATAACGTCATCAGATCCTTAGAGTATAGCTATGATCTGCATGAGGGGTGACTGGTGCATACCGATCATAGTATAAAGATCTTGTATAGAGTGGTAGATAGTATCCCTTATAAATGTAGCCTTTGCTTGGTATATGATAGGTGAGGGATTTGATACATTTGAAATACTTCAGCGTTGAAGACAGAGTGTCAAATGTACTCGAGAACTCCCGAAATTCTATCTGTAGGCAATGGATTTTAGCAAGGGAATATCCAGACCGTTCACTCTAGAGGGAAAAAATAGACACTAAAGACTTGCTAATCAGAGACTATCTAGGACGTAATGTCAAACAGTATGTAACCATTACGAAAGATATGTAGGCAAAGCCTAAAATGAGTGTCTATAACGATTCCCCTATCAGTGAGACTGTTAATGAGTCGCTTAGTTTAATAGGATATGATGTGGCCGCCGTAGGGACACCTAGATCGGTTCCATACGGGCAGACCCTCTAGATCCTATCTGGGATAAGCGTAGAACATACAGTACTCTTATTCAGTGGGCTATAAGCAGAACAGTGTAGGTAAGCTGCAGTACACTGTAATTGGCAGATAGACGCTGCAGGACAGACATACAGAATCTATTAGGCGTACTATCTATCAAATAAGCACCATATTAAAGAATTCTGTAGCTTAGTCTATCTATCAAATAAGCACCATATTAAAGAATTCTGTAGCTTAGTCTCTAAAGCAGATGTCTATGCCGCTGAACACAAGGGATGCCACTGCTCACACTGTTGCTGAATAAGCTAAATGAAGAGTATCATACTGAACTGACTGCTACAAATAAGAGTACAATACTGAACTGACTGCTAGAACTACAAGAAGCTCCAACCTAATAGAAATATCAAACTTCTATATGAACCTCCTATATATCTCAAGAATCTCCCCCCACCTAGTGAACACACAAAGTGCTAGTGATAAAATAAAAGCATAACCTAACGCACGTTTCGGCGCTATGCAAGCGCCTTTTTCAAAGGTAGATGTGACACTGACACTGGTTCTTATTTTATATTAGTTTACCTTAGATTGGTAGCCAATCCCTGAGCGCATCTCGTTCACATCTCGCGCGCCAAAATCCCGGATGGGCGGACACTACCGCTTAGTGCCGCCCCTCCACGTCATTTCGGGGGCGTGTTTCAAAAATGAGTATGTGTGTGGAGCATACTCGTATCCCGATATTGTGCGCTATGATTATTGCTGGAGCTTGCTAACATATACTGTCAATGATCAGAGGACGGTTATTGAGCCTCACAGGTCTCCGAAATCTTAGAGCACCACAATGTACTGTTTAGATAGGGCATCGTAACGGCCATATGTTAAACTATTTCCAAGGAATAGTGCTTCTTGTGACCAAGGGATGGAAATTGTTTGTAACCATTTAAGGAGATGTACTATAGCCCCCAAATAAGGCTCAAAAGGAGAAATAGGGGGAAGGATTTATATGGAGCCAGCATAAAGTTTATATAATATGATACTATATTATTTTATTACTTTTATGCTCTTATTTAATCCTTTCCTTATTGTCAAATAAATGGATCAAAGCACCGTCTCTATCCTGTCTAGTCTTCATAAGCTGTACAGTATCTTTACTAGTGTTCATGTGCCTATTTGGGCTCTTTGACCACCACCCGTCTACTTAGTTATTATATATTTAAGGGTTATCCCCTACCCAAGATTCTGTGGACACATTATAGATCCTGCTTGTCGGGTATCTTACCATTTGCCATTTATTTACCAGTTATGTAGATATTTTCTCATCAGATATTCCCAGGTAGCTAAGTGTCATGGGTCTCTTTCTCTGAGCCTGCTCTCTGCATCTCTCCGAATTTGAATCTGCATCCCCATCTGACTCTCAATCTGACCTTTTTAAACTTTCCTTTGTCTTACTTTTTAAAGGGAAATTTTGCTCAGTACGTCAGTGGTTTATGACCAATCAAAACACTGTAGGCGGGGGGCGGGGCCGGACCGCCATGCAGGCAGGTCGCATGTCTGAGCAGCTCCCGAGGGCTTTATCTTAAAGAGCTGAATTTTGGCAGAGCCTGTACCAACTCGGAGCCCAGAAGCAATAAACTGCTACTTGCTTGACAGCTGGTGCTGGTGCTGGTCCCAGATCCGGGAATACTAAAGCATGAAACAAACAATCGAGACTCCGGAATTTGAGGCCTAGTCGAGCGAGGAGCGGGGTGGACGGCCGCCTCCTTGCTTCCTTGTTCGCTGCCCCACACTGGCTCACCCATGGAGCAACTGACTGGTCCCGTTCCCCCCCTCTGGACCGGTGGGGGTCATCCCGGTCCCCACCAGCACACTTTTCTGCCGGACCTGCTAAACCACAAAGGCGATCAGCACCGACTGCTAAACACACCTAAGATGGCGGCACCTCATGTTCCTGAACAACACGAGGCAGCAGAGGCACACACGATCTGGAAGAAGGTCTCTATGCTGCCCTATGGGGAGCCCTGCACACGCCACTGGAGAGAGCTGGGAGATAGAATCATGCAGCTCGGCTTACCAATCGCCGACCCGGCGCCTCAACATCCTGAAAGGTACCTGCGTCCATGCCTCCCGATCAGCCATCATCAGCCTGAGCAGCGAGATGTGAAGGGAGAGATCCCAGATGACAACACACTGGCTCCGATCTGGGGAGTAGCTAAAGCCATGCGAAAACAGCGTGAAGAGGCCCCAAAATCTGGCATGCTGCCCCCTGAGCATATCTGGGGATGGGAGTGCGAAAATGGGGAATTCCAACTTGCCACAATCAGCATCTCTTCGAGCCTGGGTCAGGAGAACTCTCACAGCCCACTCAGTACACCCAGTCTGGGCACAGGCTGAACTCTTTTTTTTTTTTTTTTATTACCACACTAAGTTACTCAGCTCCCAACAGCCTCCATACTGTTTACTCTTGTTTATTACTAATGTTGCTGTTTGTTTTTTTTTGTTTGTTTGTTTTCTAAATGTGTATGATCTTGCTGGTTTATGAGCTGATTGCCTAGTCTTAATTCCAACATACCTTGTCTATCAAGCAGGCCTAGCATATATGTCACTATAAAGATGTGCTGGCGGTATTTCTAACCAGGCCACTGGTAATCATACAGCACCTCTCAAAGTCTCTTGTAACTTCCTTACAGTGGCCCTAGTATAAGCAGTAACATACCTTAATTTAGTATACTGATAACTGATTAAACTTCTTGACATGCATAATACAAGCTTGCAATTTCCTCTACTCGATGTTTTTTTGTGCATGACGAGCTTTCTCACCTTTTTGAATGTTTATAAAACAAAAAAAAGTGCAAGTCTTTAGACATGACCTGTTGTATACCTGCAATATACTTTGTCATATTACTTATCAATGTCATGTCGCTATCTACTTATGTTTCCTTCCATGCACTACTAAAATAAAGAATTAAAAAAAAAAAAAAAAAAACACTGTAGGCGTGGTTATCTTCTAATCATAAATTTATTATTTGAACTCAAGGGGGCAGTCTTGTCCCACTAAGCATACCTATCCAGGAAAGAGTTAACTTTTCCTGGTGGCTATTTTTGACGTCATTTACGTTATCTCTATGTTTGCCCTAACTCAAATCTTCTGTCAGATAACACAGTTTTCTTGAGTTTTCTTCAGACTATGCGTCTCCA
This sequence comes from Pelobates fuscus, assembly GCF_036172605.1. NCBI lineage: Eukaryota > Metazoa > Chordata > Amphibia > Anura > Pelobatidae > Pelobates > Pelobates fuscus. The sequence goes on along the minus strand of NC_086324.1, from coordinate 112,496,460 downwards.
TTTTTTGCTATAATTCCTAAAATTGATAGTTTGTGAACTAAGTTTCACCTTAAACTATAATGGGACGTTGTACAATATCGAAAGTAAAATGTAATTATTTAATCCTCTGTCACCCAGGTCTGGGTTCTTAGAATTTATTATATTCCATTAGTACCTAGACGGTCTGTTATCACTTGGTTTGTTTATACAAGACATTCCATTCAGCTCTGGCTAAGCGGTCAGTTTTAGAGAAAGGAAAGAAATTCTGTGTCTCTTTTGTTAGCTTGAAGATACAAAATGGAGTCTGGTCTGTTTAGCAATGACTTCAGAATATACACTTTGTACTTCTATCATAGCACAAAATGTCTGCCAATATAAATACCCTGACAATGCTGTTAGAGACTGATTGCCAGGAGTGTAAGCTGATTGTCTGCTTTTCCTGTTCGTCTGCTAGCAGCTATTAGTGAGGTTCCAGTTTGAGAGTTGGAGTGCTATTTTGTATCCAGTTTGGGAGTTTTGTGTTCTGCAGTAGCTGTGCCTGTATCTCTGGAAGGGGAAGATCTACTAAACGGCTTTTAACCCCTGGGGGTGCCGTTACAATGTTATATATAATGTTATATATTCAGGCCTCTTAAAATCATGATACTCGTCCTCTAAACGAGCTGCCTCATCCACAGTGATGGGTTTTTAGATCCTGCAACCAATCAGGGACCTCTGGTGGTGTGTGGTCGGAAAACTGTTCTAGTAGTAACAGTTGTAATGCATCTGCCAGGGTGGTCGTCTGCCACCTGTGCATCCAGTTCTGGGCTGCCCAGTGCATTCGGAAAGCCCATTCAGCAAACGGGTCTCTGTTCCCTTTTTGCAATACACAAAACATCCTTTGATACGCTTTGGGTGTTACTGCATACTGAGCTAAAAAAGTCTATTTTACCCGCTCATAGTTATGGATGTCAGAATCGGGTACTGTCCTGTAGGCTTCAGCTGCTCTACCAGACAACTTTCTGCTCAGGATGGCCGACCAATTAACTTTATCCAAGCCATCGAAGCGCACACTCTCAAAGTCCTGTAAATATAAATCAATGTCTATTTCTCCATCTGAAAACCTTTAAAATGCGGCATAGTTCAGCTTCCGTTGTCCTTGATTTATGGACCCTTGAAGAGATGTTGTGTCTCCCAGTGGTACAGCAGCTTTAGCTTCCCAGGCCTTTTGCACCTCTGTGGATTGTGCACAATAATATCCTGTGAGTGATTGTTTCCTAGTGCTGAGCCGCCATCGTACATCCCTCTGGAACTCAGATTTTTCAATGCTCCCAGGTGCTGTTACTGGCTTGGTCACTCTCCATTAGTTTGGCTATAAGCGCTGCTCTCTATCACATACCCAAACATCAGTTGAGACTTGGTGAAGGCTACAAAAGGCTTATATACAAAGACCCCCAGCATAGGGTCTCCAGCAAAAACATAGGTAAGCCTGCCTAGGCTTCTTTTTGTCTGGGAGATTCTTGCTTACTTAAACGAATTATCTCCAAGGCACTTGAGGTATTGTACACATAAACACAAAATACACACTTTTCATAGGAAACCCCACAAGTCTTATATCCCTGGATAGCCGGGATCTGAGTTCCCAGGTTGTTAAAATAGTGCTCAGATCCATGTAATATAGCCAAATCGTCACCGGGTTAAAGTTTTGACTGACCGCACATGTGACTGCTGCCCAAAATAGTTCCAGAGGAAAAAAGATAGTGGCCGACCAATTTTCGGGAGTTCCTATATGAATATAAATGAAGTCTACCCCTGGCTCGTAGGGAGCAAATGTTTTCCCCATGTCTGGGAACAGAGCAGACAATGGTATGATTTTCCCGGGGTTCGCGAGGCAAAGCATCCTGTGAAGAAATGACTATATTGTTCGGTATTTTTTGCATAGTTCTTGCTTTTTCTGTGTATTTTCATTCGGCAGATGGGACTGCCGAACAAAGACCACCCCTGGCTCACTTAACTTCAAAGCCGGCATCACTTTCACCCTCTATATGTGCGGTCAGCGTTCGTACTGCCGAACGCCACGTGGCAGAGGAAACCGCGGCCATCTTTTTTTCGTCAAACAAAGGCAGCGGGACTTGGTCGTCGAGTGTCTGGAACTAAAAGCGGACACTCGACTTCCCGAACACCGGTCTCAATCATACGAACGCTGGAACTAGTGATACCGATTAGCTAGAAGTGCGCTATTCGGTACAAATATGCACACGAATGAGGGGAACAATCGCTGCTAGGAGCCAGGGGAATTCATTCAGTACTTTTATTCGTTTTTTCCCTTTTTCTAAAGTGACCGGCAAAACCCCACGAATCTCTGGAACTATTTTGGGCAGCCCACCCACAGTGAAACGGTCACAAAGGACTTCCATAGTTTTTGCGAACCCCTGAACCGATCTGGGTGAAATTTGGATATGCTGGTCACCCAGATCGGGGCTATCAGGGGACATAAGATTTGTGGGGATACCCCAGGTATAAAGGGGTGTTCCAGAAATTGTGAAAAACAGTGAATTTTCAGCCTGGAGATAATTAGGTTGTTACTACATCAGACCTGATTATATCCAGGACTAGGAGAGGGAAATGCCTGTTTGTATTGGGTGTGTTTTATATTTTTACTGTTCAGGATTGGATAAATGTTACTCCTCCCTGTGGGATGTCCCCTTGCATGGGGACCTGCATAAAAAGCCATGTATGTGAATAAACGTTAGTTCTACTTGTATCCTGAACCTGGACTCTGACTGTTATTTGGAATTCGTATGCTGTAACAAGGGAATTATCTTATGCAGCTGTTATATTTCGTATGGATTTCGTTTCCTGTAACTACCGAACAGAACTCTCACTACCTTAGACTCTGACCTTTCGGGAGGAAACTACCGAACGCGGTTTGGCTAAACTTGGTTTCCTTACACATCCAAAGTAGATTTCCACGCACTCGACAACCAAGTACCGCTGACTGCATTCAGGAGACAAAATTGCCACCCAGAGAGAGCACTTGAGTTTGTGGTTTCTTTGAAGTAAACGAGCAAGGGGGGTGGTTGGTGTTCAGTAGTTTGGAAGTACCAAATCAAAGGGAAATAGATTGGGTTAAGTAAAATGGGAAATTCTTCACAGTGTGAATTTAAAGAGATAAGAGATTGCTTAAAAATAACAACATAGGGATTATCAGGGCATTTCTTTCTCTGGGGAATCCTTGACACACTCTTTACAACAGGAAATGCAAAAAGAAAAGAATGTAGCGCTTATTTAGTACAAATGAAACCAAAAATAAATCACCTTTTTTATTTTTTTATTTTGATCGGAGTTTTCTCTTTTAAAGAAACGAAAAATGTGTTGACATAAACAGAGAGCTGTCAACTCAGCTCTAGTTGGAATCACTTCTTGGTCCGTTTAGGCGACCCACCCCTATTGGCGATGTGATTTTTCTTTCTATGTGGGAAAATAGAAACACACACAATTGCGCAGTATTGCTGGTACAGTGCCCAAAATATATAAAGGAAATCCCGAGTGGGTACTTACAAGACTAGAGTCATTAAGTAATGACTCAATTTCCGAGCGATATGCAGGCTGAGGGCTGCACTCCCTTCTTTTGAAATATAAAAAGCTGGGAACCAGGATGCAAAATTTAAAATAAAAAGTAATAGATTTATTCACATAAATAAAATTCACAAATAAAATTGCAACAATGTGCCAAATCCGGAATGCGTTTCGCCACTAACCATGTCGCTTCATCAACCGGGTAAATCCGTTAAGTGACTCCAAGTCCCCAATTCTAGTTTAAATACTTAAAAGTGGCGGGCAGAGAGCCGGTACATGGTAACCGCCTCACGTTAGTACCACCCACAGGTACTACGTGTGCGGTCCATGCCTCCCTCTCATGCCGTTACTACAAGGGAGCTGAAAGAGGTTGTCGGTTCTTCCTCCTTCGTTCCGTAATTTTCTTTTAATCCATAAAGAAGAGAGGGTCCATAGTTCATTCTTCAGTATATTTCGTTACCATAATTCCTTCTGAAGTTTGCAATGTCCACTCTCACTTGGTATTACCGTTAATTCATACATAGAAAATACAAATTGCAGGAAACAAAGTGTCAATTTCAGTTCTTACTAGTATCAATTATTCAATAAACGTCAGGGACAGAATGTATTTCTTTATAACAAAATTAATATCAATCTTGACTCTAATACATTCAACATTTTTCGTTCATCTCTCCCTTTCTATTTGCAATTTTCTATAATCTTCTATTAGGATTTAGGAAAATGATCATTAGATTTAGAACGGAGTCAGAGAGACAACCGTTCTTATTTTAGATTATTCATTCGATCTATTTAATTACTTTATATTACAACTGCAATTATTTAATCCCACATTTTAGATTTAATACTATGTAGAATTTCGAATGTATAACAAAGAATATTCTTTCCTCCTAATAACTGTAAACAGTAGACACATAATTATAATTTGAGACTTTAAAACTTTTTTTTTTTTTTTTTTTTTTTTTTTTAATTTCAGACAGTACCTGCCGATGATTTTCTGCTGCCGTTCATATAGTTCGGACTATGGTACTAAGTCATCATTAATATTTCACATTATCAAAAACAAAAAACATAAAGACAATACAATACAAACATATAGATGGTGACAAAGGTCCTCAGTAATGTTCCCATAGTAATAATTAGAGTAACTAGCTGATTATCTTAACATTTATTCTTATTTTCTTTTCTTTTCTTTTTCCTTTCTTTTCATTTTTTTTCCCCCTTTTTCCCTTCCCTTTTCTTTTTCTCCTATTTTCTTTATCAAATTAGAATGCGCACAACTTATTTAGCCATATATCTATATCCATCTTTTTTTTTTTTTTTTAGATTTATATTTAAACCGCTTTCCATTTTTAGCTGAAAGATTAACTGATTTTTTATGGTTTCCCAATTTGGTATACTATTAGTTCTCCATCTTCTAGCTATAGAGATCTTTGCCGCTATTAGCGCATGAGTAAGAAAGTATTGAAAATCCATATTATATTGGCTAAGATTTAAGTGTAGTATAAATAATTCTGGAGACAAGGGTATTTTAGTATCGATTATTTCTTGGATTTTGCCTATAAACATTTTCCAAAATTCTATTATCAGGGGACAGCTCCACCAGATATGTAACATGTCTCCCGTCGCACTATCACACCGCCAGCAAGTAGCTGATATGTTATGATCCATTTTATTCATGCGACTTGGGACCAGGTACAGTCTATTTATAATCTTAAAATGTAACTCAACTAAATTTAAGCATTTAATATGTTTAGCCACAGACACCCAAGCTTTTTTCCAGTCGCTTTTTTCCAATTTTTTCTTTATTTTCAAATCTTTCTCCCATTTCTCAATGGCCGGAAAAATAAGATCTTCTTCCTCGAGTCTTAGTATCGAATTACACTTTTTTAATAGATTTTTCGTGTCATTCGCTTTCAGCAGATGACATAACTTACATTTAACTTCTGAATGTTCTTTATCTAGTACTTTGCTTAAGTAACTGTTAATCCTTATGAAGTTATATTTTTCTTTTTCTGGAAGAGCGAATTCTGTACTTAATTGTTCAAATGATTTAAGATTTGATCCAATCATTAGGTCTTCTATATTTTGAATACCTGCTTTGGCCCAATTTTTTAAATTTAGATCTTCTATATTGTTTTCCAAAATTAGAATTGGTAAAGTGTTAATGATACGATTGTTAAGACCCATATTTTTTCTTATTTTGTTCCATGCTTCTCCAATATTTTGTAACACTATACTTTCAGAACATGGTTGGCAGTTATCTTTCTTTTTTTGCGTCAACCAAAAAAGGGTAGACAGATCTTTATTATATGACATTTTTTTTTCTATTGCATACCATCTCTCATGTTTAGACTCTGTATGTTGTGAAATAATGCAATGAGAGAGAGTACTCGCTTGATAGTATTGTTGTATCAGCGCAAGTCCTACTCCTCCATTTGCTTGTTTAATCGCCAAGAATTTTCTTGCCAGCCTAGGTTTCTTTGATTGCCATATAAATTTAGAGAAGGATTGTTGAATAAGTGATAGCCAGCTGTCGGGTACCTTCAAAGGAAGCATTCTGAATAGGTATAACCACTTTGGTAGAACATAGGATTTAACTATATTTATACGGCCCCACCAGGAGAATTCCAGATTTCTCCAATCTTTTAATAGCTTGTTCATTTTTAGAAGTAATGGGAGGAAATTAATCTCAACAATTTTGCTTGGATCTGTACAGATGTTAATTCCCAAATAATTAAATGATTTTTCAATCCAAGTAAAGTCAAACCTCTTTTTTATCTCTTTTTTTTCTTCCATATTTACATTACTCGCCAAAATAGTTGATTTGTCTGTATTTAATCTGTAGCCAGAAACCTGTGAAAACTTTTCTATAGTTGTCATGAGCTGTGTTATTGATTGTAACGGATTTTCGAAAGTTATGATCACATCATCTGCGTAAAGGTTTATTTTTATGTTTTCTTTCTTATGGTCAAAACCCGAGATGTTTTCTTCTTGTCTAATGGCAGATGCCAAAGGTTCTAATGAGATTATATAGAGTAAGGGGGATAGCGGACACCCCTGTCGTGTTCCATTAGATAATGGGAACCACTCTGAGCTAAAGCCATTCCCCTTTATTCTTGCTGTTGGGCCAGTGTATAGGGCAAAAATGTTCTCAAGAAGTCTTCCCTCCAATCCAAATCGCTGTAGTGTTTGTCTCATGAACTCCCAGTTGACCCTGTCGAATGCTTTCTCAGCATCTAAGGACAGGGTCAACATGGGAGTTCCAGTGGTCCAAGCGGAATCCAATATGTCAATCAATCTTCTGATGTTATGGGTTGAAGACCTCTCCGGGACAAACCCGACTTGGTCTCTGTTTATTATTTCTGATATAATTTTTTTTAAACGTTCTGCTATCATAGCAGAGTATATTTTAATGTCGGTATTCAACAATGAGATTGGACGATAATTCTTTATCTTCTCTGCATCCTTTTCTTGTTTAAGGATAGGCACTATATTTGCTTGTAACAGTTCTGCCGGTATGCTATTAGGTGTAACAAAGGAATTGAAAACTTCAATTAGGTCCGTTTTAATATTATTTCCTAACAATTTGTAAAAAAGGTTATCAAATCCATCTGGACCAGAGGATTTATTCTTTTTTAATTTGTTGATACAGAAAATCAGTTCTTCTTCTTGAAAAGTTTTATTAAGCTCCTGCAGTTGTATTTGTGAAATTTTTGGACTCTTTATGTTCTCGAGAAATGCACTAATGTTCGCCGTTTCGGTAGGATCTTTAATATTGTATAGATCTTGATAGTAATTTTTGAAGGCTTCTGCTATTTTTTCAGGTCTCAAGATAGTCTCTCCATTATCAATAATTTTGGTGATGATTCTTTTCGATTTTTCTTTTTTTATTCTGTTCGTCATTAGTTTTTCTGCTCTATTTCCGGTGTAGTACCATTTCTGTTTTAAGTAATGCAACGCATTATTAGCCTTTGTCATAAGGTGTTCATTAATTAATTTTTCAGTGTCTATAATTTCATTAGTAATACTCCGAGATGGTTTATTTTTATTTTGTTCAAGTAAATTGTCTAGTTTTATGTACAATTCAGCTAAATTTGCCTTTTTTTTATTTAATTTATTCTCTTTTGCTGCTAAGCTTATAAAAAGGCCCCTTATTACTGATTTATAAGCACACCAAGTCATTGCTGGAGAGACATCTTTGTTTCTGTTTTCTTTGAAAAAATAATCTGTTGTATCTTTGATTTGTTTAAGATTGTCTTCATTTTTAAGTAACCAGTCTTTCATTTTCCAGTCAGCTCTTGTTCTTTGATGTTGTTCTTTTATATCTAGGATGACCGGATTATGATCTGACCATGTAGTGGCTATTATAAAAACCTTTTTAATTTGGCTCGCTAAGTTTCTGTCCCCCAAAAAGAGATCAATTCTAGAATATGAGCAGAAAGCTTTTGAGAAACAGGAAAAATCCTTTTCCTTCGTATGAAATATCCTCCAATAATCTAAAAGTTGGGCTTGTTTAATTAATTCTGAAAATTTTTTAGCAGTCATCTTCAAGTTTCCATAGTTACTGGTTTTTGTTTTAGAACTTCGGTCTATCTCAATATCGGGTACGCAGTTAAAATCTCCCATAACCATAACTCGGCCCATTTTCACGCGTTCAGTTTTATTAAGCACTTTTTTAATAAATGCAATTTGTGATTGATTTGGTGCGTATATGTTCACTAACGTATATTTTTGATTATTAATTTCTGCTACTAATATAATGTATCTGCCTTCCAAATCAATTTCTTGGTATATAATTTTTAATGATATATTCCTAGAAAATAAGAAGGCTACTCCTCTTTTCTTTTTTTGACTCATAGAGGCACTAATTATAGTAGGAAAAAATTTAGATTTAAGATTGTTTTTATCTTGCGTTCTCCAGTGGGTTTCCTGTAGGGCTGCAATCTGGATTTGTTCTTTTTTGAGAAACTCAAGGATTGTATATCTTTTAAATTGTGAGTTTATCCCCTGTGCATTAATCGTTGCAAGCCTCATTTTATTTTATGTATCCTATTTCTTTTCCTTCGAGGACTGATAAGTTCACCATCTGTACTAACAAACATATAAAACACAACATAAAACGTACAATGTCTGCCTTTTACTAGGCAAAAAACTATGTATCTATTCCCTCCCTTGTGTTCCTCCCTACCTAGGCCTCCCATAGCCTTCGGGGGGAAGCCCTGCCAAAAACACAGGGAGAGAAAACAACAATCCAAAAACGACACCGACTCTCTAATCAGTGACGTCGAAAATGTCCCCATACTCTATGCTCGCAGAAAAGAAAAAGTGTCGAGATCTGCGAGCTAGAGTTTCTCCTTGGCCGGACGGGTGTAGTGGATAAAAATAATACCAGAAGGGAAAAAAAATAAATAAATAATTATTCCCATTTCATACTTTTTTTTTTCTTATTTTTTTGTTTCTTGTTTTGCCGAAATAGCTCTTTCGTTAAATTTTAGTGTAAGTTTAAAATTTTAATATATCTTTGTTTCTCAAATATTACATTTATTTGCATTTATTTTATATCAAAATATTTCTATAAAGTTACTTCTGATATTTATTCCCATTTCATTAGTTTTTTTTTTTCTTTCTTTCTCCCTTTATTTGATCTAAATAGCCTTTTAATTAAACCCAAAAAATTGTTTTTAGTGTATTTAGTGTATTTTATATTTTAATATACCTTTAAGTCCAAGGTATTACCTTTATTTTGTGTCATAATCTTTCTATCAAATTACCTCTAATATATCGTGTATTTACTTATTATTATTGTGGTTAGTATAAACACTCCTGTTCTTTTATCTATTTTAGTTTTTTCCCTTTTTTTTTTCTCCCCTTTTTTCTCCCTTTTTTCCCTTCTCTTTTCTTCCCTTTATCACTTCTTTCCCCCATTTTTCTTAGTTTTCAGGAGAGATTTAGCGTAATAGTGTGGGACCACCCTTTACATTTCTATGGCCTCTAGTGTAGCTTTAATCCTAATTTATTTGTTTTATGTTGTGTTATATATGTGCGAGGAAAAAAAAAAAAAAAAATACCTTGTGCAATGACTTATTTTAAATTCCCTTCTAGTAGCCATTGTTCTAATTTCTGCGGTTTATCAAAGGTCAGTCTTTGGTTATTATGTGTTAGGTTTATGCGTGTCGGAAATCCCCAGGCATATTTAATTGCATTTTTTCTAAGGACCTCTGTCTGATTGGTAAAAAATTTCCTTTGAAGTCTGGTCTGGTATGAGAGATCTTGAAAAATCTTAATTTGATGGAAGATTGACCCCTTCAGGTCTTTTGTTGTCATTGCCTTCATAATTTGCGTCTTAAAACGGAATGATTGTAGGCAAATAATTGTGTCTCTCGGGGCTTGTTCTGGTACGTTACCAGGTTTATAAATTCTATGACATCTTTCAATGCCGCTTGTACCGTTATCTGAATTAACCCCCAGAAACAAAAAAAACTCTACACAATAGTCTTCTAGATTTGCATTTACAACAGTCTCCGGGATCCCCCTAATTCGGAGGTTTTGTCTTCTAGATCTATCTTCTAAATCCGTAATCTTCTTTTTCAGGGTCTCTAGAGTTTCATCCAATTTATTTATATTATCCGTATTGTTTTTTTGTTGTATATTTATTTGGTCCGTCTTCTCTTCTAACAATACCACTCTTCTTCCTATATTTAGAATCTCATTTTTTATTTCTCTAGACTGCAGGTTTATTTCTTCTTTTATTTTCTCAAATTGGATCTCCAGGCATTTGGATAAATAACCGGCAGTGATAGATACATTTTCTTCCCATGAGCTATCTGACAAAGTTTTGTCTATCTCAGTCTCTTTGGGGTCCAATATAGGTATTGATTCTTCTTGTATAGATTTAGTACTACTCCCCTTGTTTAATTGGGGAGAGAAAAAACCTGAGGTCCTCCTTTCTATAGCTGGTTCTTGTTTTTTAGCAGTTCTTTTTAAATTCTGTTTACCTTCTGAGTTTTTTTTTTGAGGCCATTTACTCCTCCTCTCTTTCCCTTCTCTTTCACTTTCTCTTTCTATTAGCGTTCTATTTCTTTCTCTGTTTTTTTTTTTTTTTTATATATATTTTTTTATATATTTTTTTTTTTTTTGTTTTATGTTCCTATATTTTTTTCTCAGTAAGGTTTCCTTTAAATCTTAATAGTTCTTAGTAAATGATTAAAGGAAGATAAGGATATCAATTACTGCGATAGTAGTGCAATAATAGTAAATAGTAATACGTAGTAGGGTATAAAACCTGAATATGGACCTTAATGTACACTTAGTGACTGAGTGACTGGGTGATCTATAAGCTCTGTTAGCTAATACGTGGATATAGCATACATGTAGCATATATATATAGCAAACCAGCCGGTATACTTATCCACTTCTCCGTTTAAGTGTCCTGGGGGGTCACTCCCATCACTCCCATCACTCTTTTCCAGCCGTCACTGGGCGGACGGAATTAGTTTTCCACTTAGAAAAATAAGCGTTTGGGACCTGTCTTCTCTCTCGACCGCTCAGCAACCGCTCAGCAACACCGCATCGCCCAGTACCGCCAACCGCAGCGGAAAGCAACTCAGGCGTCTTCCCTCACAACGCCCCGCTCTGCTCAGTGTCTCCCATCTTCCGGCCAAGGAAAAAAACCCGCGAGACGCGGCGTGCCTCCGTGCGCCGTCCCACGTCCTACGTCATCCCCCCCAAAAAAAAAAAAAAAAAAAAGGAAAAAAAGTGAGAGACTTTAAAACTTAAAAACTTAAATACTCTATTTCGTACCATCTATAACCTTACTAACCAATGCATATCTAAAATGTAAATTAAGTATACTAAAAATAATTTAAAATAAATATGGGCTAGCATATATTTCCTTTTATAGATAGTGAAGCTAACACTTAGCTCCATTGTTATAAATGGATTACAGTGAAAAAAAATTATTTCTTTTAAATCGAAAGCTTAACCAATTGTTAAAACAGATATGAGTGGTGGCACTGGGCAAATAGGCACAGTATCCAATGTGAACCTCACACAGAAACTGGCAGGCAGGCAACTGCTCTTCTATTACAATGGAAACAAAATTTTGGTTGTAAAAGCACGCTATAGAGACACCAGATATGATTGGCAACTGTCAAAGCACGCTGGCACAGGTCTGCAGAGCACACGCTGAAGTAGGCCTGAAACACAGACGCTTGCAGACAACTAACTGCTCTTCTATTACAGTGAAAAAAAAATATTTATTTTAAATGTAAAGCTTAACCTATTGTTAAAACAGATATGAGTGGTGGCACTGGGCAAATAGGCACAGTATCCAATGTGAACCTCACACAGAAGCTGGCAGGCAGGCAACTGCTCTTCTATTACAGTGAAAAAAAAATATTTCTTTTAAATGTAAAGCTTAACCAATTGTTAAAACAGATATGAGTGGTGGCACTGGGCAAATAGGCACAGTATCCAATGTGAACCTCACACAGAAGCTGGCAGGCAGGCAACTGCTCTTCTATTACAGTGGAAACAAAATTTTGGTTGTAAAAGCACGCTATAGAGAAACCAGATATGATTGGCAACTGTCAAAGCACGCTGGCACAGGTCTGCAGAGCACACGCTGAAGTAGGCCTGAAACACAGACGCTTGCAGACAACTAACTGCTCTTCTATTACAGTGAAAAACAAATATTTATTTTAAATGTAAAGCTTAACCTATTGTTAAAACAGATATGAGTGGTGGCACTGGGCAAATAGGCACAGTATCCAATGTGAACCTCACACAGAAGCTGGCAGGCAGGCAGGCACCTGCAATTACATTACACAGGAAAAAAAAAAAAAAAAGCAGCCTGATGTTATAGCCCTAAAAAGGGCTTTTTGGGGTGCTGTCCTTACAGCAGAGATCAGATGAGTCCTTCAGGATTGTAGTGGACACTGAATACCCTAGCCTAGCTATCAATTTCCCTATGTAATCAGCAGCAGCTAAACTTTCCCTCCTCTCACTAAGCATGCATCTTCCGAATGAATCGAAAATGGATGCTGGGAGGGAGGTTGGAGGGTGTGGAAGGGAGGGAGTGCTGCTGATTGGCTGTAATGTGTCTGCTGACCGAGAGGCACAGGGTCAAAGTTTGCCCAATGATGACGAATAGGGGGCGGATCGAACTGCGCATGTGTCCGCCCGCCGCGGCGAACGCGAACACGCTAATTTCGCCGGGAACTGTTCGCCGGCGGACAGTTCGGTACATCACTACTTGGCAACGGAACGTCTAATTCAAAGAAACACAACAAACACACCTACAACAGTCACACTCGTTTCCCTGGCAACAGCACCATGTGGCACAGTTACTAGGTCAAACTCATACAACAAAACATACAGGGAATTCCCGTACACACACAGCTGTTTCACCAGTCAGTAAATAACTAATACTGTGCCCTTTGGCGAAACTATACAGTCACCGATGCTATAATTCCCTATATCCGAATTACCCGTCTATAACATACCCCAGTAACATCGTCTTTACAAACAGTAGTTATAGTACGGTTAGCATTGGTTAGAGTACAATTCAAAGTCACAGTTCAATTAGTAGTGGTTATGGTGTTAAACATACAACATAGACAACAGTTATTAGTAGTTATTTACAATATCAGTAGTTATTATACATGGTTATGGTACCGTGCGCTAAAATACAGTTACACACTATTCACACTCTCATTAGACGGCAGAGCTCACGCTATCTGGCAAGATATACACTCTACTACAACAATCTTTAACACATTTACAATTCCCAACTAACCTATTGGCCAGTACCTTGATGGACTACCTAAAACAATTTACATCCGTTTTGGTTAGCCACGCTGCCCAAACACCACATATAGCGAACTAGAGGGCGGAATTTACACAGAACCCTCTTAGTCTATATACTCTATCAAAAATCTAGTGGGTTCCAAATTTACACGCCTTCCCACTTAGCCAAGATAGGTTGAGATCTAGCGGACCGAATTTACACAGACGCCGCTTAGTCTCCCGGTCCCTCCGACCTAGCGAACGTAATATACACCCTAGAACGCTAGTCTAGACAAGACACCGGTGTCCGGCTAGGGCTATTTACACCAGAACCCCGCCTGACTCCAAACCAAAATTAAACGGGCTTACTAAAGGGCGTTTAATTGAGCGGTGCGCCTTCGCTCCTTCCCTCCACTGGAGGGGGCAGATTCCATACACAAATAACCCCTTATGGGCCTACCGCACAATCGGTATCCAATACCCCTAGTGGGTCCACCATCTAAAACAGTAGTCGTCTTACCTCCTTGTTCCTGAACCTGGGTTCACACTCATGGACGGGGGCACCCCAGCACTTACTACGTAGAGGCCGATGATCTCCTGGACAACAGACCAGTGGCGCCGAGACGAAAGGAGGTCCACGCAGAAGTTCAGGGGTGCAGCCGTTTGGAGCGTGGGCAAAGATAGACCGTCTCACGCCTCTGCTTCTCAGCTACCGTTGAACGATGAGCTTCCCGGCCAATGCACCAAATGATACCCGAGAAACTGACAGAAGCCAAGCACAGAGAAGTGGACACAGGTTTCTTCAGGAAGGAAGAGATTCTTTATTCGATTCACCGACCGGGGCTCAGAGGGACTAATGTCACCAAAATACAACAAAATACAAAAAAAAAAAATGTGCAAGTTCAATCCTGTACCTCTATGTCTAAATGTCCTATAATTCGCTGGAGGACTGCCTTTGGGGTACCTCCCAAGCGACTGTATAAAGCTTCTACACTACGAAAATAAAGAATTATAAAAAAAAAAAATAATTAGTTTCACTTTTGTTTTTATCTAAAAAACTTGTAGTTAAAATGTGTCTAAAATTCTTAGCTCCCCAGTCGCATGTTCCTGTAGCTCCGTGCCACCAAGGCCTACCACCTTAGCGTTACGGTATCCCCGAAGTAATAAGCAAAGAAATACATCATGTCACAGCCAAAAAGCAGGAGGCAGACAGAAAAGGTGGACAAAACCAACTTCTTCAGTGCCCGCAACACCCAGACTAAAGCCGCGGCCTTGCACGAGGACCAACAAGATGGCGCCGAAGCCGCGCACGGAGAGATGCCAGATACCTCTCACCCTGAAGCACCGGTCACACAAAGCATGCTACAGCCTATGTTTGATGCCATGCACGATAAACTGCAACACACCATGCAGACAACCATGAAAGAGCTCACGACCGATATCAGAGCACTGGAAACACGCACCTCAGAACTGGAGGACAAAATGACGGAACAGACGGAGACTGAGAGTGACCTGAGGGCCACTGTAGATGAACTGCGTGGCACTTTAGAAGCATTTGAGACTAAATTAGCCGATATGGAGGACCGCTCCCGGCAAAACAACCTCCGGATCCGGGGAATAGCTGAATCCGTCAGGCCGGCTGACCTATATGCACACCTCCAAGGCCTACTCAAAATGCTGGTACCCGACCTCCCCCAAGACATGCTGCTGCTTGACCGCTACCACATGGTCCCAAAGCCGAGATTCCTGACAAATGAAAAACCGAGAGATGTCTTGGTGAGGATGCATTACTTTCATGTGAAAGAGCTGGTCATGAGGGCCAGCAGACAGCGCCCCACTCTCCCGGCGCCGCACAGAGAAACCGCAATCTCTGCAGACATATCGGCAGCCACTCTGAAGAAGAGGAAGACCTTCTCGGATATCACAGACCAGCTCAGGATCTACAAGCGACCGTACCGATGGGGCTTCCCGGTCAAGCTCCTGGTACAGCATGAGGGCAAACTCAGAATCCTTGCAACACCGGAGGCCCTTAAGGAATGGGGCATGCCCTTACCAAGCACCAAGCCGCACCAGGCAGACCGGAGCAAACCCTCCTCGAAATGGCAACGGGTACCAAATAGAGAGACACATGGAGGCAAGTACAGCACATAGACTTTGAGACAGATTGCACAACGAGGGGGGCCCAGCTGTCAATAACAAAAGGAGGGAGAGATGAGATTAAGTCCTCTCCACAAGGGGGCCACTTGGAGGAGTAAGAGATTAGAGGGTTACAAGTGTTCAGGGGCAGGGTACTTAACCCCCAGAAACGAGACAGTGCTGAGACTACCCAGTAGCCATAGGGGCACAAAGTTCGACCCCACAACAGGTAGGCCGCATTAAATGCCCTGCACAGGCATGGAAGCAAAACGCTTCCTCCCCCATGACACCTTACCCAGGTGCCGAGCCAATTACCAGGCTTCTTATTTTTGTTTTTGGTTTTGTTTTGGTATAGTTGATATACTATTGTTTGTAAAGTTTGTTTTCACTTGTTGTTTCCTGCACAGCCATATCCTGAGATCTAACTTTATCCACTCCCCCAATCCTCTCAGTCACAGCTCACCCCAATGGGAAGGGCCACCCGGTTCGAAGACGCTGGGTGGGGTGGTTCTCCCACACATAGACAAAATGACATACAGACTAAGCTACATCCAATACCACAAACCCCCATGAGAATATACACCCACAACACTAAGGGGCTTAACACACCCTCAAAACGTAGCCTACTCCGCAGAGATCTCAACGGAGCCAGGCCAGAGGTGGTGTGTCTCCAAGAAACACACTTTAAAACCTTCAGCCATTCACCTCTGTTTGTGGCGGAATACCCCCACCAATACCATGCCACGTACTCCACCAAATCTAAAGGGTCCTCTATCCTCATTAGTAAGGATGTAGCCTTCACTCTCAAACACCTCGAGGCCGACAAGGAGGGGAGGTTTGTTATATTAGTAGGTGTAATGGTAAATTAAGTAATTTCTTTATATTTATGAAGTTCTGAATTTCATAAATATGAAATAATACTACAAATAAAATAATAAAAGGTATACTGGTCAATCACATAAATATTAGTGAATATCTTGAATGAACAGACAAGAGGCAAAGTTTTGATGAAAGTATAAACAAAACTTTACTGGGAATACAATTATCAAGCACACAAAAAAATACTTTAAAAAAACACACACTGCTATAAACAATACATTCAGGTAAGAAATCTACTTAGCTCTATTCATGGAGATTCAGCAGCTTACACAGGATAATTGAATCAGCATAACACACAGAACAAAGAGGTGAGTTCCTTGCCACATGTTAAATGGATTTACATGGGCACCTCTAAAGACACCTGGCTTCTTCCGACCCAGTCATGAAACTGCTCTCAGGTTTCTGGTAACCCCTTGAATAACCTCCCATCTAGTATCCGCCCACAGAGGTAACATAACCAATACCTAATGGTCATCTCTAGGAGGCGGATACTACATGTGGTCATTTGTGAAAGGAAGTGACTTAAGAATTCTCAATACCTTCCTAAAGCACATGTCTCATTGACTATGCGGCAGCCATCTTTATTCACTCGATGTCACAGTGCTCACTACACCCCCTATAGGTATCATAAGTTATTGCACATGAATGGGAACACAATAATAGAACATTTATCATTGCCCATAACCAATACAGTAGGCATTTTTAACGATGTCACCTACACGATCGCTAACATCTATGCCCCCAACTCAGGGCAAAGGAATTTCCTACACAAGATTATTGCAAAACTCACCCCAATACAGGAAGGGATTATTGTGATATGTGGGGACTTTAACCTAGTTATGGACCCCTTGATGGACTCCACGATCCCACCCAACACACCCAGAATGCGGGTTCTCAAAAGACAGAGCAGGGCACTACTCAAACTCATACATCAACACCACTTTTATGACGTATGGAGGGCAGCGCACATAGGGGAGAGAGGGATACACGTTCTTCTCCACAGCACACAATACCTACTCTAGACTTGATGGGATGTTGTTGAGAGGACAACATCTTGCCCAAGTGAAGAGCTGCGAAATAGAACAAATTACTTGGTCGGACCACGCCCCAGTGGTGATGACCCTGACAGACCTCTACGAATCGTCCCACAGGAGCCCTTGGAGGCTCAACGAATCCCTGCTCACAGACCCCGAATTCTGTGGCAAAATAGAAACAGAACTCAAACACTACTTCCTGACAAACGACACAGACAACACATCCCATAACACGATCTGGCAAGCCCATAAGGCAGTGGTCAGAGGGTTGCTGATCCAAAGAGCAGCATATCTAAAACGTAAGTCGGTGACCCAACTAAGGAACTGGCAGAAGGAACTGCTAGACCTCACGGCCCAGAACCAGACAGCCCCCACACAAGAGCTCAAGTACCGCATCATGCAAATAACGCACGACATACATAAGCAGGCTTTGGAAAAGACAGGGCAGCACCTGCATAGACTCAGGGCACTTCAATACACACAGGGCAATAAAGCGGGGAAACTGGTAACCCAACGCCTCAAAACACTACAAAATAAACAAAAGATAGCTTTCCTCCACAATGAGGCAGGACACAAAGTCACCGCCCCAAGAGACATCAGCAATGTCTTCGCCAGGTACTACACCTCTCTGTACAACTTGGCGGGAGATGTCCGAACACACCAACCCGAGGCACTAGCTATACAAAGATACCTTCAGGAGATTCACCTACACGCATTCACGCCTAGTCAGCAGCACACGCTGCCTCAAGGCAAGGCCCCCGGCCCAGACGGTTTTGCTAACTGTTACTACAGGGCTTTCAAATCTATACTAACGCCACATATCACGAAAACATTCAATGAAGCCACAAAACACCAGCGGTTGCCCTCAGAAACGCTGTTAGCACACATCATCACACTCCCCAAGCCCGGAAAGCCCCCCAACTGCCCCCAGAATTTTCGGCCCATCTACTTGTTGAACACGGACGCCAAGCTCTACGCAAAAATATATGCCCAACGACTAGGACGCCTGTTACCACAGGTAATTCACACAGACCAGGTGGGTTTCATAAAGGGTCGCCAAGGAGGGGACAATACCAGGAAAGTACTGGACGTTATATATAGCGCCCAGCGCCTGGACCAGGGAGCTGTAGCGATGGCACTAGACGCCGAGAAGGCCTTTGACCGGCTGGGATGGGAATTCCTAGAAGCGGTCCTGGCCAAGTTCGGGGCTCCGGAGGTTTTCATCTCGGCGGTCCGTGCCCTATACCACAACCCCACAGCCCAGGTCCTCAACGCGGGGTTCGTTTGAGACACCTTCCGCATCTCCAATAGATCACGCCAGGGATGCCCACTATCCCCGCTACTGTATGTCATGGCCTTGGAGCCCCTGGCGGCAGCCATAAGACAGCACCCCTCTATTCATGGTGTGCGGGTGGGCGACAAAGAATACAAGGCAAACCTGTTTGCCGATGATATCATGTTGACATTAACCCAACCACACATATCAATACCCAACTTAATATCCACCATTAACGAATACGGGAAACACTCGTATTATAAGCTTAACATGGCCAAGACCCAAGCCATGGGGATGGGGATTCACAAAAATAACCTGTCCAGACTTGCTGCGGCCTTCCCCTTCGACTGAAGATCCGACCATATTACATTCCTGGGAATAAAGATCCCGGCACACTTAGCCAAACTATTTAAAATTAACTATGCCCCCCTTCAAAAAACATTTATGTCTGTGCTGGAGGGTTGGGAGGGCAAATATCTCTCTTGGGTAGGCAGAATAGCAGCCCTAAAAAATATGCTGCTCCCAAACTTCCAATACCTACTGAGGACCCTACCGATACCCTTGCCACTATCCTTCCTCAAGTCCATGCAAAGCCTAATGACGAGATTCATATGGGCAAAAAAAAGGCCAAGAGTAGCCCTGACACTCATTCAACAGCCCGTTAGATCTGGAGGCCTGGGGGTTCCTAACCTACACGCATACTACAAAGCGGCACAATTAATGGCGGTTAAAATTGCCACGGCAGATGGGGACACAGCACAGTGGACCCATCTAGAAGCCTACTGGGCAGGGAAAACAAAGCTAAGTAATATGTTCTGGCTCCCCAAACACCTTCGCCCACCCCGCATGGACCCCCTCCCAACCACGGCCCTTACTCTGAAAATGTGGGAGGAGGTTAGAGTGGCGGGGGGGACACCAGAGGCTATCCCTAGGAACGCCCCACTTTCCGTTCTGGCAGCTGGAATAACTACTTTCGACCCAGCACCATGGAGGGAGGGAGGTTGCACCACAATTGACCACCTATACCAGTCAGGGGAGTTGCTGCCCTTCACGACCCTCCAGGAGCTATACCACCTACCGACCAAAGCAATGTTCCAATATCTACAACTGAAATCCTTTCTCACGAATGAACATACACAGGCAGCGGCAACCCCACAAGACAGAGACATAGAATACATCTGTCTAACCCCCAAACCCCCCCAAAAAAATACTCTCACGCATCTATAACGCCCTCCACACGCACAAACTACCAGAAAACGTGACACACCAAGAGGCATGGCATAGGGAACTGGGGCACAATATCCCACTGGACCAATGGACAAGGGCATACAATATACATAGGGGCAACACACTATGCACCACTCACTTGGAAACAATTAGAAAACTCCAGTACAGGTGGTATTTGGTACCGGAGAAACTAGCACGGTATTCCCCAGCACGCCTGATGTGTGTTGGAGATGTGGCACGGCAGGGGGGTCCATGACCCATATTTGGTGGTCGTGTGGCGCCCTGCAGCCATTCTGGGAGGGGGTCCAGGACACAATACAAAGACTGCTTGGGAGGGCATGGCCGCTACAGGTGGAACAGTGTATCCTTTTTATGATACCTACTGCCCTAGACAAAACGGAGGAGCGCTTACTGTTCCATCTGCTCATGGCGGCAGTGACGCTCATAGCTAGCGCATGGAAATCCCAGGTGACACCCTCGATTGAGAATCTGATTACACAAGTTTCCCTGAACTGGAAATACGAACTCATGGCCAACAAACATCTCAATCTACGAAAACACACTAGACAAGCCGGGGACAGGTTGGAGAAATTTAGGGCATCAGTGGCGAATGAGGATGGGGATGGAGATGGGGATAGGGAGGGGGGAGGGGGAGGGAGGAGCTACAACCCCACTCCAGCAACAACGGGGATTGAACAACAACAATCACAGACAGCACTAGAGACACCATAACAGAAACAACACGGGTGGAGGTAATGGAACACTGAGATTGGGAAACTATATAATGGTGACCTGTATAACTGTATAACCGTTTAATTGAACAAATGCTTCGCGAATACCTAGATGTAAAGCATCAGCGTTACCCCACTATGTAATAAACGTACCTGCAGCTTTATCCCTCTCTTTTATGTACCCTGGCGTGCAGGCGCCAATCAATGATATGGCAAAAGGAAATAAAAAATACTTTCAAATTGAAAAAAAAATTAAATTCTTAGCTCCCCTAAAAACAAATTTGGGCTGCTCTTTTATAAACGGTAAAATTTCTAAGTCTTCTTTTAAAACATGCCAGTGTTTTTTAAAAATCTTACAAACTGCCTTATTATTAGTACTAAAATTCAAGATAAGGGGAATTGGTTCATTCTTATTTTCTTCTTGATTTTTATTCTTATATTGTAAAAGTTGATTTCTATCCTTCTTGCCTATTTCATCTACAGTATTTTTAATTGAGATTGGGTCATATCCCTTGTCTATAAATTGTTGTGACAATTCTGTTGATTGGCTCTGATAATCTTCTAAATTGGTACAGTTTCTCCTTAATCTGAGAAATTGTCCTTTAGGCACGTTTATGAGCAAGGGTTTAAAATGACAACTGTGTAACTCAATAAAACTATTAACATCAACTATTGATGGAAGTCCGTCATCCGAAAGAGACAGAAAAAATGGCCGCTGACCCGGAAGTACTCGGAGGAGAAATGGCGCGACCGGAAACCGGAAGAAGTGAAATCAAGTTGGAAAAGGCGCCCTTTTTTTATATTTAAACGTTGTAAATTGTTATGTTATTTAGCACTTTGAAAAAGACTTCGGTCGAAACGCGTTGTGCAATATCTTTTTTCTGGAGATCCAGATTTTAAGCTGTATTGAGTGAATAAAAGTTTGTGTTCTTGCATCTACATTCCTGCCTGGTGTCTTATGAAAAATACGTCCAGGAAGAAAGTTAAAGTGTGCAGTGAACCTTCCACCATTATTTCAGCAACCGGGTCTCCTGTTAAGACGCCTTTAGTCTGAGCCACTTATAAAGGCTCAGAAATACGTGAGTGGGATATTTTCTTCTTCATTTATTTTTACCTTTGTATACAGGCTATACTATGTCTTGTATCTTATCATTTTAGGTCATCCAGATATATGGTAATATCACATGTTTTTATTATTCATACCTGGTGTATATACCACTGTTTTTGCTCTCACCTATTTTGTTTATTATATTTGGTCTATTTTATAGTGTGGATTGGAGTGAGACACACTTGATGATTTTGAGCATAATTACTTCTTCTCCCCCTTATTTCTATTTTCTATTTTACCTTAAAAATAAAGAACTGTAGACTAACGCACATTAATTTACTGGGTAAATTCTCTTTAATGTAGATTATTCATGTTGTAATCCATATATATTTAATTTATAAGATTAATCTCTATTAATTACCTGTAGTTAACAACAGACAGTATTTACAGCCAAAAGGGATAGGTTAAGGGTGTGTAAATGGTGGAGCAATATCAAAAAACAAAACAAAAAACAAAGGGAAGGTCGAGAGGGATGCTGCTAGTCCTGTATAGGAAAATACATCTAACCTATACTAATAAACTCTAGAACATACACTCTATGGACTGCGTTACCGCATTACTATGGGTACCCTACTGTTAGAATTCTCAGCATCAATTGCACATAAAAGCATCATGTACACAAAATAGATAATAAATAGTAATGCACTTACACTTTCCAGAGCATGTAACCTGCTCTAGTGTAAACAGCTTAGGTGGTATGATCCCCACCAAGGATATACAGGATACCAGGAAATGAAGATTGTAAGTTTTACGCGTTTCGCCTAATAGGCTTCTTCAGAAGTGTGTCAAAAGTGTGTCTGAAGAAGCCTATTAGGCGAAACGCGTAAAACTTACAATCTTCATTTCCTGGTATCCTGTATATCCTTGGTGGGGATCATACCACCTAAGCTGTTTACACTAGAGCAGGTTACATGCTCTGGAAAGTGTAAGTGCATTACTATTTATTATCTATTTTACCATTTGGACTTACTTCACCATATTGCTGCTATCTTTTCTTTTATACCAACTACACACATGGCACCTTGAAAACATCTGCGGCAACTACTACTAATCCAAAGACGGTGATTGTACCGTCCAAGCGCTTCACAGTAGAGCTCTGTTATAGCTCTTTTTCATGTGAGTGGACTGTATATAGTTACTTGTAGTCGGGGACAAAAGCCGTATACATGATAAGTTAGATATATGAGCAAGTCGGTTGTGGTGTGCCGAAACCGACGTATCGGGTAGGCCTGTAATAAAAGAGGGCCCACCTGTAATAGTAATATGTATAAGGGGAGAGGTGGGAGGGATGAACCAGGCAGCATCAGCCCTGTGGTGTAGGGGGCCTGAGTTTAAATAGCCGGGTAACCCCTCCCACAACTTCAGGCTACGCCTTCCAATTTGTAGTCGGGGACAAAAGCCGTATACATGATAAGTTAGATATATGAGCAAGTCGGTTGTGGTGTGCCGAAACCGACGTATCGGGTAGGCCTGTAATAAAAGAGGGCAAAAAGTTGAATAAGATACCTTATTACACATCGTTACGTTGCAAGATTCATAACGGCTTTACCTACTCAACTCTAGCTCTGGTTGTGGTATGTATCTAGTATTATACTGTGGATTTCCAGCGTCCTAATGTTTATGGTGTGAGCAGGGACATTTTTCTGGAAGCAGCTGATGCTGCCCTGATTCTGGAGGAATGTCCCGAAAAGGCATTGGGGTTGAGTCCCCGCCTAGTTAAGAGGGTTCTGAGGTACATTATGAATTTAGCTGTAGTGAGTGGTTTGCCCTGCAGTTAAATAGGGGCATATTGAGATTTGGTCCTGTGAGTTATAACCTGTAAAGGTCTGACATTTTGACCGGCACCTTATTGCCCGTAGGATTGTCCCTACGTATTACATATGGCAAGAGGATGTGAACTGTTTGGTACTAGGATGGGCACTTAAGACATGGTGTAGCCAGCCAGGTAAGTTTTGTAGTGTTAAGAGAGATTTTATAAATTGTGTGGGCAAAAAGGAGAGGAGTGTCGCAATGGTGACTAGTGAACGAATATCGGTTTTATGGTAATCGGTGGTAAACTTGTTGTAAAGGTGAAATCTCTATTGTATGCTTGTGATGTATAATCAGAGAGGGCAGCTCAATCCAGAAATCTGCCAAATGCCATGAGGCGAGTTAGTGCAGTATTAAGCCATGGAATGTGGGTATAGCCAGCTGCTTTATTGTCAGAAAATCCCTTGACTGCCCCTATCCGATCATACCTCCCCAGGCCTTGTAGGCGGCCACTATGGGGCAGATTCCAAAGAAATGTTGACGAGGAATAGAAATTATTATTTTTTAATTTTTTCTCTCAACTGGCCAGGCAACTCAGAACCAAAAGTCACCAAATTGGCTGTGAAATCAGTGTGTGCGGATGCATTGGTCCATGTAACTGGGAAATGATGAGAAATGGCGCGAATAACCTGGCCCCCAATCCAATGTGGTATGAACCTGAGCCATATGTGTAGGTCTGCTTACAACTAGTGCCAGAATGCAACTGTCGGTGGGAAGAAGACTTAGCAGTCGGGAAATAAATGTGCAGAGTAATTCTCATGGCAAACCTCAATGTGCCCAGTAGGACTGTAGATCCATTCTCCCCCCACCCTCCCCGCTTGTTCTTCAGAAGGAAAGGTTCCCAGGACTCCGATGCGCTGTACCTTCTCTGTAGGTGGACATGTTCTGTAGCTTATTAGTGTCAAGATGAATGCCTAAGAAGGTCAGTTTGTGAAAGTGGAACCCATAGTGAGGAAAAGTGCCATCGTCTTGTGAATACTAACCAGAGCGGAGTGAGGGCATTCTATCGTGAGGAAGTTATCTAAGATAACCGGTGACTGCAGGACATTCGCTAATATTGAGTGTTAGTCAACATAGTGTGTAAGCAAATAAGATAAACAGCTTGGGGTTACTCTTTGCTCTAAAAGTTACACGTGTGGGAAATTCATGACAATCCCTCCATAAAATGCCATGAACATGCCCTTGGGATGGCTGAATAGGTAGAAGCTTGGAGGCATAGGAAATGTCTGTCTTGCCCACCCAAGCTCTGGTCAACCCCTTTGGCATAGTGCTGGGAGAATTCCTTAGAGGAAATCAATGAGTTGAGGCTAGGGGTGGGTAATTAATATGGTTGAATACCTTCTTAAGCAACGTGATTGTGTTGCGGGGTCTATTAATGCAGACAGAAGGTTCTGATACTCGTGAATACTAGACAGGAGTGTGACCAGACCTGTGTGGAACTGGTGTGTGGAAACCTTGATGTAGAAGTCGACTGAGTGACAGAAAGGCTGTGCTTAGAGGTAAAACTCCAGGTTGTCGATGCAAACCTTCTCTATGGTGAGGAGAAGTAGAGCCACTTACATCACAAAAGTCTGAAGGCTAGGATGAATTCTGGGATAGTGAGTTTCTGATTGAGTCTGGGATTCTGGTGTATAGAACGACGTACAGATCATCGTAGTAGTAAGACTTGTACTCTAAGACATCGTGGGAGGCAATCAGTAAGGAGACTAAATTAACCTTTCCAGATGTCTTTGCGTATGTTCAGGGACACAAAGTATGAGGGAGTAATAATGTAAACCGATGTGCTAAGGGAGGGATTTGAAAGGATAACATAACCATGAGAGGGATTTGGGAGTCCTGTGGCTGGGATGTGCATCAGTGCCTGTGGAGATTCCAGTCTCTGTAGTCCATCGTTGATGTTATGTATGGAGGCAAGTAGAGTGGATATCAACGGTTTGACTTCATGTGATTTGGACTAGTGGGCAGGGGCCACTGAAAGGTGTGGCAAGAACGTTGGCCTCTTGGGGACTGTAAAAAGAGTCAATATAAGAGGCCATGCTGGGTGAGGCCCTAACTCGTAACCTGGAGAGGTTGATGTGAGGCGTTAGCTATGTGTTGGGCCGAGGGGCGTGTACCTCCATATGCGGATGAAGATGGGTGTTGGCCTCACGGAATTGATAATGATGAGGCTAGTTACTGGCATAGCTGGGTACCAGGCCGATAGCTGACATAGCTGATCCGAGAATGGGACGGGTAATGGGTAGTAGCGAGGTGGGTAAACATACCTTGCTTGGGGTAGAATGTGGGTTCCTTGCCAGAGGAATGAGATATTGGAGAACCTAAAGGGAAATGATGGTGGGAGTCAAGTTGGAACTGGAATTGGGCTTGACTTACTGTGAACGAAATACGCCTGTATAATCGGGGTGGTTGTTCTTGAGGCTGGTCTATGAATAGGTAACCTGAGGACATAGTTGTTAGAATCCTGACCCTACGATGGTGGGTACAAGATTCATAGGACATAAATCAAATATCCCTATAAGTGAGTAGGGTGAGGATCCTAGGCCATTACCAGAGACCATGGGGAGTGTTTAACCAATACTGCGACAATAATGGGGGATAGGCAGAGTCATGAGTGACCGCTAATTGGTCCTGTGACTTCTTTAGCTAAAATACATATAGGGGGATATGGAATACCAAGCTATGATGGCAGTTTTGAGCTATCCCGGTAGGACTTAGAATATTTAATTATGGTCGTGCCAGCATGGGAAGGAGGGTGTATGTGTGGGGAATTAAGGATCCCCGGGCGTGGGCCTGTGTACGGCCTGGCAAAGGAATTGCGTGCCAGCGTTGGCTGATGTAACATAGAACAGTTAGAGTGGAGTTGCTGTAGGTTTAGTGATACAAGGGTCGGTTAGGATGATGAACTTGCTTGAGTAGAATATAGCAGCAATGAGTAAATAACCTTTAGTGCATAATACGTGATTATTTTGACGTAGAGTCAGGGGGGACATATGATGGTATGGTAAAGCCTGGTACACTAGGGTTTGTCCCAGGGAACATGACGATACATATGAACATAGGAGTGTGGCGTGTTACAAAAAAGGTTTAGCGAATAGGTGATCGTCCTCCAAATAAGTAATATACCTATCGTGGGAGCAAGTATACAGATTGGCCATAACACATGGTAACAAATGTGAACGTGATGACTGCCTCAGAACAGTACCAGGTCCATAAGTGATAGAATAAGACATATGCGATATATGATGGTAATGCTATATATGTAGTGAATATTAAATGCTTACCAGAGCTGAATTAGTAATGGGAAACTGACAATATCCATGCACAATCGTAAATAATAACAAGAAACATAGCAAATATAACAGAACTACAGGGGGCATGTAAGGATAACTAGTAGCAGGCTAAAGAACCTGGACATTTCATGTATCAGGGAACAGTGTAAAACTAACGAATTGGTACTATGATTGTGGTGGCCGTTGATGGAAGCATGGAATGGAAGATGGAAGCATGTAATTGAGATAGACTGGAGACTAGTTCGGTAGAAATTTGACGAAAAGAAACTAGCGAATAGGAATGGAACAAAGAGCAGGCAGGAGTAGGTGAACTGACTTAAGTCCTGAACGGGAAAAAGTCCAGAATATATTGTATGTAAAAACGTAAACGTGTGAACAATTGTGTGTTCATGGATTTGGCCCGTACAGGCAGACTCACGGTTCGTGGATTTGACTGGTACAGGAAACAAACGAGAGGTCAGCTATGTGGCTGGAAAGTACCCAGACTTGGTGGACACGGAGGTTTGGTCCAGGAAAAGGCCCGATAAGCCGGTAAGGGGTCTCATAGCGCCAGCGGGAACGAACAGCCAGTTCTGGAGAGGAGGTGAGTAGTCTCTGACTGCGTGTGGCTGGAACAGCGTGATGGGAGTTGTTGGAGCAGGGAAAACTTGGTCCGATCAGCGTGGGAGTCAATGACCGCATGTGGCTGGAACAGCGTGATGGGAGTTGTTGGAGCTGGGAGAACTTGGTCCGATCGGCGTGGGAGTCTGACCGCATGTGTGTGGAACAGCATGATGGGAGTTGTTGGAGCTGGGAGAACTTGGTCCGATCGGCGTGGGAGTCTGACCGCATGTGGCTAGAACAGCGTGATGGGAGTTGTTGGAGCAGGGAGAACTTGTCCAATCGGCTTGGGAGACTTTGACCGTATGTGGCTGGAACAGCGTGATGGGAGTTGTTGGACCAGGGAGAACTTGGTCCAATCATCGTGGGAGTCTCTTACTGCATGTGGCTGGAACAGCATGATGGGAGTTGTTGGAGCAGAGAGAACTTGGTCTGATCGTCCTGGGAGTCTCTGACCGCATGCGGCTGGAACAGCGTGATGGGAGTTGTTGGAGCAGGGAGAACTTGGACCAATCAGCGTGGGAGTCTCTGACCGCATGTGGCTGGAACAGCAGGATGGGAGTTGTTGGAGCAGGGAAAAACTTGGTCCGATCGGCATGGGAGCCACAGTAGGCCCAGACCAGCTTGTTTGGAGTTTTAGGCAGTCTGTGTTGATGACCTTTGAACCGGAAGTAGTCATGAACCAGGCAGCATCAGCCCTGTGGTGTAGGGGGCCTGAGTTTAAATAGCCGGGTAACCCCTCCCACAACTTCAGGCTACGCCTTCCAATTTATCTATTTTTCAGACTAAATTTGCTGTATTGCGCTATTATCTTTTTATTTTAATTTCTCTTTGAGGTCACAATTAATTGGAATATCCAAGAACATATGTATGTATTTTTTGTATATTTTACATTTAAAACAATAAGCGCGGTATACGCCTTCTCTCTTTCTGCTATTCACTCACAAGGTTGGGGAATCCTTGTTTTGTATACTGCTGCCTGGTCACTATAGTGAGCGCCTATTACCTTTCCTTTTTTAGCCTCTAATTATGCTTACAATTAAAAATAACATTTACAATGATATAAAATCTTAAGTATCAATTAAAAATACAAAAATTCAAAATAAGACTTGTACTCTCCTGCCCAAATATGTCCAGTGTCCTCTGTGTGAATTGGTTGAAAAAAATCTGTATGGCAGCCGGACAATTTTTGTAGCAATAGTAGTGAAAATGTCTTTGAATTTCTTTGAAGACATTTTTAGAGTGCTGTCTCCGCCGCCTGTCTCTCATCTGAGCCCCAGGGAAACCCCCAGCTCACCGTCTATATACCCGTGGGTTAATCCGTCACCCGGAACAGGGAATCCATGGACATGGAGCATGGGCCTATTCAGGCCTGAAGCTTAGATGACAGAGTTGCTGACCTGTGGACCTGTAGTTTGACCTGCAGAGGAAAACACAGCAAATTCTTGCAAACATGGTGGCTGAGGGAGGGGAATCAGATGATTAGGAATCAGATGTCCAGTGTCATCTGTGTGAATTCGTTGAAAAAATCTGTATGGCAGCCGGACAATTTTTGTAGCAATGGTAATGAAAATGTCTTTGAATTTCTTCAAAGACATTTTTGGAGTGCTGTCTCTGCCGCCTGTCCCTCTTCTGGGCCCCGGGGAAGCCCCCAGCTCACCGTCCATATACCCGGGGTTTAATCCATCACCCGGAACAGGTAATCCATGGACATGGAGCATGGGCCTATTCAGGCCTGGAGCAGAGATGAAAGAGTTGTTGACCTGTGGACCTGTAGTTTGACCTGTAGAGGAAAACACAGCAAATTCTTGCAAACATGGTGGCTGGGGGGCTGGAATCAGATGATTAGGAATCAGATGAACAGGGACTCATGCAAGATTGATGCCAACAACTCTCCCGTACTCTATGCCTATCCTGCTAAGTGGGATGACAGCCTAAGACTACGGCAGCCAGGGGAAAAGGAAAATCTGAACTGCTATAATAAATTGGCCCACGGGAGCTCAGGACCCTGTCTTAAAATATGCCTGCTGGAATACTGCAAAGGCACCTTCCCAGCGCTATCCACTACTTTGTGAAGTACATATGCTAGTTACATAGCTGAAAAGACTTGCGTCCATCAAGTTCAGCCTTCCTCGCTTTTTTTATTTTGATCCAAAAGAAGGCAAAAAACCCAGTTTGAAGCACTTCCAATTTTGCAACAAGCTATGAAAAAAATGCCTTCTTGACCTCAGATAGATTTATCCTTGGATCAAGCAGTTATTACCCTACATTGAAAGATTATATCCTTGAATATTCTGTTTTTGCAGGTATGCATCTAGTAGCTTTTTGAACATCTGTATGGACTCTGATAAAACCACCTCTTCAGACAGAGAATTCCACATCCTGATTGTTCTTACAGTAAAAAAACATTTCCTTTGCCTTAGACGAAATCTTCTTTCTGCTAGTTTAAATGCATGACCTCTTATCCTATGTAAAGTCCGGTTTGTGAATAAATTTCCACACAATGGTTTGTATTGGCCCCGAATATATTTGTATAATGTTATCATATCCCCTCCCAGGCGACGTTTTTCTAAACTAAATAGGTTTAAATTTGTTAACCATTATTTAGGCATTAGATACACAATAGGCATAAGATTGGCAGGCCATGCAGTGCAGCCAAGAGTAGTCAGACCTGACTTCAAGTAGTCAGACCTTGCAAACACTGACAAAGCACAACACA
This sequence comes from Pelobates fuscus, assembly GCF_036172605.1. Taxonomy (NCBI): domain Eukaryota; kingdom Metazoa; phylum Chordata; class Amphibia; order Anura; family Pelobatidae; genus Pelobates; species Pelobates fuscus. Next base: position 112,466,328 of record NC_086324.1, on the reverse strand, counting down.
CTGCACAAGCCTACCTCAATTTATTCATAAGGAACACATTTTTCAAATGTGAGACAGAGTACCAGGACATTTAAATAAGGGTACAGTAGACCAAAATCTGAGACAGTTGGCTAGTATGGGATATCATGCACAAAATGCAAATCCGGAATGATAGTAGTTTTGGTATGTTTATGTTTATATATGCTCAATAATCAATTAATTACAGTGGTTTTGATTGTTGCTCTCACATTATATATTTTGCATTATTGATTAAGTCAAGATGGTATGCAATGTTTGCCTTAATCTCAGTCCAGTTTTGTTTTGTTTTGTTATTTATAGGAGCTGTGGAAAATTATTCCTTCACCAATGAAATGATGTGAAATAAGGCTATGAATAGGCAAATAAATACTGACAATGGAAAAATTGCAACCAGACTGAGTCCAGGACAACATAAAATGTAACCACAAGCCCAGTGTGCATTTTATCCGCTAGCTCTTTACCTTACTGGTTTTTTTTTTCTTTGTTCAAAAAAGCACTACAATGTGCAGCTGTATTTCAGATTCCTCTATTTATTCATGTATGGTATGAAATATTTTGTCATGAAAATTAAGAAATTAAGGAAATATGTTGAAAAAAACAATATTGTTTTAATGCTGTGGATTTCTGTTAATGCGTTGTTTCTTTTGTAAATAAAAACTATGAAATAAAATTACTTTTTATGATCTCAAATACAGATGTTTGTCATCTCAACATGCACCTAACAGTTTGAATGTTTTCTTTAATGAAGGACAAGGATAAGATAAAGTGAATTTAAAATTTAAGATCAAAATAGCCAAATGAAAATAAAATATTTATTATTTTTAAAAGTATTAAAAACCAGCAATAGTTTGGCTACTATTGCCTAAAATTTGACATTAACATTGAATACTCACTTTAGTAAAAAATTAAAAAATTAAAAACTTAAAGGACCACTATGGGCACCCAGACCACTTCAGCTCAATTAAGTGGTCTGGGTGTAAGAAATGGGGTGCCTTTAAAAAATATATTTTCTATTTTAATATATTGACATATTCTTTGTGAAGGTCATTTGTGTAATAAACTATCTGGTTTCACAATGGAATTCCATTTATATTTAAAAGGAGGTTGTCATCAATGGATACAAAGGGTACAAATCTTTACTATAAAGGTTTCAAGGGTCATGTTATCAGGATATCAGAAGATCAGAGTAATTAACATCTAGGTGTAACCAAGTTTGTCTTTTCCCAAGCCATTCTGTCCAATCTACCCAGAAACCAACCCTAACTGGTCAGTTTTTACAGTGTGTTGTAGTGTAACTGGAGGGAAGAGATCAAAGAAAAGGACTTGTGTAAAGATGGAACTCTCTGTGAAATGAGGGTGGGATAAACTACTTTTGGGAGGGAAAAGGAATTCTGGGACTTGTAGTTAATGACAGCAAGCATCAGTCTTTAAAAGGACAACAGCCAAGGAGGTCCCTTTTTTTTCTCTCTTCATCTCTTTTAGGGATGACAGTGCAGGAAGCAATGGTGCCATGGTGAACTGAGAGAGACTGTACCAGACTACCAAAGATGAAGGCGCAAGGGGAAGATCTTCATTTAAATATTTAAGTATTGCCCTTTTACTATACAGTTGCAAGAAAAAGTATGTGAACCCTTTGGAATGATATGGATTTCTGCACAAATTGGTCATAAAATGTGATCTGATCATCATCTAAGTCACAACAATAGACAATCTCAGTCTGCTTAAACTAATAACACACAAATATTGAACACACCATGTAAACATTCACAGTGCAGGTGGAAAAATGATGTGAACCCCTAGACTAATGACCTCTCCAAGAGCTAATTGGAGTGAGATGTCAGCCAACTGGAGTCCAATCAGTGAGATGAGATTGGAGGTGTTGGTTACAGCTGCCCTGCCCTATAAAAAACACACACCAGTTCTGGGTTTGCTTTTTACAAGAAGCATTGCCTGATGTGAATGATGCCTCGCACAAAAGAGCTCTCAGAAGACCTACGATTAAGAATTGTTGACTTGCATAAAGCTGGAAAGATTTATAAAAGTATCTCCAAAAGCCTTGCTGTTCATCAGTCCACGGTAAGACAAATTGTCTATAAATAGAGAAAGTTCAGCACTGCTGCTACTCTCCCTAGAAGTGGCTGTCCTGTAAAGATGACTGCAAGAGCACAGCACAGACTGCTCAATGAGGTGAAGAAGAATCCTAGAGGGTCTGATAAAGACTTACAAAAGTCACTGGCAAATGCTAACATCCCTGTTAGCGAATCTACAATACGTAAAACACTAAACAAGAATGGATTTCATGGGAGGATACCACAGAGGAAGCCACTGCTGTCCAAACAAAACATTGCTGCATGTTTACAGTTTGCACAAGAGCACCTGGATGTTCCACAGCAGTACTGGCAAAATATTCTGTGGACAGATGAAACCAAAGTTGAGTTGTTTGGAAGAAACACACAACACTATGTGTGGCGAAAAAGAGGCACAGCACACCAACATCAAAACCTCATCCCAGCTCGAAGTATGGTGGTGGGGGCATCATGGTTTGATTGCTATCATCGAAGGAAAAATGAATTCCCAAGTTTATCAAGACATTTTGCAGGAGAACATAAGGCTGAAGCTCAATAGAAGATGGGTGTTGCAACAGGACAATGACCCAAAGCATAGAAGTAAATCAACAACAGAATGGTTTAAACAGAAGAAAATACGCCTTCTGAAGTGGCCCAGTTAGAGTCCTGACCTCAACCCGATTGAGATGCTGTGGCATGACCTCAAGAAAGCGATTCACACCAGACATCCCAAGAATATTGCTGAACTGAAACAGTTCTGTAAAGAGGAATGGTCAAGAATTACTCCTGACCATTGTGCACGTCTGATCTGCAACTACAGGAAACATTTGGTTGAAGTTATTGCTGCCAAAGGAGGTTCAAACAGTTATTAAATCCAAGGGTTCACATACTTTTTGTACCTGCACTGTGAATGTTCAATAAAAACATGGCACCATTTCATTCTTTGTGTGTTATTAGTTTAAGCAGACTGTGATTGTCTATTGTTGTGACTTAGATGATGATCAGATCACATTTTATGACCAATTTGTGCAGAAATCCATATAATTCCAAAGGTTTCACATACTTTTTCTTGCAACTGTATATATTTTGGTTCTGGACTAGATGTGGTTATAATGTGTATTGTGTATATCCTTCTAAAATCTGTAACAATATCCTAAATCAATATTAACAATACATTTTATTAAACACTTGTGTTTGTATCTTATTTGTCACACATTCCCTAAAAGAATATCCTTGTAAGAGGGTCATAATTTCTTACATGGGTGCCAGGTCCTTCTAGTTTTAACACTGCAGCTGAAAACATAGCAGTTTCACTGAGGGTTAATCTAGCCTCTAGTGGCTGTCTCCTTGACAGCCACTAGAGACCGCTTCCGTGATTCTCACTGTGAAAATGCTTTCCTATGGGCTGTTTGAATACGTGTGCGGCTCTTGTTGCACATGTGCATTCGGCGCTGACGTCGGCAGGAGGAGGAGAGGTCAACAGCGCCGAGGGTGCCCGGCGCTCGAGAAAGGTAAGTAGCTGAAGGGGTTTAAAACCCAATTGTGGAGGGTTGTGTGCAAAAAAGATGGAGATGTGTAACCCCTTAGTGACCAGGCCATTTTTCAATTTTATTACCGTTAAGGACCAGGGCTCTTTTTACATTTCTGCAGTGGTTGTGTTTAGATGTAATTTGCCTCTTACACATTTACTATACCCATACATATTATATACCATTTTCTCGCTATTAAATGTTCATTCTAAAGATACCATTATTTTCATCATATCATATAATTTACTAGAATAAAAAAAGTAAAATATGATAAAAAAAAAAAAAAAACACAGCTGGCCATCATGCACCCATGTCCCAGTTGGAACATGTCTGAAGCCGGCCAATGTAATTCACCTCCGTCAAACTGTATGTTTTTGAAAAGTACACACCCTAGGGCATTTCACATAGTGGCATTTCAACACTTTACATGCACTAATTCTACCACCAGTCTCTGTCAAACGTTTTTCTGGTGTTATTTTTCACTCACACATTCTACTTTGTGCATAGATTCTAAGCTCCTGTTAGGTGTTACTGCCAAAGGACACCCCAATATGTACTCGGCATCATCTCCCGAGTACAGCGATAACACTCATGCATACGTTTGTCGGGTTCACTGGAGGGGTGCAAAGCAAAATGTCTGATATGCGTTTTTCAAATTTTACATATCTTGTTTGCCTATCTTCCTTTTGGGGGCCTTATCAGATATCCCAATGTATTTTCTTGCCATGAGCGTGCATGTATTTGAAAAGTTTACACCCCACAGTAGTTGAGGAACGTGTGTGGAGGTAACTGTTCAATCCTCAATTTTACACACGCACACCGCTTTTTGACTGTGATTTAGGAGAGCCCGTGGTTGGTTATTGCAAGAAAACACCCCGGGTTGTTTTCTGCGAGGCCTCCTAAGGACACTCATGCCCCCCATGCACAGGGTAAATGTAACAACCCCCCCCCCCCCCCGCCCCCCCCTCAAGAAAAAGACACCAAAAAAAAAACTGAACGGCAAATGTTAAAAAATAAATAAAAAATGGGCCAGCGTGTGGTATCGTTTGAAACAGTCGCCAATGCAGAGTCCAGGCTGCCCAAGGCAATCAGGACAGTAATATACACTGTCTTTTCTCTGCCCCCTCTTAGAACAGACCCAGCATCTTTTTTGGGGATTCTGCTTTGCCGCAGTAGGGGGAATTTTAAAAATAAAATGTGTAGCCCCAACTCTGCTCTCTCCCATCACCGCCCGGGGAGCAGGTGCATCACGGTACAAAATCCCCGAAATGATCTGGAGCTGAAACAGTAAAAATCTCAGTTGCGTCCCGGGGTTTGCTTTTTTGAACAACAAGAAAGTGTTGTGGGTTGCAATCTGCATTAGGTAGATTGCAACCTTTTTGTACCAGGCCTTTGTTTTCCATATAACTAGGTAGGGCTGCAGCAGCTGATCTGCCAGATCAACCCCACGCATATGACGGTTATAGGCCTTGATGCACACTGGCTTCCTCGTTCTCTCAGCTCTGCCACGTACAGGGACCTCCATAGTCCCCTCAGTGTGGATGGTGGTAAGAAGGTACACATCCTTCTTGTCTCTGTACTTAACTGCCAGCAGCTCCTCTTGGCGCAGAGCTGAGGTCTCCCCCCTTCGTAGCCGGGTGCGTGCAAGTTGTCCTGGGAAACCTGTGCTGTTCTTTTTAATTGTGCCGCAAGCTACTGTATCAAAACAGTACAGTACCTTGAACAAAGGGACACGTGTATAAAAATTGTCAGTATACAAGTGGTACCCTTTGTTCATCAGGGGGAATATCAGGTCCCAGACAATCTTGCCACTGGTTCCCATATGTTCTGGGCAACCTGGAGAGTCAAGGTTGCTATCCTTTCCCTCGTACACCCGGAAGGCCTGAGTATACTCAGTCTTGCTGTCACAGAGCTTATACATCTTTACACCATACCTAGAGCGCTTGGAAGGCACATACTGCTTGAATCCCAGCCTTCCCTTATACTTCATCAGGGATTCATCCACGCATATATTCCTTCCAGGTGTATAAGCCTCTGCAAACCTGGCAGCAAAGTGGGTAATCAGGGGGCGGATTTTATACAGCCTGTCAAACTGGGGATGCTCCCTAGGGGGACACAGGCTGTTATCGCTGAAGTGCATGAAATGCAGAATCATTTCATACCTCTTCCTCGACATACATTGGGAGTAAATGGGGATAGAGCAGATGGGGCTACTGCTCCAGTAGGAGCGGATGGAGGGCTTCTTTATGATGCCCATCAGCATAGTCAATGCCCAGAATCTTTTAAATTCTGGCACGTCGATGGGGGCCCATTGCTGCTTTGCCAAAAAAGAGTCCGGATTTGTAGCTCGGAATTGATGGGCATATAAATTAGTTTGGGCGACAATGTTCCCCAATACATCATCGCCCAGAAACACCTCCATAAACTGCTGAGGGCTAAATCCTGTGACATCCAAATTAATGCCAGGATTTGCAGTAAAGGATGAGATGTCTGGCCTCTGGCGATGAGGCACTACCCACTCCTCAACAGTTCTGCCAGCTGGAGCAGCACGTCTCCTTCTGGCAGGGGGACCCGCAGGCACAGATACATCACCAGATACATCACTAGCAGTAGACACTGTATCTAGTGATGATGTATCTGAGCACCTGGCAGGGTCAAAATCAGGGTCAGAGTCTGACATAGACGCGTCAGACTCTAGCGCAAGGGTGGCATATGACTGCTCAGCGCGGGTTGACTTCCGTGACCCATGTGCCATGATCACAATTACTTTACTTAGTGACCTGTCACAAAAAAAAAAAATAACCCCTGAAAAAATGAACAGACAGCAAAATAAGTGATGCTGTGCAAGAGCCTGTGGTCTGGATAGTGATCACTGGCAGGACAGGGGTTAATCGTTCTGAAAAGAGCTTTTGGGTCTCAAAAAAGATCACAAAAAAATGAACCCCTAAAAAAAAAAAAAAAAAGGCGCAAACAGCAGAAAAGTGCTGCTGTGCAAGAGCCAGTGATTATAGTGATCACTGGCAAGACAGGGTTTAATGGCTCTGAAAAGAGCCTTTGGGTCTCAAGATTTTACAAATCCCTACCTATAAATACCCAAATCTCTCTAGCTAAACCACAGATCTCTCTACCTCTCTCACTAAAACACAAGTGAAGAGAGGGAGGCAGATCCACACTAATCAGAGAAACACACTTGGGATGAAATTGCTAATGGGTCAAGCTGCAATTGGATGACCCCAGCCTGCCCCTTATGATGCGTCATGCTAGGGACGCCCCCAGAAGCCCCATGATTCACTGCCTTTAGAAAAAAGGGGGGGGAGTTAATATTGATAATTTTATTTATTTTATATTTATTTTTTATATATATTATTTTATATGCACGGAGTGCCAGGACCCCACATCACATCACATGCAGAACATCACTGCTATACTATCAGAGCTTCCAGAGCTCAAAATAGGTGCAGACGTACCAGGTACGTCCAAGGTCATTATGGACTGTTTTCTGCCAGACGTACCTTATACGTCCGCAGTCGGGAAGGGGTTAAACATGGCTCTGAAACATGTCAAGTAACTATGTCAAAAACCGACAGCAATGCGTTAGTACATGCTATCTTAGTAAAAGATAAATGGTTGGTAAGCACGTGTCTTAAAAACATGAGTGTTTTTCGCAGGCACCAGGTGACTAATAAAGTAATTGCCTTACCAGCACCTGTATCACTGATCAAGGTACCCCACGACTCTCGTATCACCATCGGTGACGTTACGCTATACCCAGTGTACACTGACGTCCTCGAAAGTGCTACTGAGATGGTGGATCCCTTCCAGAATCTAGATATCCCTCTAGATCCTAATCTAAAGTTCTTGCTGGACCATAAGCCCAACCACACTATCCAAATGTCAATCAAGAAAGATAGCATTTCTGTGGACACATTTAAATACTCTGAGTTAGATACTGACCTTATTGATCGAGTTGACTGGTTCATCCATGTTAAGATTGTTATTGGGTGTGTTATGATAATAATGATATTATGGTTGATTGTACTAAGTGTAAAGTTCAAAACTCTTACAGGTACAAATATATACAAAAATGTTCATTACATGCAACGACCTACGTCAGAAATGATGTGATTGCACAATATGTCTGATAACTTCCATAGTGCTTATTCATAAGCTAAATTACTTGGCTATGATATGCACTAAAGGGGGGTTATGTCAGGGTATTTATATTGGCAGACATTGTGTGCTATGATAGAAATTAAAAGTGTATATTGTCAGTCACTCTGAACAGAGCAGACTCCATTGTGTTATTTTTAAGTTAACAAAAGACACAAAATTTCTATCCTTTCTGTTACACTAACCTTAGCTTGAACCTAAAGGAATGCGTTGTATATACAAACCCAGTGATACAATGAAAGCAGGGGGATGAAGACTGTCTAGGTGCTAATGGAATAGAATAAATTCTAAACCCAGACATAGGTGACAGAGAAGATTAAATAATTAATTTTATTTCTAAATCCAACAACGTCCCATTATAGTGGAAGTTGAAATAAAGTTTAAGAACTGTCAATTTTAGAAATGACTGCAGAATTTGGTGACACATAGTCTGAGAAAAACCCTTTGAAGTGAAAGAAAATGTAAGTTATGGCAACTTTATAGATAAGCCAAAATGATGTCAAAATAGCCACCAGGAAAAGTTAACTCTTTCCTGGATAGGTATGTTTAGTGGGACAAGACTGCCATCTAGAGTCCAAATACTAAAATGGTTATCTAGAAGGGAACCACTCCCCCAGTGTTGCTATTGGTCTATTAGCCAGTGACGAACAGAGAAACTTTCCCTTTAAAAAGTTAAGACAAAGGGAAGAGAGGGTAATCAAGGATCAGCATTCAAAAGGCATTCAAAAGGGGTCATTCAGCATTCAGAATCAAAGATCAAGGCAGATGCAAGGGCATGCAAAGGAAGCAGAGAGGCCTATGACACTCAGAAACTCTTACACTCCATGCAGAGAAAGAGACCCATGACAGACAAGTTCCTAAGACTACCTGAGAACTTCTGGTGAGAATATCTATTTAACTGGTAAATACTGACTTCATTTAATTTATTTAAATTAATTAATATTTTCTAGTAGCATGATATATGACTGGATAAATCACGTTCAGATTTCGATATTCAGAAATCTTAGTTAACTAAAGTATATATATTTATAACCATTTAATTCTGCAGATGAAATTGGGATAAGTGTGTATTTATGTGACATATCACATGTTAGCATATCGTGACATTTATCCAGCTGTATTGATTTGCTATAAAATAAGATTAAATATCTGTTTAAGCAAATTCATTAAAATATCAGCTTATAGAATTTGGTAGATTTCTCATTGGATGGGTCCAGGAAATGGCTAATGAACTGGTAATATGTTATTTTATTTAAAATTACATAAGAATAGATCTTAAATGCCTAGACGAGGTCTAGCCAGCATTGAAAGGGTTATTCTGTCAGCTAAAGCTTTTACGACTTCACGCTGCACTCTAAGCCATTCTATTCTCTCTGTGAAACTTTCACATTCTTTCTCTGTGAAGAAAGTCGTAAATCCTGTCTTGAAGGCTAATGCTGTAGATTCTAAACTGCCTTAGTCATTAGGAGATGTTTTTATATTACCATATTGTATTGCATACTCATGTTTTACTGAATTTCCATTGATTATTATCATGCATGTTACTTATATTATTATCATTTGAATATAAAAATAAACTGAATCTATTTTTATAACAATTTGTGATTTTATTGATATGGTATACATTTCACTTATAACGATAAACGTTCTTTGGGATCTGAGAATTAAAATAGTGGGTAATTCTCAAACTGTTTACTATTATTATCCCATAAATATCCCCACAACTCCAACCCCTGTGAACAAACTCATTGGTGGAACATGAAGGTGGACCTTGGGACCCAGACCTTGAGCTGTGTAAAGGGCCCCAAAAAAATAGAGCTGCTTCCCGTTCTCCCAGAACATTGATTTTTGTGACCACAGTTACAAACAGCCTCCAGTGAGCCTGTTCTACACCAGACCAGTGGAGCCAGACTGCAGCTAGAGCCCATCATCATCCTCATCTGGTTGTAAGTAGGCAATCTAGTATATTATTCGTGGCACTTATCTCTAATTTACCTCACATTAAAGAAACACTATAGTCCCTAGAACCACTGCAGCTTAATGTAGTGGTTCTGGTGTCTATAGTTTGTCCCTGCAGGCCTTTTAATGTAAACATGGCGGCACTGCAGCACTGGCGTTAGTTAACATGGCAGATCATATGGGTGGGGCATTGTGATGTCACATGGGGGGGCGGCAAACTTTACTTTTGCCTAGGGCGGAAAAAATCCTTGCACCGGCCCTGGGTCTTGCCCACCGTGCTGCAGCTCAGTTTCAGGGTCTTGGCAATCTTCTTATAGCCTAGGCCATCTTTATGTAGAGCAACAATTCTTTTTCAGATCTTCAGAGAGTTCTTTGCCATGAGGTGCCAAGTTGAACTTACAGTGATCAGTATAAGCGAGTGTGAGATTGATAACACCAAATTTAACAAACCTGCTCTCCATTCATATCAGAGACCTTGTAACACTAACGAGTCACATGACACCGGATAGGAAAATGGCTAATTGGGCTTAATTTGGACATTTCCACTTAGGGGTGTACTCTCTTTTGTTGCCAATGGTGTTGACATTAATGGCTGTGTGTTGAGTTAGACAGGACAGCAAATTTACACTGTTATATAGGCTGTACACTTACTACTTTACATTGTAGCAGTGTGTCATTTTTTTCAGTGTTGTCACATGAAAAGATATAATAAAATATTTACAAAACTGTGAGGGTTTACTCACTTTTGTGAGATACTATATTATGTGGGGATATTTATGGGATAATAATAGTAAACAGTTTGAGAATTACCCACTATTTTAATTCTCAGATCCCAAAGAACGTTTATCGTTATAAGTGAAATGTATACCATATCAATAAAATCACAAATTGTTATCAAAATAGATTCAGTTTATTTTTATATTCAAATGATAATAATATACGGTAAGTAACATGCATGATAATAATCAATGGAAATTCAGTATAACATGAGTATGCAATACAATATGGTAATATAAAAACATCTCCTAATGACTAAGGCAGTTTAGAATCTACAGCATTAGCCTTCAAGACAGGATTTACGACTTTCTTCACAGTGAAAGAATGTGAAAGTTTCACAGAGAGAATAGAATGGCTTAGAGTGCAGTGTGAAGTCGTAAAAGCTTTAGCTGACAGAATAACCCTTTCAATGCTGGCTAGACCTCTTCTAGGCATTTAAGATCTATTCTTATGTAATTTTAAATAAAATAACATATTACCAGTTCATTAACCATTTCCTGGACCCAACCAATGAGAAATCTACCAAATTCTATAAGCTTATATTTTAATGAATTTGCCTAAACAGATATTTAATCTTATTTTATAGCAAATCAATACAGCTGGATAAATGTCACGATATGCTAACGTGATATGTCACATAAATACATAAATACACACTTATCCCAATTTCATCTGCAGAATGAAATGGTTATAAATATATATACTTTAGTTAACTAAGATTTCTGAATATCGAAATCTGAACGTGATTTATCCAGTCATATATCATGCTACTAGAAAATATTAATTAATTCTGGAGGAAGCTGGAGAGTAAGCTAAGCCGACCTGCCCTACCTTGGCCCCCTACTCCTTCGAAGCATCCATTATATAGCGAAACCCCTCAAACACCCCGGCGTACGCGCCACCACCCAGCACCCAAGACCATCCAAGCAGGGCGACAAAACAAACAGGCCCGTCCAACCTGCCCCAGACGACGACCCGGCAGGGACCGACCCCACTTACCCAAAGCACCCGGGCGGCAGGGTCACGCATCACAACGCCACTCACAGGCACAAAGAAGCCACAGGGGACCTGCTCCGGCCCGCAGACCAAGAAGTGGGCGGCTGGGCCAAGCCAAGACCACACATGTAACTATACAAAAATGAACGCTACCCTGCCTCTACCCACTTGTTATTTTTTATTGTTTATGTGTTGCAGTTGCACAATTTCCTTTTGTCTGTTTTTTGGAGAACTAGGTCAAAAGTTTTGCCAGTTTGTTTCATAATTAACTTGTTCCTCCGACTTATGCGAACAGATCTGGAGATCTTGATTCATTATTTGTAGATTTGCTGACTTAACTCCCTGCAGAAATTGTGTGCTAGCCGTGAACTGCACCCCCACACATATGCGTGCTATCTTACATCTTAGTCCCTTCAATCCATATCTCAAAGTTACTCCTATACCTAGGGTGTGCGAGAGGGAAGTCCATACCCTATGGTCAATACACAAGTTGTGAATAAAACCCTATATTCTAGATGTCACTTAATAACATAAAGCTTGTAGCCTACTATTTACAATTTCACATGTTACAGTATGCAATGTCTTAACAAGCATAGTGGCTATAAAGTACAGTTAAGAGCAAACGTGATCCCTATCTGTCTTAATGCCCTACTGTGATATACTCTGTCGCAGAGATAGCGAGAACCACTAAAAGATTAGCCAAACCAAAGGCACAGTGTTATTGAATATGATGGTTATGCTAAAGTTATTATATTAAAAATTGTGCCGTTTAACCCAATGCTTATATTGTTACACGTGAAAATACGCTCGAGGATTGCTCTTGGGGCACCACAAGCTTGTCTGTCATTGTTTCAATGCACAACAAAAATAAAGAATTTAAAAAGAAAATGCTTTGGGGTTGGTTTTGCTCTCTTTAGTTATCATTTTTTCATTTTGAAGTTTAGCAAATCTAATTTCCTTTTTGCACGCATTATATGCTTCCTTATATCTTTTATAAGATGCATCTGATTTGTCAGATTTAAATGCTTTAAATGCCCTTTTCTTATTTTTAATCTCTTGTTTTACTTCTCTACTAAGCCACATTGGTTTTAATTTGTTTCTTTTATATTTATTTCCCAATGGTACATACTGAGAAATGTACCTTTCTAATATTTGTTGGAAGATGATCCATTTATCCTCAGTGTTCTTTTCACTAAAGAGTTTATGCCAGTCAATATGTTGTAAAGCTGCCTTTAACTTATTGAAATTGGCCTTTTTAAAATTATATGTTTTACTATACCCCATGTTCTTTTTTTTTTTTTTTTTTTTTTTAGTTTATTTCAAAGGACACTGTATTGTAATGTAAAGGTAGTTTCCTTTAGCAAGGTGTGGCCTGAGGATGAGAGAAAGAGTGTTCAGACAGTGGTTAGGAAGGTCACTAGTGGCAAAACAGTTACTGCAGACATAAACTTGTATGAAGTAAATGAAATACCGAAATTAAGGTTTGGATTCGGACACTGACTCCCATCAGGCTGAGCCAAGGTAGGAAACAGGGTGACTAAAACATTTGTATATGTGTCTGTATGTATGTATGTGTGTAGGTATATCTGTGTAGGTCTGTGTCTATGTGCATCTGTCTGCATGTGTGGGGGCGGACTTAGGGGAAGGGGAGGGTAGACATATGGGGGTTGCGACAGGCAGTTTTTGCTCTGGGCCCTGTAGTTTCTAGTTTCGCCTCTGTATGGCATGTATCCCGTGTACTGTGATCCTTGTCAGCAGGAAGCACGGTCCTCTAGGGCAAAACATGCACAGTCTTTTAATGCAACTTCATTCCAGGCACTTTATTTGCAAGTTTACACATGAGGCAGCAGCAAATGAAAACATAAATGCAATAATCTAACACAAATCCCTATAAACAAAAATCCTAGCTCGTCTGAGCACTAACTCACATCAGATTCCCTATCTCTCAGGGGTTAAACTAGAACAAAATGTATTGGTTTACCTGCCTAGCAGGGAGGGGTTTATTCCCACTGCTACAGCTGATTATCTGCAGCTGAGCAGTGGGTTAGAGACAGTTCCAAAAAACTGGCCTGGACCTTATTTCTCCCAGTTGTGTATAAACTGCGGAGTGGAGCATTGGCCCACCCCGCTCTCCAAATGCTCCACCCCAGGGGCACATAACTAAACTCTGCTTTGTGTTGCCTACAACACAAACTACACATACTCCCCCTGGGGTTAAATGGCCTCTCTGCCTTCACTTTATCACATGTCCTCCTCCCCAGCTCAGACCCATCGGTTCGAGCGGCCTTAGAACACAAACTGTGAACATTCACGTCACCTAGGGCTGTACCAGCCCTGACTTGCTCCTCAGTTACATGAAGTGGCCTATTGTAGATGGCTGCTACCTTGCTCCCTTGTAGTTTAAGGAGCCCCCACCCAATAGGATAACCTAAGTAGTTAGTCTCCTCTAATCCTAGATAACACTTAGCAGTGTTAGCGGTCAAACCGGCAGCCCTTACATTATTCACAACCAACTAGACCTTTATTAGGTGTGCTTCCCAGTCCACCCTGTGAATCACCACATCACCAAGGTGGGCAGCTGCATACTCTCTGTGGGGCCAAAGTATCCTATTCACCATATGCAGAAAGAGGGGCAGTGCACCATGCAACCTGAATGGCCGTACTTTATGTTGTAATAACCCCTCGGTAGTAGAAAACGCTGTCCTTCCCTTTGCTTTCTCTGTCAGGGGAATCTGCCAATACCCTATGAGCAGGTCCAAAGTACTCAGATACCTGGCCTTACTTATTCGCTCTTGCGTTTGAGCTACATGTACTATAGGGCATTTAACATTTACAACCTCTGTGACAAACTCTACCTCTGCCTTGGGGTATGTGCGGGTGTCACCATGTGTACACACAATATCAATCATTTGTCCTGTATCACATGTCTCTGGCTGGAGCAGAACACTTTTCATCAAAGTAACTTCACTCCCTGAATCAATTAGTGCTTGTACATAATTCCCTTCCATCATCACCACTTTTAACTGTGCTGTAACACCATCACTAGTCACCACACACATCTTTAAGCAAGTCAATATAATCCTATGCAGAGCCCTTATTCCTATGTCACATTGTATTGTCTCTTCACTCTCAGGACAGTTATATGCAATATGTCCTTGCATGTGGCAGTTGAAGCATCTGAGTTTTTTCTCAGTCTGGTCTCGTAGCTGTAATGGGACTTTTGGGTATGTTCTACCATCATAGTTATATTGTCCCAGGCTCAGTATCAGGTTTTGTCCTTTCTTTCCATATTCCCCACTTATCTGGTTGCTAGCAGATCTAGGCTGAGGATCAATACTGTGTGGCTCCTTAGTAGCCAAGTTCCTCTCAGTATTCATCTGCTTCCACATCCACATCAGCTTCTGGTTTGATAATCTCTCAATGTCCGAGTTACTTTCAAACGCAAACTTTACAAAGGCTTGGCATGGAACTAGCCTTTTTATATCACCTATACGTCGAATTCCTTCATGAGCCGGATTTTCCAGGTGCTCAACCTCTTCAAGACTGGTTTCTGTCACCAGCTCATCCTCCACTGGAACAAGTCCCTCTGTGAAGGGCTCCACAACATCCTCCATCAGTTCTGTGAATTCCTGGGAGCCTTCCTTGCTCCCTACGGGTAATGCTATATGTCTCATCTCTATATCCTCAGGGGCAGTGGCGTACATACCAGGGTCGCAGGGGTCGCGGCTGCGACCGGGCCCGGCCCACCAGGGGGCCCGGCCGCCCCTGCATGTAGCCACTGGGCCAGCCTCTTCTGCTGGGGGGCCCTAGAGCCGGCCACCTCAGGGCCCCCCGAGGCTGGCCCTGCTGTCATCCCACGGCCGGTCCTGCGGGCGCGCGAGGGAGCACTCTCCCCTAAGTGCTTCCTCTTCAGCTCCATCGCGCACCACACTGATACCGGAGCCGGACGATGACGTCATCTTCCGGCGCCGGCATCCCTACGCGGTGCGCGAGGGAGCTGAAGAGGAAGCACTTAGGGGAGAGTGCTCCCTCACACGCCCGCCAGCCTGACTGCCCGCCCAGAGACCGGCCGCCCAGGAGCCCAGCAGCACCACTGGACCCCAGGGAATCCCCTCAGCACTCCAAAAGGTAAGGAGGCTGGGGGATTAAAAAAACCAAAACAAAAACGTGTGAGTGTAAGTGTGTGTTAGTGTTAGTGTGAGTGTTAGTGTTAGTGTGTGTTAGTGTGAGTGTGAGTGTGTGTGTTAGAGTGTTTGTGTCTGCTAGTGAGTGTCAGTGAGTGAGTGTGTCTGTTGAGTGTGTGTCTGCTAGTGAGTGTCAGTGAGTGTGTTACTGTGTGTGTCTGTTACTGAGTGTGTTTGTGTGTGTGTTAGTGAGTCTGTTTGATGTCTGTTAGTGAGTGTGTGTTTGTCAGTGAGAGTGTATGTTTTGTAAGTGAGTGTGTATGTATGTCTGCCGCTGACTGTGTCTCTGTCAGTAAATGTGTGTGTCTGTTAGCTAGTGTGTATGCGTCTGTTCGTGAGAGTGTGTGTGTCTTCAGCACTTACCTTTCTCCAGCGCCGGACCGCCTCTCAGCTCCGAATGCGCAGGCGCGGCAAGAGCCGCGCACGCATTCAAACCGCCCATAGGAAAGCATTACTCAATGCTTTTCTATGGACGTTCAGTGTCTTAGAATCGCGGAAGCGCCTCTAGCGGCTGTCAGTGGGACAGCCACTAGAGGCTGGATTAACCCTCAGTGAAACATAGCAGTTTCTCTGAAACTGCTATGTTTTCAGCTGCAGCGTTAAAAGTAGAGGGACCTGACACCCAGACCACTTCATTGAGCTGATGTGATCTGGGTGTCTGTAGTGGTCCTTTAAGTGTGTGTGCATCTGCATGCACTGGCGTACATACCGCGGTCGCAGGGTTCGCAGCCCTGCAACCCCTGCGACCAGGTGCCCGCCACAATGTGTTGCGGCCCCGGCCCGCCAGAGTAAGCGCGGGGGGGGGGGCACGGATCAATTTTCGCACCGGGGCCCCATGGGTCATGTGTACGCCACTGCTCAGGGGGTTTGCCAGGGAGGCTGTCTAGAGCAACCTCCTCTTGCATGAATGCAGCCTTTGATCTCAGCTCCATCCCATCATACTTGGCCTGGCCTGGTGTGGAGCGCTGTTCTTCTGCCGGAGGCCATGACTCCCGGCTTAGCTCATCTTTCCTTTGCCTAGTTTCCTCCCCAGGGTTATCCTCCGCTTGTTCGGCCTTGAGTGGCCACCTCTCAATGCCAGCAATGCTTTCCTCTGGACTATCTGTCGGTCTCCCTGCTCCCTCGGGGTTGTCCAGAGACGCAGTCATGGACTCTCGTTGGGTAATGACAGCCCCGGTATCAAACAGCCGGTCAGGCAGTCTAAGTCCCGCCTTTACTTCCATTACGGTTTTCCCAGAATCTGGCAGCGGTTCCAGGTAGTCAGTGCGCCCAGGCATTGCAGATGTAGTCTTTGCCAGCAGATCCAGTTCTATGGCTCCCGAACAATCATTCAAAGTCTTTGTAGAAATACCAGGTGTCTCTGAAATATTTAATTCTGCTCCGCCAATGTCATCTACTTTGTCACTTTCTACTTGGTTGGGCTTAGGTGCGGACGTGCCAATCTTATTACCACAGTTTGGTTCTGTAACTGTCGCGCTCTCTTGGCTTAGATCAGAGGCGGCTACTTTGCCATTCTTATTCTGACTTTGTTTTGCCACTACTTCGCTGCCTTGCTTTTCTCTGCCAAACTGTACAACAGCTGGTCGACATTCTTGGGTAGCCTCGGTTACTAAACAGTGCACCGCATTGCTATACTCAACTGGGGTGCTTTGCTTCTCTCTATTTTGCTCAGCTCCTCTGCTGTTGTCTTCTCTGACTCCCCAAGTCAGTCTGTGTTTCATGCCTTTGACTTGTTCACTTGGGTGAACATTAGCAGCTTCTGCTTCATGTTCCTTTCCCTGGCTGTATGCACTAGCTTCACTTACACCTTCTGGGTGGTTTTTGCTTACGACCAACACTTGGCCTTCTAATTTCTGTTCTCTCTCTTCTGCATGTTTCTCAACATCACGCTTTGCTGCCTCCATGCTTTGCAGCTTGCTGAAGACTTCTTCTACTGCCTCTGTCATCTCATGCAGGATGTCAGTAGCTTGGTTACGGGGTCCCTTGTCCCCACGCTCCCTGCAGGGGGCAATCTGCAAAACCTCAGTAAGGGCAGCTCTATGCTCCTGCTGAGCATCCCTCAGGTTCTTAACCTGTGCAGCCAGTAAACGGTTGGTGCCTTGTTGTTTAGCGGTTGCCTGTACCACAGCCCTCAGCAGGTCCTCCATTATAGCACCAAGCAGGTAACAGTCTTAAATGTACAGTGCTACTTATTTGATTAACAGGTCTGCCAAAATAAAAGTCCTCAAGAAGACAACCGGATGACTGGCACCCCCCACAGACCCTCAATGTGCTACTGTGCCCGCATTCTCCACCATATTGTGATCCTTGTCAGCAGGTAGCACGATCCTCTGCTCTCCAAATGCTCCACCCCAGGGGCCCATAACTAAACTCTGGTTTGTGTTGCCTACAACACAAACTACACATACTCCCCCTGGGGTTAAATGGCCTCTCTGCCTTCACTTTATCACAGTACTATGTATGGAGTGTACTGTATACAGCATGTAAAGTGTATGTGTGTACTGTGAATAAACATGAGTGAGCAGGCAAACACATATTTATTTTATTTCTTATGGGATTCCTATTTAACAGAATGTAACAATCATAAAACAAAACATAGAAAAGAAAAAAAAAAGTACCCCTGTTCAAAAGTCTGTATACCGTTAGATCTTCATACTGTGTGTTGCTCCGTTTAGCATCAATGACAGCGTGCAGTCTTTTGTGATAGTGGTCTATAAGGTCCTAATTCTTGCAGGTGGTATAGCTGAAAAATGCCTCCAGGTCATGCAAAGTCTTTGGTCGTCTTGATTTAACTGCATGTTTGAGATCTCCCCAGAGTGGCTCGATGATATTACAGTCAGGAGACTGATGGCCACTCCAGAACCTTCACCCTTTTCTGCTGTAACCACTGGAGGGTAAACATGGCCTTATGCTTAGGGTCGTTGTCATGTTGGAAAGTCCAGCCTTCATGCAGAAGAATGCAGACTGTCTGCCAGTATTTTCTGATAATATGCTGCATTCATCTTGCCATCAATTTCAAAATATTCCCTGTGCCTTTAGAACTCACAGGCCCCCAAAACATCAGTGAGACACTTTAACGGAGCACCTGTACCCTGAGTGGTACCTTTGCTGTATATTCTCCCAGGTCCCGTAGTGAAGCAGTGATTATAACTCTTACATACCCAAACATCAGTCGAGACTTGATAAAGGGTACAAAATGAACTGGTTTATTAGGGCCAAGTTGCCTGCTTATATACACAGACCCCCAGCATGGTGTCTCCATTCACTACAATAGTAAGCCCGCCCAGGCATCTGTGTCTGGGAGATAAGGGAGTTTGCATTAACTAACTAACTAACTTAACTAACTAACTAACTATCTCCCAGACACTAGAGGTACAATACATGACACAAAATACCCCAAAAGATTGATAGGAACCCCCAGAAGTCTTATATCCCTAGTTAGCCTGGATCTGAGTGCCTAGGTTGTCCAAATAGCACTCATCCATGTAGTTTAGCCGAATCGCCATTGGGGTAAAGATTTGATCGACCATCTACCTGGCTCTTGCCCAAAATAGTTCCCAGGAAAAGAAGGTAGCGGTTGGTCAACATTTTGGAGTTCCTATACGAAAACAAATTAAGGTTTCCCCCTGGCTCGTAGGGAGCAAATATTAACCTTACAGCTCTCTCCTGGCATGTCTGGGAAAGGACTAGATAGCGTTAACATTTTCTGGTTTCATCTCTCTGCTGCGAAGGGGACAATTGATCTTAGTATGCCCCGGTTGGTTACATCCGTGGCACAGAGGTCCCCTCTTTCGGTACGGCATTGCTGGGGTGTAGGTTGAGGGGGCTGGTTCGGTAGTGTGGTCATCGGGGTATAGTTGTTGGGTCGATACCCTGATTGCCCCCTGCTGATTTCGCTTCTACTGCAGTCCTGGAATTTGTTGGCCAATCTAGTTACCTCTTCCACTGTCACGGGTTTTTGGTCCCTGAGGGTCTCACACTTTGGGTGGAGTATGATCAAAGAAGTGTTACAATAGTAATAGCTATAAGGTGTCATCCGGGGTTGTTGCCTGACATTCTTGCATCCAATTTCAGGCTGCTCGGTGCATACGAAAATACCATTCGGCGTAAGAGTCTCTTCCCCTTTTCTTAATCCACAAAATTGGGTTGCCAGCATTCTATGTTCTTATGGAATGCATAATGTAGAGCTTCAAGTATGAAAACTACAAACTGGCTATAGCTAGATCCTGAAAGGAGCAAAAACATCTGGCCGCCTTACCAGTTAAACGCGTGTTGGTGCTTGGCTCCATCCCTCGTTCTGGCATTCCAACAGTTTACTTATTGATTATAGAGGATCACCTTTTTTATATACTTTTTACTGAATTGATCATAATTTGTCTATTGATAAGAACACCAACTTGGGTATGGATCTTCTATATCATATATACCTAGTAGTATATATATATATATATATATATATATATATATATATATTTTTTTTTTGTGATAAAGTGAAGGCAGATATGCCTATAACATTTAACCCCAGGGGGAGTATGTGTAGTTTGTGTTGTAGGCAACACAAACCAACGTTTAGTTATGGGCCCCTGGGGTGGAGCATTTGGAGAGCAGGGTGGGCCAATGCTCCACTCCTCAGTTTATACACAACTGGAAGAAATAAGGTACAGGCCAGAGTTTTTTGGAACTGTCTCCATCCCACTGCTCAACTGCAGATAATCAGTTGTAGCAGTGGGACTAAATCCCTCCCTGCTGGGCAGGTAAAGGGGGGATTGCTGGCTTCCTCCCTGGAAGCAGGTAGGAGAGAGGCTGTTCTCTCCAGTGAGAGAGTCAAGGAGACTGAGCACTGGGAGTGCAAAAGGAAAGCAGTTAAGGCTGGATTGGAGCACTGGGAGTGGAGAAAGGAAAGCAACAGGCTGACTAAGCACTGGAGTGCAGAGAGATGCCAAAGACACTAGGTTGGTGAAACCAATATTGTTTTGTTCTAGTTTAACCCCTGAGAGATAGGGAACCTGGTATTAGTAAGTGCTCAAACAAGCTAGGTTTTTGTTAATAGGGATTTGTGTTATATTTATGTTTTCATTTGCTGCTGTCTCCTGTGTTGACTTACAAATAAAGTGCCTGGATTATATGCAAATAAAAGGACTGTGCCTGTTGTTTACCCTAGAGGACCGTGCTACCTGCAGACAAGGATCACAATATATACACAACATACATACACCTGAGAGGATAGTGGATGCATGGAATAGCCTTCCAGCTGAAGTGGTAGAGGTTAACACAGTAAAGGCGTTTAAGCATGCGTCGGATAGGCATAAGGCTATCCTTACTATAAGATAAGGCGAGGGACTAATGAAAGTATTTAGAAAATTGGGAAGACTAGATGGGCCGAATGGTTCTTATCTGCCGTCACATTCTATGCTTCTACGTTCATCCAGATCAGAGATGTATTTGTGGGGATATGTGCTGTGTTTTGTGAAAAATGTGTGTTTTCTGCCTGTGAGTAATTAAGTTAGCCCATTGTGTTTAGTAATTGTATCACAGGCAGAGGGGAGGGTTTGTGTACATTATCTGGGAGTGCCTAACTGTACAAGAGTGTTTTGATTGGCTTTGTAATTTTGTGTCCTGTGTACCACAAGGTCCACATGAATGGTAACATTGTGGGAAAACTTGTATAAAAGACAATAAACCCTCAGTTCATTCTGTTCCTGCTTAACCCTCAATATGTAGCCTCGTCTCGTTATTGTAGGGAACTGCTATATTCACACTGGGGATTGCTATACTTTGTATATTCCCCTGAGCTCTTATCACTTAGCTCTTTTAAGAGCTGTTCTTGTTACGCTCTCCTGGAGGACGGGTCTTTCCCACACGGTCCTGCTGGACAGAGGTTGATCCAGGGTGGAAGGAAGACGGCGAGTGGTTGTGATATCCGGTGCGGTGCTTGTGGTCCTCGGCGCAGGCTAGGAAGCGTTCATCAACGGAAGGTACTCGGTCGGAGTATAGGTGATCCGTTACACTGTGAATTGACGGCACTCTGTTTGGGATCAGTCAGGAATGTGGTGTTCCAGATCAAGCTTCCACCATCTTGCGGTGTGGCTGCCTCGTCTGCATTTTTCTTGCCAGATATTTTCTGGAGCCCGTGTCTTGAGTTAGAGCAGCACAGAAGATCTCTGGGGTAAGTAGTCATGCTGCACCTGTAGATCAAGATATTGTTGCCGTTGAGTCAGCTTTTGCCAAAAATCTGCAAAGATTTTTTTCAAGCTTGAATATAGAGGAGCACATGTCATCCGCCATTACAGGCAAGGCTCTGGGAGACTCCACCGGCATCTCCACAGTTTGGTGGCATATCGGGTAAGGCCCCCAAGGTGTGGATCGGGATGACCCCCACTGGTCCAAAAGGGAGGGGGATGAGGTAGGCAGATGTGGTTGCCATGCCAGGCTGGTTACAAGTTCTATTATCTTTTACTTGGCAAGCTCTCTTATAACCTTTTAACCACTGATGAACTATGAAATACTGTTTGAATGTTTTACAATCAATCATATAGCTTGCAAAAGAAATCAACCCCTGCCAAGCTACTTGCTAGTTTCGATTTAGAAAAACCTTACTAATTCAAGTGAACCACAAACTGTATTACAATAACCAATGTGTGAGCGCTAAAATCCCATGCAGAAAATATGGCAGCGTTCACAAATACAATGCACAAGAGATTGTGAAAAGCAAAACAATAGTTACCAAAAAGAACGCGCTAAAATAATCTGTAAATATAAAGAAACAAATAATGGTGCAGACCATCTGGTAATAATAGTATGGGGAAAAGGTGTTATATGTAATAAACTCACATGTCCCAGAGCCCTATCACCCCTGGCTCTGGGTTTGAAATGCTCCTTGGGAGAGGGGATATTCCCACACTGCAGGATAGTCAGGAGGATATGTCCACTGATAATTCCGTTGTGCTGTATGTAAAAGGAAAGAAGGGCAGGACCTCCAATTGAATAGTATCACAATTCGTTTTATTGTATAAAAAAGGTTAAAAACCCTTACTTTGGATGTGGTGGGTACAAACTCGCAGAGTCACCCACATAAAAGCATAAAACACATGTATTCGAAAAAACGCTTCCTGGTTATGGTCCGGTCACGTGATCGCTTCCGGGTCCGCCCTCCAATGACGTCCGTGTGACGCGTTTCGCCCGCCTCCACAGGCTTCTTCCGACAACGTCATGGGGTTTCAGTCTTCCTTTTAAGTCCATAGTGCCGCCCTTCTCTCGCCTCATTGGTCGGGGGGCGTGGTTTCACACGATCTTTTTCAATCATTCAATTGCACACTAATAAACTTCATAGACTTAACCCCTTCCAGCACCCACACTAAAATGGTTATATTCAGTGTCACATAAGAAATGGAATCATCTAAGTGATGTTAATCCCAATTATTTCTAATGTATATATAGACCTTATCTAAATTATTCTACATAATGATTTATCAAAGAGACATCTTCTTACTTCATTAAATTATATTTTTAAGTATACACAATGGATATTATACGAGGGTAATTGATAAAAATTCTATACAAACAATACAACAGAGATCAATTCTAGACAGCAGGAAAAACCTTAACTTTTCCCATATCCCTTAAGATAGACAGTGCAGATATATTATGCTCATTTCTAAAGTATACAGTTCTTATACTAAATACAGGCTGACATTATTGCAGAGTACCTGCTGATTGAAAAAGGGGGGGGAGAGGTTGGAAAAAACAGCCATTATAATTTATTTACAAAAAATGACATTACAATTTATTTACAAGAAATGACAAATTTCAAATTCTCCATTTAAACCCCTAGGGAACAACGATTTCAATTTAAACACCCACCTCATTTCTTGTTTCGACAATTTATTGTCTAGATTTTCACCCCTCCAATTTCTACCAACTCTCTCTATCCCAATAAATTGTAATTTGGTAACATCTCCCTGATGTTTGTGAATAAAATGGGAGGATAGGGGGTGCTCCTTAAAACCTCTTTTTATGTTACGCACATGCTCCTCGATACGAGTGTGCACTTGCCGGGTAGTTTTGCCGACATAGTGCATATTGCACGGGCATGTGAGGACATAAATACAGTTTGTGGTGTGACAAGTTATCAGTTGTTTCACACTATATACTTGTTGTGTATTGCCCCCTATTAGTTCTTTTTTGACACACTTAGTGGCTCCCGTGGTTCTGCACGCCAAGCAGTATCCGCATTGGAAAAAACCCACATCTTTATTGAGGAAGTTCTTATTTAAATTTTCTTGTCTAAAGCTGCTCTTTACCAGATGGTTCTTGATACTCGGTACTCCCCTGTAGATGATCCTTGGTTTTTTCGAGATTATCTTGTCTAACAGGGGGTCCTCTTTTAAGACAAACCAATATTTATTGATTATATTTTTTAAATCCTTATTCTTCCCTGAATAATCAAAAATTAGGGAAACTTCATTCTTGTTACTATTCTTTTTATTTTCAATCTTTTTACTTGATTTGTCTAGTAGCTTTTTCCTATCTATTTTCCCCACTTCCTTATGTGCCTTGTCCAATAGAGTCCTAGGGTAGTTTTTAGCCGTGAACTGTTCTACTAACTTGTCAATCTGACTCTCGCAAGTTTCTCCACTTGTGCAGTTTCTTTTTAACCTTAACATCTGCCCTTTGGGGATGTTGTCCAGCCACGGGCCATAATGGCAGCTGTCATAAAAAATGAAACTATTAACGTCCACCTTCTTGAAGAAGGTTTCAGTACATATTTGGTTGTGGGAAATAAAAATTCGTAAATCCAAGAAATTAACCTGACTATCACTATGGTCCATAGTGAGTTGAATCCCCCATGAATTGGAGTTTAAATGTGTCAAAAAGGCTGTAAGCTCTTCTGCAGAGCCCCTCCAGATCCAGAACAGATCGTCGATGTAACGGCGATAGGTGACCAGGTTCTGCACCCAGCCATGACCACCATATATAAAGGATTCCTCCCAATATGACATAAAAAGGTTTGCATAGCTGGGTGCGAACCTAGTCCCCATCGCCGTCCCAAGGATCTGTAGGTAGAAAGAGTCCAGGAAATAAAAATAGTTATTAGTCAGAATAAGATGGATACCCTCCAAAATAAATGTCTGTTGGTCCGGGGATAAATTTGAAGCAGACAGAAAAAATTGGACGGCCTCCATACCCTTAGAATGTGGGATAATCGAATAGAGTGATGACACATCCGCCGTTACAAGGATGTCACCATCCTTCCACTCGACTTCCTCCAATATTTGGAGAATTTGACTAGTGTCCCTTAAATAGGCTCTTGTTCCCTTCACTAGGGGTTGTAGACATAAGTCAATATACTCCGACAAGGGGGCTGACACCGAACCTATCCCAGAGATAATGGGCCTCCCTGGTGGTCTAGTTTCATGTTTATGGATTTTCGGTAGAAAATAGTATACAGGTATCTTGGGATAGATGACAACCAAATAGTCATATTCTGTTTTAGAGATAACTCCCATTGATAAACCTTTGTTCAGAAAATCCATAAACATGTCTTTTTTCTCATGAGTGGGGTCACCTTTCAATTTTTCATACGTAATGCCGTCATTGAGTTGTCTCAATGATTCCTCCACATAGTATTCCCTGTCCATAAGGACGATGCCACCCCCCTTGTCGGCCGGTTTGATAATCACGTCTTTGTTCTCTCTTAAATCAGCCAAAGCTTGCTGTTCTTCCTTATTCAAATTCATTCTATTCCTATTTATTCTTTTGATACGTTCCACCTCTCGCATCACTAGTTCCTCAAAAGCATCCATTGACTTAGTCTTACAGCCCTTCGGAAAAAAGGTGGATTTCTTTTTAAGTGAGGTGAGATTGGGCTCCTTTAATTGCACATCTCCATTTAATCCCTCAGTAGTGTCCACCTTCTCCAGAAAGAAGCGTTTCAAACATAATTTTCTAACGAACTTCTTCAAATCTATATAGACTGAGAAATGATCCATATTCGCAGTAGGGCAGAATTTTATCCCCCTAGCCAATACTCTATTCTGCATAGTATTTAGTGTAAGTTTCGAAAGATTGTATATTCCCTTGATGTCTATATCCTTTCCCTTTTTCCTTCTCTGTATCTTATTTCCCCCTCTTGTTCCTCTCTTTCTATTCTTCTTTTTAGTGGAGAACTTGGGAGGTTTAATTTTATTCTCTCTTTTCTTTTGTGTTCCCAATCTAAAAAATCCTTTGGATGTCCCTCCCGTCCCTGGGTAGTATCTCTGATTCTTTGTTCATTAGGCTCCTTAGAGTCTATTGGTTTTCGATTTTATATTGTTTCCTATTCCCCTCATATTACCCAGTAAAGAAATATGAGGGGAATAGGAAACAATATAAACAAGAGTACAGACAATACAATGGAGACAGATACCAATATAGAAGGAGGAGGAGATCTTTTAGTGGGAGTAGACAGTATCAAAAGAAAGACAACTATAACCAAAAGTGGAGGACAAATGGTCAAGAGAGGGATACCCCAGTTAAGAAGTATGAAAAACAACCTTTGAATAGATCTATCAGAGTTCCTACCAATATAGAGGGAACGGAGAGAGATAGAACCCAAAAATTAGGGCCAGAGTCCAATGTTTGGGAATTAGCCTCCCAAGGATTAAATCGAAAACCAATAGACTCTAAGGAGCCTAATGAACAAAGAATCAGAGATACTACCCAGGGACGGGAGGGACATCCAAAGGATTTTTTAGATTGGGAACACAAAAGAAAAGAGAGAATAAAATTAAACCTCCCAAGTTCTCCACTAAAAAGAAGAATAGAAAGAGAGGAACAAGAGGGGGAAATAAGATACAGAGAAGGAAAAAGGGGAAGGATATAGACATCAAGGGAATATACAATCTTTCGAAACTTACACTAAATACTATGCAGAATAGAGTATTGGCTAGGGGGATAAAATTCTGCCCTACTGCGAATATGGATCATTTCTCAGTCTATATAGATTTGAAGAAGTTCGTTAGAAAATTATGTTTGAAACGCTTCTTTCTGGAGAAGGTGGACACTACTGAGGGATTAAATGGAGATGTGCAATTAAAGGAGCCCAATCTCACCTCACTTAAAAAGAAATCCACCTTTTTTCCGAAGGGCTGTAAGACTAAGTCAATGGATGCTTTTGAGGAACTAGTGATGCGAGAGGTGGAACGTATCAAAAGAATAAATAGGAATAGAATGAATTTGAATAAGGAAGAACAGCAAGCTTTGGCTGATTTAAGAGAGAACAAAGACGTGATTATCAAACCGGCCGACAAGGGGGGTGGCATCGTCCTTATGGACAGGGAATACTATGTGGAGGAATCATTGAGACAACTCAATGACGGCATTACGTATGAAAAATTGAAAGGTGACCCCACTCATGAGAAAAAAGACATGTTTATGGATTTTCTGAACAAAGGTTTATCAATGGGAGTTATCTCTAAAACAGAATATGACTATTTGGTTGTCATCTATCCCAAGATACCTGTATACTATTTTCTACCGAAAATCCATAAACATGAAACTAGACCACCAGGGAGGCCCATTATCTCTGGGATAGGTTCGGTGTCAGCCCCCTTGTCGGAGTATATTGACTTATGTCTACAACCCCTAGTGAAGGGAACAAGAGCCTATTTAAGGGACACTAGTCAAATTCTCCAAATATTGGAGGAAGTCGAGTGGAAGGATGGTGACATCCTTGTAACGGCGGATGTGTCATCACTCTATTCGATTATCCCACATTCTAAGGGTATGGAGGCCGTCCAATTTTTTCTGTCGGCTTCAAATTTATCCCCGGACCAACAGACATTTATTTTGGAGGGTATCCATCTTATTCTGACTAATAACTATTTTTATTTCCTGGACTCTTTCTACCTACAGATCCTTGGGACGGCGATGGGGACTAGGTTCGCACCCAGCTATGCAAACCTTTTTATGTCATATTGGGAGGAATCCTTTATATATGGTGGTCATGGCTGGGTGCAGAACCTGGTCACCTATCGCCGTTACATCGACGATCTGTTCTGGATCTGGAGGGGCTCTGCAGAAGAGCTTACAGCCTTTTTGACACATTTAAACTCCAATTCATGGGGGATTCAACTCACTATGGACCATAGTGATAGTCAGGTTAATTTCTTGGATTTACGAATTTTTATTTCCCACAACCAAATATGTACTGAAACCTTCTTCAAGAAGGTGGACGTTAATAGTTTCATTTTTTATGACAGCTGCCATTATGGCCCGTGGCTGGACAACATCCCCAAAGGGCAGATGTTAAGGTTAAAAAGAAACTGCACAAGTGGAGAAACTTGCGAGAGTCAGATTGACAAGTTAGTAGAACAGTTCACGGCTAAAAACTACCCTAGGACTCTATTGGACAAGGCACATAAGGAAGTGGGGAAAATAGATAGGAAAAAGCTACTAGACAAATCAAGTAAAAAGATTGAAAATAAAAAGAATAGTAACAAGAATGAAGTTTCCCTAATTTTTGATTATTCAGGGAAGAATAAGGATTTAAAAAATATAATCAATAAATATTGGTTTGTCTTAAAAGAGGACCCCCTGTTAGACAAGATAATCTCGAAAAAACCAAGGATCATCTACAGGGGAGTACCGAGTATCAAGAACCATCTGGTAAAGAGCAGCTTTAGACAAGAAAATTTAAATAAGAACTTCCTCAATAAAGATGTGGGTTTTTTCCAATGCGGATACTGCTTGGCGTGCAGAACCACGGGAGCCACTAAGTGTGTCAAAAAAGAACTAATAGGGGGCAATACACAACAAGTATATAGTGTGAAACAACTGATAACTTGTCACACCACAAACTGTATTTATGTCCTCACATGCCCGTGCAATATGCACTATGTCGGCAAAACTACCCGGCAAGTGCACACTCGTATCGAGGAGCATGTGCGTAACATAAAAAGAGGTTTTAAGGAGCACCCCCTATCCTCCCATTTTATTCACAAACATCAGGGAGATGTTACCAAATTACAATTTATTGGGATAGAGAGAGTTGGTAGAAATTGGAGGGGTGAAAATCTAGACAATAAATTGTCGAAACAAGAAATGAGGTGGGTGTTTAAATTGAAATCGTTGTTCCCTAGGGGTTTAAATGGAGAATTTGAAATTTGTCATTTCTTGTAAATAAATTGTAATGTCATTTTTTGTAAATAAATTATAATGGCTGTTTTTTCCAACCTCTCCCCCCCCTTTTTCAATCAGCAGGTACTCTGCAATAATGTCAGCCTGTATTTAGTATAAGAACTGTATACTTTAGAAATGAGCATAATATATCTGCACTGTCTATCTTAAGGGATATGGGAAAAGTTAAGGTTTTTCCTGCTGTCTAGAATTGATCTCTGTTGTATTGTTTGTATAGAATTTTTATCAATTACCCTCGTATAATATCCATTGTGTATACTTAAAAATATAATTTAATGAAGTAAGAAGATGTCTCTTTGATAAATCATTATGTAGAATAATTTAGATAAGGTCTATATATACATTAGAAATAATTGGGATTAACATCACTTAGATGATTCCATTTCTTATGTGACACTGAATATAACCATTTTAGTGTGGGTGCTGGAAGGGGTTAAGTCTATGAAGTTTATTAGTGTGCAATTGAATGATTGAAAAAGATCGTGTGAAACCACGCCCCCCGACCAATGAGGCGAGAGAAGGGCGGCACTATGGACTTAAAAGGAAGACTGAAACCCCATGACGTTGTCGGAAGAAGCCTGTGGAGGCGGGCGAAACGCGTCACACGGACGTCATTGGAGGGCGGACCCGGAAGCGATCACGTGACCGGACCATAACCAGGAAGCGTTTTTTCGAATACATGTGTTTTATGCTTTTATGTGGGTGACTCTGCGAGTTTGTACCCACCACATCCAAAGTAAGGGTTTTTAACCTTTTTTATACAATAAAACGAATTGTGATACTATTCAATTGGAGGTCCTGCCCTTCTTTCCTTTTACATACAGCACAACGGAATTATCAGTGGACATATCCTCCTGACTATCCTGCAGTGTGGGAATATCCCCTCTCCCAAGGAGCATTTCAAACCCAGAGCCAGGGGTGATAGGGCTCTGGGACATGTGAGTTTATTACATATAACACCTTTTCCCCATACTATTATTACCAGATGGTCTGCACCATTATTTGTTTCTTTATATTTACAGATCACAAACTGTATTACACTAGTAATATCTTTTCCTAATTATTGGTATTTATATAGCGCCAGCTTATTCCGCATCGCTTTACAATAAGATGGATCCTCCCCACTTACTTCATTAACTAAATAAACCATTCATTCCATGCCCTTCCCAGTGGCGTCGCTAGGGGGGGGGCAGAGGGGGCCATGGACCCCCCTACATCATGCTGTGCCCCCCCTTGGGCCCCCCCAAATGCCAGCAACCTACTGGCTATGTGTTTGAATTATATTCCCTAGGGCTGTAACAATCTGTGACAGCCCGAGGGAATGCAGGGCAGAGCAGCTGGAGCGCTGGATCAGGTGCTGTCTGGGGCCAGAGGGAGCACTGACAGGCTCCCCGGCACAGGCCCCGCCCCCAAACTAAGCCCCGCCTCCCGCACACAAGCCCCGCCCCCACCGTTAAGCAGCAGCCCATGCTGCTGCTGGAAAGCATGGAAGATGGCTGCCTGACCACCAGCAACAGGCTCCAGGGACAGGTAGGCTTAATGTGCTTGTGTGTTTGTCTGTCTGTCTGTCTGCTAGTGAGGAAGCTTGTGTATCTGTGTGTATGGATTCAGCAGTCTGTCTGTGTGTGGACTCAGAAGTCTGTGTGTGTGTCTGTGTCTGTGTGTGTATGGACTCGGTAGTCTGTGTGTCTGTGTGTCTATGGACTCGCAGTCTGTGTGTGTGTGTGTGTGTGGACTCAACAGTCTGTGTGTCTGTGTGTGTATGGACTCAGCAGTCTGTGTGTGTGTATGGACTCAGCAGTCTGTGTGTGTGTATGGACTCAGCAGTCTGTGTGTGTGTGTATAGACTCAGCAGTTTGTGTGTCTGTGTGTGTATGCACTCAGCAGTCTGTGTCTGTGTGTGTATGGACTCAGCAGTCTGTGTGTCTGTGTGTGTATGTATGGACTCAGCAGTCTGTGTGTCTGTGTGTGTATGTATGGACTCAGCAGTCTGTGTGTGTGTATGGACTCAGCAGTGTGTGTGTGTGTATGGACTCAGCAGTCTGTGTGTGTATGGACTCAGCAGTCTGTGTCTGTGTGTGTGTGTGTATGGACTCAGCAGTCTGTGTGTCTGTGAGTGTATGGACTCAGCAGTCTCTCTGTGTGTGTGTGTATGGACTCAGCAGTCTCTCTGTGTGTGTGTGTATGGACTCAGCAGGCTATGTGTGTGTGTGTGTGTATGGACTCAGCAGTCTATGTGTGTGTGTGTGTATGGACTCAGCAGCAGGACCGCCATCAGGGCATGACAACCATAACGGTTGTCATGGGCCCGGCGGTCCTGGGGGGCCAAAACTACTCTGGTAGTCCGAGCCCCACATTCCTTATGTCCACTTATATATAATTTGTGCTATATATATGTGCACAGAGGGCTCCCTGCTACCTGTACATTGAAGAGGGGGCCCAGCAGCACACTCCTTTACAGCTGCTCTCTGTCTAACTTCCCTACGCCTTGCGGCCACCCATGGCAACGCTCCGCACAGCACGCAGACCTGTCTCACGAGAGTTAGTCAGAGAGGAGCTGGAAAGGAAGACAGTGTGTGCTGCTGGGCCCCCTCTTCAATGTAACGCGGCTGGCTCGCTCCACCATGCCACCAGACCACCAGGGAATGTGATCTCCCCCCTCCCTGGCACGGAAAAAAAAATGAAATATACACAAATAAATTACAAAAAATACTCCCCTCCCCCTATTTTACACACACTACATTCACTAAACACACTCTGCACTACACACACACTACATTCACTAAACACACACTGCACTACACACACACTATATTCACTAAACACACTCTGCACTACACACACACTATATTCACTAAACACACTCTGCACTACACACACTACATTCACTAAACACACTATGCACTCACTACAAACACTACATTCACTAAACACACTCTGCACTACACACACACTACATTCACTAAACACACTTTGCTCTACACACACACACTACATTCACTTTACACACTTTGCACTACACATACACAAACACACACACACTACATTCACTAAACACACTCTGCACTACACATACTCACACTACATTCACTATACACTCTCTGCACTACACACTACATTCACTAAACACACTTTGCACTACACACACACACACACACTACATTCACTATACACACGTTGCACTCACTACACACTACATTTACTAAACACACTCTGCACTACACACACACACACACACACACACACTACATTCACTAAACATACTTTGCAACACACACACACACACTGCATTCACTTTACACACGTTGCACTCACTACAAACACACTACATTTACTAAACACACTTTGCACTCACTACAAAAACACACACTCTGCATTCACTATACACACACCTACATTCACTACACACACACTCTGCATCTAATGCATGCATACAAACATTACATACATTACACAAAACATACAATCTGCATCCACTATACACAATGCATCCATGATACACATACTGCATCCACTACACACATTCTACATCCACTATACACACTGCATCCATGACACACATTCTACATCCACTATACACACACACACACACACACACTTCATCCTTGTGGGCAGCTTGAGGCTGGCCCTGGGGGCCCAGATCTTGAGCTGTGTCAGGGGCCCTAAAATTTCTGATGGCAGCCCTGCTCAGCAGTCTGTGTGTGTGTATGGACTCAGCAGTCTGTGTGTCTGTGTGTGTGTGTATGGACTTAGCAGTCTGTGTATGTGTGTGTATGGACTCAGCAGTCTGTGTATGTGTGTGTGTATGGACTCAGCAGTCTGTGTGTCTATGTGTGTGTATGGACTCAGCAGTATGTGGGTGTGTATGGAATCAGCAGTCTGTGCGTGTTTCTGTGTGTATGGACTCAGCAGTCTGTATGTGTGGATGGACTCAGCACTCTCTGTGTGTGTGTGGGTGTATGGACTCAGCAGTCTGTGGGTGGGTGTGTATGGACTTAGCAGTCTGTGGCTGTGTATGTCTTTGTGTCTGTGTGTGTGTGTATGGACTCAGCAGTATGTGTGTGTGTATGGACTCAGCAGTATGTGTGTGTGTATGGACTCAGCAGTATGTGTGTGTATGGACTCAGCAGTCTGTGTGTGTGTCTGTGTGTATGGACTCAGCAGTCTGTGTGTATGGATTCAGCAGTCTGTGTTTTTGTGTGTGTGTGTGTGTATGGACTCAGCAGTCTGAGTGTGTGTATGGACTCAGCAGTCTGTGTGTGTGTGTGTATGGACTCAGCAGTCTGTGTGTGTGTGTGTGTGTATGGACTCAGCAGTGTGTGTGTGTGTGTGTCACAATACTGGGGAACCCAACACGCTAACACACACACAGACACACAAACAGAAAGTGTGCAGTACCGGTCCTTAGAGTGGCCGGGCTAAGCACACACAGAATAGTCAGGAGACAAGCCGAGTAAGGGGAACCAGAAAACAGAATAACGAGAAACAAGCCAAGGTCAAAGGGTAGGAGAAAGTCACAAAGTTAGTATAACAAGCCATAGAGTACGTAACCAGAAAGCACACGTTCAGAATCAATACTATAAAGCAAAGACCACAACAGGGCACAGATAGACAGGAAAGGTAAGTATTTAAATCCTAGCCTGAATCCTGATTGGCTAACCACCAATCAGTATTAACAAACACACGTGGGGGATATCTATACCCCCCACTGTGTTTGTTGCACTGTAGCTTTAACGCCGGGTCACGTGAGTGACCCCGGCGCTTAGATAATAGTGCCGGCTCCCAGCGTGCAGCGTTAGACATGCTGCCGCTGGGAGGAGGAGAGGAGGACGCGAGGGGCGTGTCAGGAGGAGAGGACGCCGCTCGCTTATCGGTAAGGGGAGAGGGGACCGCGGGCTGCGACGGACCGAGGGTGAGTGCTGCGAGAGGATTGCAGCCTCCCCTCACCGCTGCCTGCGGAGCCCTGACAGTGTGTGTATGGACTCCGCAGTCGGTGTGTGTGTGTGTGTGAATGGACTCAGCAGTCTGTGTGTGTGTGTGTGTGTGAATGGACTCAGCAGTCTGTGTGTGTGTGTGTGTATGGACTTAGCAGTCTGTGTGTGTGTGTGTGTGTGTGTATGGACTCAGCAGTCGGTGTGTGTGTGTGTGTGTGTATGGACTCAGCCCACTGTGTGTGTGTATGGACTCGGCAGTCTGTGTGTATATGTGTGTGTATGGACTCAGCAGTCTGTGTGTGTGTGTGTGTATGGACTCAGCAGTCTGTGTGTGTGTGTGTGTGTGTGTGTGTGTATGGACTCAGCAGTCTGTGTGTTTGTGTGTGTGTATATATGGACTCAGCAGTCTGTGTGTGTGTGTATGGACTCAGCAGTGTGTGTGTGTGTGTATGGACTCAGCAGTGTGTATGGACTCAGCAGTCGGTGTGTGTGTGTGTGTGTGTGTATGGACTCAGCCCACTGTGTGTGTGTATGGACTCGGCAGTCTGTGTGTATATGTGTGTGTATGGACTCAGCAGTCTGTGTGTGTGTGTGTGTATGGACTCAGCAGTCTGTGTGTGTGTGTGTGTGTGTATATATGGACTCAGCAGTCTGTGTGTGTGTGTGTGGACTCAGCAGTCTGTGTGTGTGTGTGTGTGTGTGTGTGTGGACTCAGCAGTCTGTGTGTGTCTGTGTCTAGGACTCAGCAGTCTGTGTGTGTATGGACTCAGCAGTCTGTATGTCTGTGTGTGTGTGTGTATGGACTCAGCTGTGTGTGTGTTGGACTCAGCAGTCTGTGTGTAAGTGTATAAATCAGCCTGTGTGCATTCACCAATGTCTGTGTGCATTCAGAAATCTGTGTGTGTGTATTCAGAAGTCTCTCGGTGTTCGTATCTGTGTACTGTGTGTATGTACTCAGCAGTCTATCAATAATTAAAATTTGTATTCCTGTGAGTTGTTGTGTAGGAAGGGCCCCAGTGCACTGCTTTGCCCGGGGGCCCTTAACACTGTTAAGATGGTACTGCTTGTGTGTGTCAGTGAGCTTCTATTTATTGAGCATGTGTGTGTCCCTGAACTTCTTTGTAGTGAGCCTTGTGTTTATACAAGTGAGTTTGTCTGTAGTAAGCCTGTGTGCGAGTCAGAGAGTTTTTTGTCTGTCAGTGAGCCTATTTGCGCATGTCAGTGAGCTTGTGTGCTCACTGTAATATATATATATAGGTGTTTGATCCTGAGGAAAGTCCTAGATGTTGGACTGAAACGTCGATCTCATTTTAAATGTTCAAATAAAGATTGGATTTTTTAATTACTCCGTGAGTGCTGCTACCTTGTTGGATATTCTATATATATATATATATATATATATATATATATATATATATATATATATATATATATATTGACCTGTAGGAATGGCATACATTTTTTTTCCAGGGCTGCTTTCCAGTTTGGCTCTGCCAGCGAGTGCGCTTTACCGCTGAATCATCTGTGTGAGCTGCTGCACACTTTAGCCCTGCTACACGCATCTGGGAGCTGCTGTTGACAGGTACTTGTAGTCTAGAGATTGGGACATGGGGTATATGCTCAGCTATCTGTATAAGACTATAGTGCTGTTCTCTGTATAATACAGGTCTGTGTCTGTATAATATCCTGGGACAATCAGTGTTCCCTGTATAGTGCTACTCTCTGTCTTGGGATATTATACACAAACAGATCTGTATTTACAGCGAGCAGCACTATACAGGGAGCACTGACTGTCCCAGGATATGATACACACAGCCATGTATTATACAGAGAGCAACACTATACAGGGAGCACTGACTGTCACCGGATATTATACACACAGCCATGTATTATACAGAGAGCAGCACTGTACAGGGAGCGCTGAATGTCCCAATGTCTCAAATGTTGGCACTATGGCACTATATCAAGGGAAATGTTTGTTTTTTTAATAATCCCTGGTGGAAAATAATGAATCCTCCACCAGGGATTATTAAAAAAAACAAAACACATTGTGTCGGGGGCGGGGCTTAACATGCGGCACGGGTGGGGTCAAACTGCGGCGAGGGCGGGGTTAAATGTGCCCCCCTACTTTTGTCCCTGGCCCACCATGTGCCCCCCCCCCTAAAAATGAATCCTAGAGACGCCACTGGCCCTTCCATAAGCCAGCCAAGTTTAGACTGCCACTGAATTCACTTATCTGTCCCCAATCAATTCCGAGAGGTCTGATCTAAACTGGATTTCTACTGATGTTGCTCACACTGCCATAACCCAAAACTCCTGCAATTGTAACCGTGAAGAGCCTCAGCCAGTCTATTAATTTTTCTTGGTATATGCCTGGCCTTTAGCAAATTAAATTGCAAACACCTTAGAAAACCAAATGTTTGAGTAAGTTACCCTTTTGCTCAAAAGCCTGAATTCTGAACACAAGATAGATTAACCAATAATTTAACACTGTTGGAGTTATTAACCATGTAGCAGCCATACATTTATGGGGAAGAATGGAGAGGTAGGTGATTGATTGTTACATGTGATCATTTGAATTTAGTAATGGTAATCATTTCTTTACAATCGATCACCTACCTCTCCATTCTTCCCCATAAATGTATGGCTGCTACATGGTTAATAACTCCAACAGTGTTAAATTCTTGGTTAATCTATCTTGTGTTCAGAATTCAGGCTTTTGAGCACACCACTTGAAATATTTACCAAACCAATAGCACCTGATTGCTCAGTGAACAGCTCCAAATGATCAAAATCCTTACAATTCACACAGCCACATGTTTGTGTTTAGCTGTAATTTTCCTCTTTTACAGTACCCACACATTATATACACCGTTTCTCACCACTAAATGGTCTTTTTAAATATATCATTATTTTCATCATATCATTTACTATAAAACAAATTATAAAATAAAAATGAAATAAAAAAATTTAAAAACTACTTTTTTTTAATGCATCTACAACCGCCAAAAAACACCCATGCTAAATAGTTTCTAAATTTTGTCCTGAGTTTAAAAAATACCCAATGTTAACATGTTCTTAGGTTTTTTTTGGAAAGTTATAGGGCTATAAGTACAAGTAGCACTTTGCTATTTCCAAAACATTTTTTTCAAAATTAACGCAAGGTACATTGTAACACTGATATTTCTCAGGAATCCCTGAATAAACCTTCCCATATATATATATATATATATATATATATATATATATTTATTTTTTTTAAAAGAAGACAACCTAAGGTATTAAACTTGGGGTATTTTGACTCTTTTCATGCAACCATTCTAACTACAAACTATGCCAAATAAAAAAAATGAAAAAAATTAAGTGAATTTTTTGAAACACATAGCGATTTAATAATACAGATACTGAGAACTTTAAGGGTTAATGCCAAAGAACACCCCAATATGTGTTGAGCAACATCTCCCGAGTACAGTGATACCACCCATGTATAGGTGTGTCGGGTTCTCTGGAGGCTAAAAAAACTTATTTGGAGAGTGCGTATTCCAGTTTTCCAACTTGGAATTTTCATAGCTGGTCATCATGTCCTATTTGGGATACTTGAAGCCGGCAATATAGTGCCTCGTTTCCACTGAGCGGATCGGTTCGGGACGGTACAGTTTGGAAGGTTTAGAATGGACCAGCCCATTCTGGTGAGCGTTTCCACTGCAAGTCAGACCTTCAGGGCCATGCAGGGTTTAGAAAAAATGCTCTTCCTGTCCACCAATCAATGGATTGTATAGTAGCTCCGCCCTAACCGAACCGTTCCATTTCCTATGGCCCTACATCTGAAGCAGGACCCTGAATGGATCAGTACGGTTCGCTTGTATGGACTACTTTCATAATGGAAACACCCAAAATAGCGAACCGTACGGAACCGAACTGATCCGCTCAGTGGAAACGAGGCATAGTTTACCTCCATCAAACCATATATTTTTTGAAAAGTAGACACCCTAGGATATTTCAAATGGTGGTATTTTTTTTTTTTTTTTTAATTCTTTATTTTTGAGTGCATGGATTGACAAGACAGCTTACTCTGCCACAATAGCGTTCGTAAGCATAAACATATCACAGTGAAATTACAATGATGGCATTTGAGCAGTGCACGTTTTTGTATATAAATGTAAAAACAAAACATGAGTTAACATTGGTTGCTCATTACAGTTAAAGTTACTAGCTTAATCTGCGCTAAATTGTCAGCTTGGCTAAATAATTAGATCATTAATATAGAGTGAAGGAAAAAAAAAAGGAAAAGAAAAAAGGAGAACAAACAGCAACGCGCAGGTTAGTTAAGACTGACTGGGGGGAGAAATGGGCCAAGCAACTGAGCCGAGCAGACACGCTTCATGAGAGCTCCCGGCAATCAAAGAAAAATATACCCCATCCGGGTCGCAAAAACCCCCAACACCTACCCCAGTAAGATCCCCTAACCATAGGGAACACAGATGGGACGAAAAACGAAAAAATTGAAGCCCGACGGGCCACATCCGAGCCAAAATATCGGCGACCTTCTGCGCCGGGCTAACAGCATGGCTAGGCCCAAGATGGCTGCCTACCCCGAGAACTTCTCGGATGTATCGGATGATTTCTACCTGGAGGGTGAAGAAGACGAAATCTCTGAACCGCAACCCACCAAGACGGTCCCCAAGGGATCTGACTCCGCACCGGTCACCACCGAGGTCCTCACAAAGCTTCTAACGACCCTCCAGAATACTATATTGGCGGACACAGCTAAGATCCGCGAGGACATAAGGGGCCTGTCGG
This sequence comes from Pelobates fuscus, assembly GCF_036172605.1. Classification (NCBI taxonomy): domain Eukaryota; kingdom Metazoa; phylum Chordata; class Amphibia; order Anura; family Pelobatidae; genus Pelobates; species Pelobates fuscus. The sequence goes on along the minus strand of NC_086324.1, from coordinate 112,427,719 downwards.
GCAGGCTGGGCACCTTGGAGGGAACCTCCGGGGAACACACCAAGCAAATCTCCTCCTTACAACACGAGATAGACCAACTTCATCGGCAGCAAAAAACATATGACCAACGCCTGGCCACAATGGAAGACGCAAGGCGCAACAACAACGTGAAAATACGGGGAATCAAAGAAGACATACCGAATGATGAGTTACCCCACCTCCTGCGGCGACTATTTGCAGAACTACTACCCACAAGACAAGGCCGAACGATAGGCCTTGAAGAACTCTTCCGAATCCCCAAGTCACCCAAGGCGCCAAAAGGGACCCCCAGGGACCTGGTGATCCGCTTCCTGGCCGGCAAAGACAGGGCCGCAGTGATGACAGCGGTCAGAGACCGCACGCCATATGTCTTCGAAGACATGCACCTCACCTTCTTTGCGGATCTGACGGGATACACCCTAGCATGGAGAAGAACCTTGGCATCATTTACTGCCGTACTTCGACAACATAAGATTGCATACCGTTGGCGCAGGGCACACAGCCTACAGATCCTGAAGGATAATGCCACGCTGGAAGCTAAAGACCTCGCGGACGCGACAGGACTGCTAGCCACACTGGGTTTGCCGCTGGACTCGCTAGCCACCGATGGACAGAGCAGGGCAGAACGAACCCCCCATAGATGGAACCCCTCCACAGTGAAACCCTTTGCACCCAGGGGACAACAATGGACCTCAGATGCAGCGGATAATACCTGAGCACACCGACAACCGGGAAGAAACTCTGCCCCAGGAACCAATGATAATAGAGGAACTTTAATTACCGGCTGACGTTAACCAGGCGGGTATCCACTGCTCCCCAACAGTCTCCACGGGCACTTAAGCGCCGGCATCAGATGACACCAGACTGTAAGATGAACTTGTCCCTCCTAACATGCCTCATCTTGTTACTAGTTAGCCCTCCGAACATTGCAGCCTAGTCTGAGCACTGTCGTTTTACCCTATGACTCGCTAGAAAGATAGATCTGTTAAAATTTGTTTGTTTTCTCTCTAGCCACACTAGTTACAAAAATCACTATGCCTATAGCTTCAAGAGTGCTACTCCACTCCCTAACTTGTACATAATTTACCCCTCCTAACTGATGATATGGTATGTAAAGGCAGTATTTTCCGCAGGCACACACACTATCGACAAATGTATATGTAAACACTACACCTTGGGCTCACCATGATGGGTACACCTAAACGATGTCTGCACCTGAGCACACTATTTTACCTACGGGCACCGTCCTGTGCTTGTTCGCTAGAGGCAGCTTAATACCTGACACGCAGACACCCATTGGCAACAACCAGTACACCTGTATTGTCGTAACTGAGAGCCTTAATGTTTTTGTGCGCCATGGGGATATGACCTGCCCCGAACTTGCGGGGGTTAACCAGCCTTCAGGTCCCCCCTTTCGAGCAAATAACCATCATCAGGGCTACTATCATTCACATTTTACTTCTACCTTTATTTTTATTATTACTAGCTCTCGACACGGCCATCACGGGACCCAACCCGTCAGTTAAAGTCCCCTCTGTACTGTTACTAGGGATAGTTACTTAGTTATTTTTTCGATTATCTCATCTTACGTTAATTTTACCGGTGCCCAGCAGTACACACCGACACATAAACTCGCTACTTAGCGTACACTTTAAGTTACATGTCGGGAACGCACCCATAAGCCTGAATAAACGAGCTATAACACTGGGCAGTCATGCCCAAGCCGTGAAAGAGCCAAAGCTGAGGTATTCCTCTATAGGTTTGTTTGTTTTTTATTATCTTTTATTTTTTTTTATGTTTATACAGCCTACACTGTTAACAACAGGGGCCACTACTCTACGGCCATACCGAGGCAATTGGATATAGGCACCTACCTGCCATTAGCATGGAAACTACGTTAGCATGTAGCACCACATAGTCCAATCCTGCTACACTTAGTTTATTCGCATGTATCTATGCACGTTGTAAACTCATCCTTACCACTACACTTACCGCACATCCACACACTAGCCCTCGACACAACATAATAACGACATGACTAGAAAGTAAAGCGCTATTACTCGTGTTATGAAACTACTTAAGCAACCTATGTGAAGGAAACCCATATTGTTTAACAGCTAACTTATCATTACATAAAAATGTGCTGACTATACCAAGTACCTCTATGTTTTAACTGTTTACAAAATGCTGGAGGATTGCCTTTGGGGTACCTCATATGCGTCTGTTTAAAGCTTATGCACAACTAAAATAAAGAATAAAAAAAAAAAAAAAAATCTAAAAAAAAAAAAAAAGACTGACTGGGGGCGGGGCCTGGCCGCAGAGCGGAGCGGACGCAGGTTGGAGCTGCTCCTGCTCCTTGTGGCAAACTAGCCTGATTTAAACGCCTTACACAGACCTCAATCCAGCTGAATGGACAACCAACCAGGAGCTGATGGCAAGGGCTACATGCCGACACCAAGCATGTGGCACCAACCGCAGGAACCCTGGCGCGGCGATCCAAGGCCTACCAGCATGGCCGGCGCGGGGGAGGCGGCCGCTAAAACCCAGCACCCTGAAGCACCGCGCACGCTGCCTACTAACACCCCATCACGGGGGCTACGGTCCACTGCGAGCACCTCCTGCATGGAAGGTCGCCGGCAGGCACAATAGAAGGGAACCACGAGCAGCATGGCAAAGAACATCAACGCTGCTGAGGCGCAAAAATCCTGCAGCAGCCCGGAGGGTACACCTAGACAGCAGAATCGCCCAGATGGTGAGAGCAAGCGGCAACCTCCGAGTTCTGCCCAGCAGAGGAATTGGGTGAAGTAACTGTGATAATGGGACTGTCTACTACCGGTTTGCCGGACATTCCAACAGATGACCAGACTCTAACTGTTTAGTATACCTACCTGTCTACCCATATGCCTTAACTCATGTTTCCTATCAATACCTAAACACTTGTTAACCTCTTGCTTTGCTTAACTTGCCTTGCTAACCTCAGACCTAGCAGAGAGGCGCAGACGCTAATGGGGGTTAACCTCTTCCTGCCAGTCTCTTCCCAGTTTGCTTAAATGGCTTGTATTCTCCTACTCTAGGGCTCAGTCTGCCAGAGCAACCAGTACGCCTGAATTATCTAATCTAATCTGCCTATATACATGTCTAGATCGTTAAACCTTTGTAAACCTATGTTGGAAGCCTAACTTAGATGTGTACTCCAAGCATGTTTCCATAATCCTGATTCCAGTAATGCGTGAAGTACTCTAATACAACAGTTACAACTAATTTGTGTTACTATGCATACGTACTTATTCAAGTATTGATCACCTACCTGCTTAAACAAAAAATAGTGCATGTATTCTCAACTACCCCATTGTTATATGTGTCTCCACATTGCGTGAGGATTGCCGTTGGGGTACCCCACGCACGTCTGTTAACTAAATATGCACTGCAAAAATAAAAAATTACAAGACAATAGGATGGCGTTCGTTTAACACACACATTTTTTTTTTATATATATATATGTTTATTTTTCACTTAAATTTCACCCATAAACATACTTTAAATATCAATATACAATAGTGCATTTTTTTATACATATCGTTGCTAAAGCTATATATGTCATATTTATACAATACTATAAAAAGTATACAGATCATAAAGACAATCGCAATTCGCCCTTTCATACCCAAACATAACAGACAAAAAAAAAATAAAAAATGAAACTACTAGGTTTCTTAACATTGTAGAGATGATATTGGGGAATCAGTGAGGGAATGGAGCTTTAGTTCTTAAAAAATCTAACCCAAGGAGCCCAAATTTCATCATATTTCTCTTTAGATATTCTGTCCATTACTAAGCCTGCTTCCATCCTATATTGGAAATCCACTTGTGTACGTATGTCATACCAGTTTAAAGGACCAATATTTCTCCAGTTCCTGGCCATAACTATTTTACATGCCATAAAGATATGTATCATGAGGATTTTAATTTTTATTTTAACCCTTGACATATCTATATGGAACAAAAACATTTGGGCCGTGATATCGATTTGTGCCTTAAGAATAGAATTTACAAGACCGGAAAGAATTATTTTTATAGGGTTCAATTCCTCACAATCCCACCATATGTGGTGGAATGAACCCAATGCCCTACCACATCTCCAGCAATCTGGTAGAAGTGTAGGTTTAAAATTATATAGACGAGTAGGGACCAAATACCATCTGTAAACAAGTTTGAAATACACTTCCCGTATATTTACCCCATGTAAGTACCTTTTTACTAAGTGTAGACCCGATAACCAGTCTTCAAGCGGAAAGAAAATTTGAAAATCTTGCTCCCATTTGATCATTGCTAACGCTTTATGTATTTATTTATGGTTTTTTATAAATTGATTAAATCTAGAAGCAATTTTTTTCCTATAATGGAATGCTATAAATTGATCAATTGGGGTATTTTCCGAGAATTGTTTACTTAAAATGAAGGATTTTATTCTTAAATAGTTGAATATTTCTTTAGAAGGGAAATTATATTTAAGCTGTAACGTTGGAAATGTTAAAATTTGGTTTCCCTCTAATAATTCTTAAAATTTTACAATTCCACACTTTTCCCATTCTTGAAGGTTTATGTTGTTTACATAGAGTTTTATGCAAGCTAATGGGGCATTCTTTGATATAAATTTGGTACCATACTTTAGATATTTTACTATATAGATCATTGTATTATTCATCGGATTATTAGTTTTAATATTGTTTACAAACTCGTTTACAAACTCGCTATTGCACCATATGAGAGAGAGAGGTTCGAGGTTTCCAAGTTCCAAGGTCAGCTTTTTTAATATCTATCCAAGTTAGTCTTAAAGTTGTAGCGTTATCACACATAATTAGATGTACTGTCATATTAATAATATATAATTTTTGAACATCCGGAAAGGAAACACCCCCCTCCCTCCAATCTCTCTGTAGGATTTCCAATGACACTCTAGGTCGCCTATCCTGCCAAATATAGTCTGAAATCTGTTTTTGAAGACCGTGTATCGTCTGGGAGTCCACCATCAACGGGAGATTCCTAAATAGAAATGTCAGTTTGGGAAGTAAATAGGAGTTAACTGCCTCAATCCTTCCCATCCATGACAGTTCAACACCCCTCAAGGTTTTAAGAGTTCTCCCAAACTGGGTAGCCATATGTAAATAATTATGTATTCCGATTTCCCTATAATCCAAAGACAAGATTACCCCCAAATATTTTATATATAAAACATTCATTATTTTCCTAATATTGTCAGGCGTACCTCTGCCCTCCACAAACCCACTCTGATCTATATGCACAACATCTGGTATAGTTTTCTTAAGTCTATCTGCCAGAATTCTGGAATATATCTTAATGTCTAAATTAATTAGAGAAATTGGCCTGTAATTCAAAGTATATGCTGGTTCTTTATCTGGTTTAAGAATTGGCATTATGGAGGCCTGAAGCATTTCTGATGGAATTACTTTGTGAGTGGCAAATTCATTGAAAGTTTTCAACAGATATGGAGAAATTATATATTTTGTTTTCTTGTAAAAAAATCGATGAAAACCCATCTGGGCCTGGAGCTTTGCCCACTTTTAAAGCACTAATAGCAGGGGAGGGCTGGCAGCCTTAGGCCTGGGGGGCAAAACCAGTCAAGTGGCCCATTGCGCCACCAAATCAGTTCACCATCCATGCCCACCTTTTTCTGGTTTTATAACGGATATTGATGTTATGCTAATCAGTAGCTCTTTGCCATACCCGCTCCTTCACGGCTCTGACTTTCAATGTTGTCAGAGCACAGGCTGAGAATCTCTGAGCCTGTGCTCTGACTCACTAACTGAGCGCCGGAACCACGAGGGAGAGGATATGATCTGACTGCACCTACTGCTGGTGCGCACCAGTGGACCACCAGCGAATCGTTTAAATTAAATATGCTGGTGTACCCAACTTGTGAGCTGTGTTGGCCGCCGGGCGCCTCTGTTGTCATGGCACCCTGCGTGACCGCACAGCTTGCCCACCCCAACGGCTGGCCCTGCTGACACACACTGATGTTACTACTTAGACATCCCTCAATATTAATACAGAGATGAGAGTAAACACCAATAAACTGTGGAAACAAAGCTGATCCCCCCCAAATTTATAAAGGTTTGCTTAGAGGATTTATTCAAGATTAAATCATGCCTCCTCCTCTCTCCCTCATGCGCTGCTCTGTAGGCTGGGAGGAAGTGAAGAGTAATCACAGTCTCCCAGCACAACGCCACCTGTGGCTGCATGGGGAACAGCTGTTTAATGTAATGCTTGCAGGACGGCCAGCTGCCGCAGAACCTCTTTGTTTCCGTCTCTGCAAAGGGCTCCAGGCACTGCTTGTTGTGAGTGTGAGCCACTGTAAATTAGGGTCAGAGGGCACTTGCCCTGCGGTCAAGATGGGTCTGGGCAGGAGAAGAGTGCAGTGCAATCAGTGCACTCCCCTCCTGTGGGTCACCAGTAGACTGGTGCACCTGCCCAGGATCAGAGCCGGTGCAAGGATTTTTGACGCCCTAGACAAAATATAAATTTGCCGCCCCCCCCATGTGACATCACAATGCCCCACCCATATGATCTGCCATATGAACTAACGCCAGCACTGCACACAGTGTGTGTTTACATTAAAAAGCTTGCAGGGACCAGCTATAGACACCAGAACCACTTCATTAAGCTATAGTGTCCCTTTAATGTGAGGTAAATTATAGATTAGTGTCACTAATAATATACTAGATTGCCTACTTACAATTAGATGAGGATGATGATGGGCTGCAGTTTGGCTCCACTGGTCTGGTGTAGAACAGGACCTCTGGAGGCTGTTTGAAACTGTGGTCACAAAATTCAACGTTCTGGGAGAATTGGAAGTAGCTCCATTTTTTGGGGGCCTCTTACACAGCTCAAGGTCTGGGCCCCAGTGCCTGACGGTGAGTGTGCCCATAAGGCCCACTCATAAGTCCACTTATATGTTCCACCCACCCATGAGCTCGCTCACAGGGAGTGGAGTGTGTAGGGAATGTGTTATGTGTTATCTAATATGTGTGCTTATGGTATGTAGTGTATAGGGATACCAGTTTGTGCAGGTGATGCAGTGTGTTTGTGTGTAGTGGAAGCAGTGTGTATTTGTGTATGAGGGATGTATTATGTGTTTCTGGTTGTGTGTGAGGGATGCATTGTGTGAATCTGTGTTTGTATGCATAAGGGATGCAAGGTGTGTGTCTGTATGTGTGTGCATTGAGTGTAAGGGTTTGCATTGTATGTTTCTGTGTATGTGTGCAAATGATGCATTGTCTTTGTGTGTAAGGGTTGCATTGTGTGTGTGTGTAATGGATGCATTGTGTGTTTCTCTGTGTGTAAGGGAAGCATGTTCTGTTTCTGTGTATGTATAGGGATGCATTGTGTGTTTCTGTGTATGTATAGGGGTGCATTGTGTGTTTCTGTGTATGTATAGGGATGCATTGTGTGTGTCTGTGTATGTATAGGGATGCATTGTGTATGTCTGTGTATGTATAGGGATGCATTGTGTGTGTGTGTGTGTGCGCGTAGTGTTAAAGAGCTCCCTGTCTTGCCCCCTGTCCTATAGAGCTGTCCCTTCTGTCCCTTAGAGCTCTCCCCTGCCCCTTAGTGGTCTCTCCCCCACCCTCCCCTAGCGGTCTCTTCTCACACTCACCCACCCTCCCTGTGCTCTTCTCATCCCCCCTCCACCCTCCCTGTGTTCTTCTCACTCCTCCCTCTGTGTGTTCTCACCCCCCTGTGTTCTTCTTACCCCCCCTCCTCCCTGTGTTCTTCTTACCCCCCCTTGTTCTTCTTACCCCCTTCTTCTTATTACTCCCCCCTTCTTCTTACCCCTTCTTCTTCTTAACCCTACTTCTTCTTACCCCCTCTTCTTCTTCTTACCCCCTCCTTCATCTTCTTACCCCTTCCTTCTTCTTCTTACCCCATTCTTCTTCTTACCCCCCTTCTTCTTACCCCATTCTTCTTCTTACCCCCCTTCTTCTTACCCCCATCTTCTTCTTACTCCCCCCTCTTCTTCTTACTCCCCCTTCTTCTTCTTACCCCCCTCTTCTTCTTACCCCCTTCTTCTAATTACTCCCCACTCTTGTTCTTACTCCCCCTTCTTCTTCTTACCCCCCCTTCTTCTTCTTACCCCCTCTTTTTCTTATCTCCCCTCCTTCTTACTTCCCCCTTCTTCTTACTCCCCCCTCTTATTACTCCCTCTCTTCCCTCTTCTTACTCCCTCTCTTCCCTCTTCTTACTCCCCCTCCCCTCTTACTCCCCCTCTTCATACCCCCCTCCCCTCTTCTTACTCCCCCCTTCTTCTTACTCTCCCCCTCCCCTCTTCTTACTCTCCCCCTTCCCCTCTTCTTACTCTCCCCCTCCCCTCTTCTTACTCTCCCCCCTCCCCTCACTCTCCCCCCTAACCTCTTCTTACTCCCCCCTTCTTACTCTCCCCCTCCCCTCTTCTTACTCTCCCCCCTTCCCCTCTTCTTACTCTCCCCCTGCCCCTCTTTTTACTCCCCCCTCCCCTCTTCTTACTCTCCCCCCTCCCCTCTTCTTACTCTCCCCCCTCTTTTTACTCCCCCCCTCCCCTCTTTTTACTCCCCCCTCCCCTCTTCTTACTCTCCCCCCTCTCCTCTTCTTACTCTCCCCCCCTCCCCTCTTTTTACTCCCCCCTCCCCTCTTTTTACTCCCCCCCTTTTTACTCCCCCCTCCCCTCTTTTTACTCCCCCCCCTCTTTTTACTCCCCCCCTCCCCTCTTCTTACTCTCCCCCCTCCCCTCTTCTTACTCTCCCCCCTCCCCTCTTCTTACTCTCCCCCCTCCCCTCTTTTTACTCTCCCCCCTCCCCTCTTTTTACTCTCCCACTCCCCTCTTTTTACTCTCTCGCCCCCCCTCTTTTTACTCTCTCCCCCCCCTCTTCTTACTCTCTCCCCCCCTCTTCTTACTCTCTCCCCCCCTCTTCTTACTCTCTCCCCCCCCTTCTTCTTACCCCCTCCCCTGTAGGTGGCCGAGCTGCACTCCGGTCCGCGGTCCCGGCCGGAGTGATAGGAAGGTGCTCAGTGTGCACCTTCATGTCAGTCCGGCCGGGTACAGGAAACAGAAACTCCTGTTCCGCGCGGAACAGGAGTTTCTGTTTCCTGTACCCGGCCGGACTGACAGGAAGTGCACACTCAGTGTGCACCTTCCCATCACTCCGGCCGGGACCGCGGACCGGAGTTCAGCTCGGCCACCTACAGGGGAGGGGAGGGAGGAAAAAGCAGCTGCAGCCGTCTGAGCGCTCTTTACAGAGCGCTCGGCGGCAGAAGCATTTAAAGGGCCGGCCTGCCGCGGCCGGTCCTAAAATAATTTCGGGCGGCCTGGGGGGCAATTGCCTCCCTGCCCACCGGCCCAGCCTGCCCCTGACTAATAGTATTGCTAATCTCCTGTATAGAGAAATAACTATTTAGCTGGATTAGTTTCTCATTTGATATTTTTTGGAGATTTAATTTATCCAGAAACTGCTGTATTTCCCAGTTGGAAGGCTCCTTAAGTTTTAAATTATACAAACTTCTATAGTATTCTTCAAATGCATTAGCTATTTGAGTTGGTGAGGAATTTTTTTTATTTCGGACCATAATATATTTTATGGATTGAGATTTATTCTTATTTTTTAATTTATTTGAAAGATATTTTCCTGTTTTATTATTACTATAATACCATCCCTGCTTTAATGTGAACATTGTTCTGTTTATTTTCTCTTGGGTCCTTACTAAAAAAAAAATTCTAATCTCCTCAATATCTTCCAAAATCCTATCGTCTAAAGTAATCTTATGGAGACGCTCCAATTTGGCCAGATCTATATTTAGCTCATTCAGATCTCTTCCTTTCAGTTTTTTATATTAGCTCCCAATTTTATTAAGCATCCTCTTATGTATGATTTAAAAGTACACCACAGCATAGCATTGGAAACATCCCCTGTATCATTATTCTCAAAGAATTCTCTGACCTGGGTGCACAGTTCTTCCACATTCTTTTCTGATTTTAATACATTTTCATTTAATCTCCATCTATCTCTGCATTTATATTCAGCCTTTTTTTTATTTCTAAAAAGACTGGTGCATGGTCAGACCATGTTATAGGACCAGTTTCAGCCTTAATGACTCGCTCTAGTGTGTCAGCCCTAGCCAAGAAATAATCAATTCGAGTGTATGACTGATGAACATTTGAAAAGAAAGTATAATCTCGATCTTCTACATGTTGTATTCTCCAACAGTCATACAAACAATTTTTAGCCAAAAAGTTCTGCATCATTGATGTTCCTTTTTTTTGGCCATCAACATTATTTAAGGGCTTATCTCCATTCCTGTCCATTTTAGTATCTATGATGCAATTAAAATCCCCGCCGAAGATGAGACTCCCAGACGATACGCGGTCAACCTTTAGTATCAGACTATCAAATAATCTCTGTGGAGTTGTATTTGGAGCGTATACATTTACCAAGGTAAACAATATATCATTTATTCGAGCTATGACTATTAAGAACCTACCCTCAGGGTCAGTCTCCTCATAAACAAGCTCATATTTCAATCTGCTTGAGAAAATAATTGCTACACCTCTTTTCTTTTTATTTCCAATCAGGTTAGAACTATGTATCACTGGGAATTTTTTATAATTCCAAAGTCTAAGTGGAGAGTTTATCCAATGTGTTTCTTGCACGAAACCAATATCAGTTTTACTGTCAATTAATAATTTATATAAATAACCTACAGATTATTCAATATTTATACCATTTTACATTAAAACTTAACTTATCTAAGTCAATTTCATTTACAATTATGTTTTCAGACCAAAGTTCCCTCTTTAGTCCTTCTATCTTCTTGCAGTCCCTTTTCCTACTATATGTCTATATTTCCAGTATTACCCTAATGTGTAAATTCAATTATCAAATTATTTAAGTGCACTATATATTCTTAACTGTTTTATATATATATATATATATATATATATATCTCAAACTTTGAAATTGTGTATTTTTCTTCTCTCCTTTTCTTCCCTTATTCTTGACCCTTTTTTATTCCTTTTCTTTTCCTTTTCTTCGTAAGTAAGTGGAGAAATTTTAAACCCATATATGTGTTATTGTATACTTAATTAAACCTCTTTCTTATTTCCCTTATTTGTGTGAACCATTAATGTGTGTCAAATTCAAATTTTCCGCCCTACGTTCCCTCCCCTCCCTTTTTTATGTTATCTTGGTCAAAAACTCTAATATTTCTTTTAAACCAGGCTCAAAACCCTATTCATATATTAACTCAAATACTCAAATTGAAATAAGATATAGAAGGAAGAGGGAGAGAGAGAAAAAAAATAAAAATTAAAAAATAATAATGGAATTCATTTAGAGGTAAACTTCCAAGCTGTTAGTTTCTCTTTAAGTGCCATATTGTCTCTGAAAATATATGTTTGGTCTTTAAAAAAGACCATTATTGCCATAGGAAACAACCATTTATAACGTATCTCCATTTTCCTAAGAATTGCCGAATTTGCTGTCTCCTCTGAGAAGGTTCTTCTTGCTTGTCTTGTCTTCTGTGATAAGTCCTGAAAGAGTTTTAAATGTCGCCATTCTTCATTATCCAAAACCTTATTCCTTATTTTCTGCATAATTTGATTTTTAATTCGAAAGCAGACTAAAACATCTCTTGGATAAGACTTGTCGATTCCATTTGGTTTAGGCAGTCTATGAAATCTTTCAAAAGGTTCCTGATCCAAAGTCTGCGGGGACAAGATGCTTGAGAAAAATCTATCCAGATAGGAATGTAGATCTTCTTGTGTTATTGATTCTGGTATGCCTCTTACTCTTATATTATTTCTCCTAGAACGATCCTCTAGGTTTGTAATTTTAGTTTCAATATCTTGTATTTTCTTCTCTGATTGTATATTAGATAGTTTGATTTGTTCATAGTCTGCTTGAACTTTTTGCAATATAGTTGCTTGACTTGAAATCTTCTCAGATAAAACGGCAACTTCTGATCTGAGGTCATTTGTATTGATTTCAATATTGCTTTTAATTTTTTGATGTAAATTATCCAGCATTTGAGTTAAAATTTGCTGCGAAATTCCTTGTGATATTTTCGGCAGGTGAGGGATAAGTTAGATGTTTGGTGAGGGGAGAGTTCAGCGTTATCTAGAGGCAAAGATTTCCGGTGCTTTTCCATTTCTGTTGATGCCATTTTAGGTGAGTAGTATGTATTTATTAATGGTTTCTTTTTTTTCAGTAAGTAAGGCTTTCTCTTTTTTAGGAGCCATGTGTGCTGAATAATATTCAGCTTTAATTTAGTAAAAGCTTTATGTTGCTGCACTTATCAGTTTGCATTTGTCTATATTATAAAGCAGTAAAAATCAAGTTTTCATTGTACCTTAATTCCTTCATTTGGGGATCTATTGCTCCTTTAGGACTTATATCTTTAAGCTATATGCTGCTACTTTAACCTCTTAGGGGTTACAATAGATCACTGTTGGTTTTATTCCCTCCAGCCTTTATATTTTTTATTTTTTATTTTTTTCCCCTTTCCTTTTTTTAATTAGTTTTTTGAAGATTTTATATATGCAATTAGATACAATTAATTTGTCTAACTCAGCAAATAACTAAGTCGTACTTACAGATGTTAGCTGTATATTCACATAGTTCCTCTGTCCCCTTTTCTATATATTTTTTTTCTTTCTTTTTTTCCCTTTCTTTTTTTTTATATCTTCTCCTGCTCCTTTATCCTCTTTTGTGCCTCTCCAAGATAACTCAAACTTCGTCTTCGGTATTAATAGGAATGGGCAATCCCCATGCCAAAAGAGAGATATTTGTCAAAGACCTGCAGTAATTTGGAACCCAAACTAGGTATGTTTCTCTGTATGTGCGGCTGACATCCTTGTCTTCTCGCTGTCTCCATATAGTTTAAGCCGTCAGGGTTCAGCGTCCATGCCGCATTTTGTTATAAGTGAGCTAAACATGTTATTCAATTGCGTCAGCGTTCATGTGATCTAAGCTTGTACTTTGTGTACATCTGTGCTGTAAAAGCAGTCATGTGTGTGGTGTATCACCAAATCAATATATATATATATATTACACAAGGTTCGTCTACATTAAAAGGTATTTATTTAGAAGGCAACAACACAATACTATAAATGTATCACAAACACACAGCCCAGACCCACGGAGCAACAACCCTTTTTAAATCTATCTATCTATATAGTAATCCCCTTCCCCACACGTTTGCACCCACGGTTAGGCCTTCACATCTAGTAATGGCTCACTGCTGCAAGTCCAACATTACATCCACCTAGGAAGAAAAGGAAGCAACAGAGTATAACATGGTTCACCAAGATAGCACATGGCGTCTGCACATCTGCTCTGCAGTACAGCCAAGAAGGAACAGAGAGGAATGAGGATAGTGGGGGGAGTGGTTCTCTTTCCTGACTTGTAAATTACCATATCAATTACCATATCAAACTAAATCCCCCTGTAAGAAAGATCTACATGAACTTGATCACATGACCCCTGGTCACCATGCTAGTTTGATGACAGAATGTCACCACAATGTGTAGGTCTTGTCACAGACCCAGCTGCTGTGCATAAGTTGTTGTTCTTCAGCTGTCTCCTCGCGTGTCTCCCCATGGACTCTCTTAACTGACGGACGGGGGGGGGTGGAGGGGGTCTGAGTATGTCATAATGTGATAGCTAAGTGTGGTGGGAGCGGAGAGGTGTCTGTGTGTACGTTCGCCTAGGTAAAGTATAGCATGTGTCAACTGAACGGTAACAATAACAAAACAGTAAAAGTTTGGCTGGTAGAGGGCTAGAAAGAGGGTAAGTCAAGGTGCCAAGGAGTTGTGGCTAAGTAGTAAATAGTGCAACGTCCCAGTAGAGTCAGGGTGCAGTTTGTGGGTCTTATGGGATCTCTAGGTGCCGGCCTCTTCAGAGGGTCCCTGCCTGGGCCGTCGCGGCACAAAAGTTTTTACTCGTTCAGGGTCCCCGCCATGCGGAAGCCTTGTGGTCGTCTGGGGTGCCATGCAGTGCATGGTTTCCTGGGGTAGACCCAAAATGTAGCAAGTCTTGTCTCCTTTGAAGTCGTATACCACGTGTTTGTCTTCGGCCCTCAGGATGAGAAGGGAACGGTCGGGACGCCATCTGTATTGTATGTCTCTCTGCCTGAGAAGTGTGGTGAAGGGCTTTATTACCCCCTCCAGGCCAAAGTGCCACCCGTTAAATCCACAAAGAATGATAAGGAGTGGCCTTCAAATGTGAATTGTGCCCAGTCCCTAACTACTGCCAGGGTTGCGGCCTTGTCTTTTCTATGCTGGAAGCGAATTATAAGGTCGCGAGAAGCCGTTGCTGGGGCTCTGGCCAGCTTCGGGACCCTGAATATGCTTTCAAGTTGGATGGCTTTGGCTGCTTTTGGTGTGAGCAATTCTGTCAGTAGCCTGCGCATGTCAGTAGCCAGGCATGTCGTCGGGTAGCCCCCGTACCTTTATGTTAGCTGCTCGGCGCTCGTCCTCTGCAGCGGCGAACCGCCGTTCGAATTCTGCGGTCTTGTGTTTAAGGCTCGTAATCTCCGTCTGCATGGAGGTGATGCTCGTGTCTTGTGCTGCAGAGGTGACCTCCAGGGCGCCCATCCTTAAGTTTATTCCTTGCAGCTCCACGCGGATGGTGGCTATGTCCGCTTGTAGCGTGGACTGTAGGCCTGCCAGCAGGGCTTTTAGTACCGATGTTGTAATCAGCGCACCGTCACGGCCACCGGTAGCCTCGGTATATCTAGTTCTCCTCCAGGGAGAATTCGTTGGATAGGTCGGAGTATGTTTCGTCTAGGTTGGCCATCTTGGACCCTGGGGCTCCGTGTGCTTGTTTCCACATCGCCCCGATATCGTGGCTCTGTCTCGGCTGGTCCGGCTTTGGCTTTTTGGATTTTCGACCCATGACTGTTCTGCAACCCCTCGCCGGTATTTGTATCAATTTTGGGTGGTTTTGTCGGTCTTGTATGGCTTAAAATACGTTTGTTTCTCTGGAGCTTTGGCGCCATGCGACCTCTACAAATGGTGGTATTTTAAGCACTTTCCATGCACTAATTCTACCACCAGTATTTGTCAAACTTACAAATTACCTCAACTACATTTTCCTCATACATGTTTCCTTAACTCTGACCTTTTGGACTAACTGCACACCCTGGTCCTTGGTACCCTGACACCCTTTCTAATCTAGGTGTCAGTAATAACTCTCAAAAATACCTTGTCACCTAAAACAGCATTATTCAGTTTTTTTGCAACTCACCCAGCTTATGATTGTGACCCATGACACCCTGGGCAGCTTCAATATCCTCAGTCAGCTTAGGTCTCCCATCTTGTCCTTCTTCTTTGTTCACACTTTCTGCTTTGTTTCCACAGTCTCTTCTTGCTTCTCATTGGAGATGATGAAATAAGTCACTCTCACCAAAATGGTCTGCTTGTACTGGCACCTTAATTGTTGGAGGATAACCGCTTGTACCCTCATCAATTACAAGCTCCTCCTTGTCAGGATCTTACCTTGCAAATAAACACAGACCAAGGTGACCAGGTTAGACGCCACCTTGGCTGTGAGTCTGTGCATGGGAGCTGTGCAGAAATAGTGCTCCAAGTCGCAGTGCAGGCAAGGACAAGCAGAAGAGTTATCAAGGAAAGCCAAAGTCAGTGGAAGCCAGAGTAAACAAAGAAATAAGCCAAGGTCAGAAGCCAGAATCAGTCTGGAGAACACTGGATCAGGATCCAAACATGAGAACCAGAGTCAATGAACTGACACTGCCCTCAGAGAGAGGCAGTGGTTTATATCTGGTTAATTAGCGATCAGCTTCAGGTGGACTGAGATTGACAGGAGCAGCCACAGGTAAAGTCGAGACCCCCAGTGCTAGGGACAAGCCAAGGATAAACATCATGCTGAAACAAGAACTGAAGTGTGGTAGAACAGCAGGATTAGGACACAGAAAGATCACAGTTCAAATCCCTGATGGGCAGCCACAGCTAACTGTCTGAATGGCTCAGTGAAGACACTCCTGTAGCTCAACCCCTTCCTTTTCAACCTCATTCATGTTAAAAGTATCAGGGGCTGACTCTAAACAGGCTTGCAGCCATTCTTCATCTCTACATTTTAGGGCTTTCTGTTTTACCTGTTCTAACATAGCCTCAACTGTACCAGACATATCCTAAGGTAAGAGATGCTGCTCAAATACTTACAAGAAGCCAGCCTTTTAATTGTCTGGCACAAGTTGAGGTAAATGATTATTGGTGCCTTTGAATTTATACTCCCACATTCCCGCCGCTAAATGCCTCGCGCCACGATTCACCAATCAGGGCATCAACACCGCGTGCAAGCTTTCCGCTCAACTTAACTCTCGAGCTGCCCTTCACCTAACCTCCGACTCGCTCTGCTCCTAACCAAAGCCAGCCTTAGGCCATTAGGCGCCCTGTGCGAAAAGTCTTTACGGCGCCCCCACCAAGATGCCTGTATACAGTCACACAAACAGTTACAAGCAGACAGACACACACACACACACACAGTTACAGGCAGACAGTCACACATGCTCAGTTATAGGCAGACAGTCACAAATCCAAACACACAGTTAAAGGCAGACAGTCACACACAGTTACAGGCACACAATCACGAACAGTTACAGGGACACAGTCACACACACAGTTACAGGCAGACAGTTACATAGTTACATAGTTAGATAGCTGAAAAGAGACTTGCGTCCATCAAGTTCAGCCTTCCTCACACCTGTTTTTTGCTGTTGATCCAAAAGAAAAGAAAAAAAAAAAAAAAAAGAAAAAACCCCAGTTTGAAGCACAATTTTGCAACAAGCTAGGACAAAAAATTCCTTCTTGACCCCAGAATGGCAGTCAGATTTATCCTTGAATCAAGCAGTTATTACCCTACATTGAAAGATTATATCCTTGAATATTCTGTCTTTGCAAGTATGCATCTAGTAGCTGTTTGAACATCTGTATGGACTCTGATAAAACCACTTCTTCAGGCAGAGAATTCCACATCCTGATTGTTCTTACAGTAAAAAAACCTTTCCTTTGCCTTAGACGAAATCTTCTTTCTTCCAGTCTAAACGCATGGCCTCGTGTCCTATGTAAAGTCCGGTTTGTGAATAGATTTCCACACAATGGTTTGTATTGGCCCCGAATATATTTGTATAATGTTATCATATCCCCTCTCAGGCGACGTTTTTCTAAACTAAATAGGTTTAAATTTGTTAACCTTTCTTCATAGCTGATATGTTCCATTCCTTTTATTAATTTTGTAGCCCGCCTCTGCACTTTTTCTAGTGCCATGATATCCTTCTTTAGAACAGGTGCCCAAAATTGCACAGCATATTCAATATGTGGTCTTACCAGTGATTTATAGAGAGGCAAAATGATATTCTCGTCCCGAGAATGAATGCCCTTTTTCATGCATGACAATACCTTACTGGCCTTGGCCACTGCTGATTGACATTGCACATTGTTGCATAGTTTGTTGTCTATAACAATTCCCAAGTCCTTTTCGTGTGTTGTTATCCCTAATTCGCTTCCATTAAGGGTATACGTTGCTTGTGTATTCTTTACGCCGAAGTGCATAACTTTGCATTTTTCAACATTAAATTTCATCTGCCATTTGAGTGCCCAGTCCCCCAGTCTATCTAAATCCTTCTGCAGCAAAGTAATATCTTGCTCACATTGTATTATTTTACAAAGTTTTGTGTCATCTGCAAACACTGAAACATGACTTTCAATGCTGTCTTCAAGATCATTTATAAAAATGTTAAATAGAAGGGGTCCCAGAACAGACCCCTGAGGGACACCACTTGCCACCTCTGTCCAGCTTGAAAATTTACCATTAACGACAACTCTTTGTATTCTGTTTTTAAGCCAATGTTCTACCCAAGAACAAGCATTTTCATCGAGACCGATTTCCTTGAGTTTGAACACTAATCTTTTGTGTGGAACTGTATCAAATGCCTTGGCAAAATCCAAATAGATCACATCCACTGCAACACCCTGATCTATACTTCTACTTACTTCTTCGTAGAAAGCAATCAAGTTAGTTTGACATGACCTGTGCTTCATAAAACCGTGCTGATTTTTGCTGATAACCATATTCTTCTCAAGGAATTCTTGAATATTATCCCTTAATAACCTTTCAAATATTTTACCAGCCACAGAAGTTAAGCTCACAGGTCTATAATTTCCAGGCAAGGATTTTGAACCCTTTTTGAATATAGGAACCACATCTGCCTTCCTCCAATCCTCCGGAACACTTCCTGAAAGAAAAGAATCTTGAAAGATTAAAAACAGAGGTTCACTTATTTCTACACTTAGTTCCTTAAGTACACGTGGATGGATACCGTCAGGCCCTGGAGCTTTGTTTATATTAACTTTCTTTAGTTGCTGCAGCACATTGTCTTGAGTTAACCAATTACAATTATTCTGCAAGTTTTTAGTAGCAATCATTTGCACATCTATTGCCATGGGTTCTTCTTTAATATATACGGAGGAGAAATAGTTATTTAGAATTCCTGCCTTTTCTTGGTCTTCATTAACCAACACCCCCGTTTCAGTTTTAAGTGTACCTATACTTTCATTTTTGGTTTTTTTGGAACTCACACAGTCACTCACACAGTCACAAGCAGCCAGTCACACATACTCCCTTACAAGCAGACAGTTATCCACACTCGGTTACAGGCATGCAGACACTCCTGCACGCTGATATGCACACACACACTCAGTTAAAGGCAGATAGTCACACATACAGGCACACACAACGGCACAGCTACAGTGACACACACAATTGGAGTCACACACAGGCAGGTAGACAGTCACACACACACAGGCAGGCAGGCAGTCACACACACACACAAACAGTTACACACACAGGCAGTCAGAGAGTCACACACACACACAGAGGCAGGCAGTCACACAGACATACAGTCACACGCAGGCAGACACACACACACACACACAGGCAGTCAGACAGACAGTCACACAGGCAGTCACACAGACAGACAGTCACACACACACACAGACTTACCTCTTTCCAGTATGGCTGGAAGGGGGAGTGGATGCAGTTGGTTGTTGGGAGAGCAGGGACTCCTTCCATCTTACTGTGCAACAGTTACCAGGGGCTTCGGGTAGGTATTGGCCCCACCTCCGCCACGCGGTAAGCCCCACCGCTCGTTAAGCTGGCGCGATTTAATATTTTTTTTATTGACCCGGGTAAAGAATAATGAATCCTCCGCCCGGTTACCTGTTTTAGCTCCCCTGCACTCCTGTCACCCGGCCATGTGCGAGCTGTGCCGGCCACATGGCGCCACCTGGTCTATGGCGCCCTGTGCGGCCGCACAGCTCGCACACCCCTAAGGCCGGCCCTGCTCCTAACTACAGCCTGCTGCATTGAACCCCACGAGGCAGCTCCTTATTTGTCCGCCCGCCCGACAACATAATGTGGTAGTGTGAGGGAACACTGCTATATTAGCCTCAGAATGGCACTTTCAGTGTTCCCTGACTAGAGGGGGTTAAAAATCAGGTTGCTCTAGTACAGGGGTTCTCAACCCAGTCCTCAAGGACCCTCTACCAGTCCAGGATTTAGGGATTACCTGGGTGTGTCTAAGGTGTTTAGAAAAAGGAAAAAAAAAAACACCTAAGGTGTTTTTTTTTTGTTTTGTTTTTCTAAACCCCTGCTCTAGTACATCAATTAGGAAGCTACATAAACCCTATGCAGAGGGAAATCAGTCTCTCCTGTGAAGAGCTGAATCTTTGCTGAATCTGTGTGGAAAGTAAAGGTATTTTGCCTTTATTTTTATTTGTTAAACTACTGGGGTCAGCTTAGCTGCCCAGTAGCATAGAAAGGGTATGTTAGCTAGTCTCCAGTGTGGAGTAGGAGTTTATTTTGGTTTCATGTTTTGCTGTGGCTCAATTTTGGCCTGCTTGCTAAATAAAGCTTTCCTCATATTGGAAGAAATAACTGTTTCTGTTATTTATGACCCAAGACCCGGCCAGCCTGCTACAAGTGGTGTCAGAGGTGGGATGTTTGTGTACTGAAAACCTTACCAGTACAGACCCTGAGGAAATATAAAGCCATATAGCATGAAAGTGTTATTGCTGCAATGAAGGACATATTAACCCGTTAAAACCGGAGGGCGTACTATTACGCCCTATTCTAAGCGGCTCTAAACGCCGCAGGGCATAATAGTACGCCCTCCGTTTTTTCTTACTTACCCGGTCGCCGGCGATCTAACGCCGGCGATCGTGCTTGGGGAGACTCACCTGGAACCCCAGGGATCCTGCCTCCTCCGCCCCACCCCCCCGCCCCCCCGGCCATGTGAGAGTGAGGTCCTTGTTACTTATACACTTATACACATATACATACACACACATACACTGTCTAGGTGTATTTTACATATATATATTAATATCAAATTACACGTAGACTGATACTGATTAAATATATATATATAATTATTGTTATATATTTATATATTTATATACAATATAAAAAAAATGTAAATACGTTAAAAAATAAAATTAAAAAAATTATTAAAAATAAATAATTACAAAATATATAGATGTGTTATTTCGTTCTAACTGTATTGTGATATTGATATATATATATATATATATATATATATATATATATTTATATCAAAATAGACGTAGAACGAAATAATATATATATCTATATACATATATATGTACAGGGCTGCCATCAGAAATTTTGGGGCCCCTGACAAAGCACAAGGTCTGGGCCCCCCCCTCCCGGGCCCGCCCACGCCCACGCCCTACCTAGTCCGCTGACAATGATGCAGGACTGAATGTGGTGTGTATGGTGGAAGTAAATTAGAATGTGTGTAATGGATGTAGTGTTTGTGTGTATTAGATACTGTTTGTGCAGTGAATGCAGAGTGTGTGTTTGTGTAGCGGATGCAGTGTGTATAGTGAATGCAGAGTGTGTTTGAGTAGTGGATGTAGTGTGTGTACAGTGATGTAGTGTGTGTTTGCGTAGTGGATGTAGTGTTTGTATGTACTAGATAAAATGTGTTTAGTGGATGCAGTGTCTGTAGTGGATGTAGTGTGTGTATTAGACGCAGTGTCTGTGTATAGTGAATGCAGAGTGTTTCAATTTGTGTTGAATGTAGTGTGTGTACTGTGAATAAAGGATGTTTGTGTAGTGGATGCTGTGTGTACAGTTAATGCAGAGTGTATGTTAGTGTAGTGAATGCAGAGTGTGTGTCAGTATAGTGAATCCAAAGTGTGTGTCAGTATAGTGAATCCAGAGTGTGTGAATAGTTTAGTGAATGCAGAGTGTGTGTTAGTGTGTAATAAATGCAGAGTGTGTGTTAGGGTGTAGTGAATGCAGAGTGTCAGTGTAATGAATGTAGTGTGTGTAAATTTGTAGTGAATGCAGAGTGTGTGTTAATGTGTAGCGGATACAGAGTGTGTGTTAGTGTAGTGAATGCAGAGTGTTAATGTGTAGTGAATGCAGAGAGTGTGTTAGTGTGTAGCGGATGCAGAGTGTGTGTTAGTGTAGTGAATGCAGAGTGTGTGTCAGTATAGTGGATGCAGTGACTGTGTTAGTGTGTAGTGTATGCAGAGTGCATGTTGTATTAGTGAATGAAGTGTGTGTATTGTATTAGTGTATGCAGTGTGTGTGTGTTAGTGTATGCTGTATGTGTTGTGTCAGTGTTTGCAGAGTGTGTGTTGTGTCAGTGTATGCAGAGTGTGTGTTGTGTCAGTGTATGCAGTGTGTGTTGTGTCAGTCTATGCAGAGTGTGTTGTGTTAGTGTATGCAGTGTGTGTTGTGTCAGTCTATGCAGAGTGTGTTGTGTTAGTGTATGCAGTGTGTGTTGTGTTAGTGTATGCAGAGTGTGTGTTGTATCAGTGTATGCAGTGTGTGTGTGTTGTGTCAGTGTATGCAGTGTGTGTGTGCAGGGCCGTCTTTAATAACGACTGGACCCTGGGCAAGCGTTTGCTTGGGCCCCCTGGGCCCTGCCGCCGTCGCCCCTCACTCCCTGGTATGCAATCACGGCATCCATCCCAATGCAGTGGCGGCACTAAAATAGAATGAATTTTATTGGGACACCCAATTGCAAGATTGGACTAAAGGTAGAACCCCATCTGTCGTGCAACTCCAACAATGCTTTGACAGCTGGGGCTCTACCAATTTCCCATGCTTGCAGGGTTGTATTTAGCACTGTTTTGTGTGTTTGAATGTAAGCATGTGTTTGTATGAAGTATGTTTGTGTGAATGTGTTTGTATGTGGTACTGGAGTTTGAATGCAAGTGTGCATTTATGTGTAGTGTTTGTTTTTGAATGTAGGAGTGTGCTTGTATGTAGTGTTGAAGTTTGAATGGAGGGGTGTATTTGTATATAAAGTTGCGGCTCAGATGCACAGGTACATACTCTGACACACAAGCAGATACACAGATACATACACTGACTACATACAGATAAGCAGGCACATACACTGACAGACATACTGACACACAGGTACATATATTGACACACACAGACACATACACTGGTAGACGTACTGACAGACACACACAGGCTCATATACAGACATACTGACACACACTGATCAACATACTGACACACATACACTGACAGAAATACTGACACCCACACACAGGCACATACACTGACCGAGATACTGACACACACACACACACACACACACACTGACAGACACACTGACACCCATATACACTGAGAAATACTGACACACATACAGGCACATATACTGATACACACAGACTGATATACTGACAGACAGACACATACAGAGACTGACACATGCATGCACATGCACTGACAGACATACTGACACACACAAATATATTGACACACAGACATACTGACACACAGACAAACAGACATACTGACACACAGACAAACAGACACACAGACAGATATATTGACACACAGACAAACAGACATACTGACACACACACAGATATATTGACACACAGACAAACAGACATACTGACACACACACACAGATATATTGACACACAGACAAACAGACATACTGACACACACACACAGACATACTGACACACACACACAGACATACTGACACACACACACAGACATACTGACACAGACAAACAGACATACTGACACACACACACAGACATACTGACACACAGACATACTGACACACATGTGAAATGTACATTTTTAAACACACCCTCCAGTTTCCTACCTTTTGCTGGAGGGTGGATTTCCTGGGGTCCAGTGTGGTGCCTGAGGATGATGGGAGTGAGGATCCCCCATCCTCACTGCAGCCTCGTCCTCTCTCCCTCGCGACTCCTCCTGCCACCTTCCATGCAGCTCCTCTCTTTATGGGAGGAAGTGACTTGCGGCTGTCACTTCCTCCCAGCCTGCTGCCGGAAAGCAAGGGGCCCGGTCGCGGTGTTAAAGGGAAAGAGCGCCCGACCGGGCCCCTGCTGATACAAGCCCTCCGGGTGGCCCTAAGTGCATGGGCCACCCGGTGGGACTCAGAGGACGGGGGGAAAAGTTTTACATATTTTTTTTTTAATTTAATTACCAATTTCTCCCCCCTCCCTGCTTACCGTTGTCCAGGGAGGGGGGAGATTCCATCCCTGGTGGTCCGGTGGGGGGGCCCCCGGCTCCCTGTTATCGCAGTGGGGGCCCAGGCAGCACACAGCTTCTCCTCTCTCCTCATAATTCTCGCGAGACCCGCGGAGCGTTGCCATGGCAACCGGGTCTCGCGAGAGTTATCACAAGAGAGGAGAGAGGAGAAGCTGTGTGCTGCCTGGGCTCCCTCTGCGGTAACAGGGATATTCGCTATCTATGTGTGCAGAGAAAGAAAGTGGGGCCCAGGACTGCCAGAGCAGTCCGGGCCCCCCAGGGCCGCCGGGCCCGTGACAACCGTTATGGTTGTCCCCCCCTGATGGCGGCCCTGTATATGTAGCAATAAGAGATGCACTCTCAGGTCTTTATAAATAATCAGTTGGTATTTATTCCAAAAAAAAGTTACATCATCAGATCGACGTTTCGACCCTACAGGGTCTTCCTCAAGATCAGATCATTCCATATTTTTTTGTATATACTATATATAAATAACAATATTTGAAAAAATATATATACACATACGTGTATATATATATATATATATATATATACATTTATTAATTCTACATATATATGAATGTAATCTTTTTACATAATTAGGTATTTTAATTACAATTAGCGGGACCTGCCTGACACCCCATGCCGACAGTATAGGGAATTTAATTTGCTAGCACTATATTTAACCCTATAACTTTCCAAGACACCATAAAACCTGTACATGGGGGGTACTGTTTTACTCGGGAGACTTCGCTGAACACAAATATTAATATTTCAAAACAGTTAAATGTATTACAACGATGATATCACCAGTAAAAGTGAAGTTTTTTGCATTTTCACACACAAACAGCACTTACACGGACGATATTATTGATGTGATACTTTTTACTGTTTTGAAACACAAATATATGTGTTCAGAAAAGTGTAGAACAGTACCCCTCATGTACAGGTTTTATGGTGTTTTCAAAAGTTACAGCGTCAAATATAAGGCTTGTGTTTCATTTTTTTCACATTAAAATTCGCCGGATTGGTTACATTGCCTTTGAGACCCTATGGTAGCCCAAGAATGAAAATTACCCCTATGATGGCATATCATTTGCAATAGTAGACAACCAAGGGTATTGCAAATGGGGTATGTCCAGTCTTTTTTAGTAGCCACTTAGTCACAAACACTGATGTTTTTTTTGCATTTTTCACACACAAACAAAAATTAACGCTAACTTTGGCCAGTGTTTGTGACCAAATGGCTATTAAAAAAGACTGGACATACCCCATTTGCAATACCTTGGGTTGTCTAGTATTGCAAATGGTATGCCATTATGGGTTTAAATTTCATTCCTGGGCTACTATACAGTCTCAAAGGCAACGTAACCAATCTGGCGAATTTCAATTTCAAATGTAACGTGCTATATTTGACCCTGTAACTTCCCAAAACACCATAAAACCTGTACATAGGGAGTACTGTTTTACACGTGAGACTTTGCTGAATACAAATGTGTGTATTTTATTGCAGTAAAAGCAAACAGTATTATGACATTGACAGTTAAAATGTCATGTAGAACTAAAAAAATAATTTATTTTCTCCCATTTTTTTCATATTAAATTATGTTTCATAGCTAAATATTTGATTTTAAATGAAAGTCCTGTTTCCCCTGAATAAAATGATATAGAATAAGGGTGGATGCATTTAATATGAAAGAGGTAAATTACGGTTGGACAGACATGAAGCACAAATGCCAGGTTTTGTTTACATTTTGTTTACGTTTTGTTTTGTTCGCAACATGTACATTTGGTTCAGTCCTTAAGGGGTTAAAAGGCTTATTACAAGCTACTGCTGTGCAGCAAGAAACCAATCGAGCTCTGCAAGAAAGCAACAGCTTGCTGACAGCACAGCTTACTGCAGTGGTAGAGGGACAACATGCTGACCATTGTATACTTAAAGAGAGAGTTCACAGTCTCTCAAAATCTGACAAAGAAGAGCCCAGCAGTGTCTCAAAGTCTCTCCAGGCAGGGGCGGACTGACCGGTCGGGCACTTCGGACATGGTCCGAGGGCTCGGCTGGGAGGGGGGCCCGCCATCAGGGGGCCCGGCCGCCCCTTTAAATGCTGCAGCCGCCTGAGCGCTCTCTTAAGAGCCTCAGGCGGCTGCAGCTTCTCACGTCCCCTCCTCTGTAGCGTGGCCGAGCTGCACTCCGGTCCGCGGTGCCCGGCCGGAGTGATAGGAAGGTGCACACAGTGTGCACCTTCCTGTCAGTCCGGCCGGGTACAGGAAACAGAAACTCCTGTTCCGCGCGGAACAGGAGTTTCTGTTTCCTGTACCCGGCCCGAATGACAGAAAGGTACACATTCAGTGTGCACCTTCCTATCACTCCGGCCGGGCACCGCGGACCGGAGTGCAGCTCGGCCACACTACAGGGGAGGGGGTAAGAACAAAGAGGGGGGATAAGAACAAAGAGGGAGGGGTGGGGGCGGTAAGAACAAAGAGGGAGGGGTGGGGGTGGTAAGAACAAAGAGGGAGGGGGGTAAGAACAAAGAGGGAGGGAGGGGTGGTAAGAACAAAGAGGGAGGGGGGTAAGAACAAAGAGGGAGGGGGAGTACGAACAAAGAGAGAGGGAGGGAGGGAGGGGGGTAAGAACAAAGAGGGAGGGGGGTAAGAACAAAGAGGGATGGGGGGTAAGAACAAAGAGGGATGGGGGTAAGAACAAAGAGGGATGGGGGTAAGAACAAAGAGGGATGGGGGTAAGAACAAAGAGGGAGGGGGGTAACAACAGAGAGGGCTGGGGGGTAAGAAGAAGGAGGGAGGGGGTAAGAAGAGGGAGGGGGGTAAGAAGAAAGAGGGGGTAAGAAGAGAAAGGGAGGGGGTAAGAAGAAAGAGGGAGGGGGTTAAGAAGAAAGAGGGAGGGGGGAAAGAAGATAAAGGCGGGGGGGTAAGAAGAGAAAGGGAGGGGGGTAAGAAGAGAAAGGGAGGGGGGTAAGAAGAGAGAGGGAGGGGGGTAAGAAGAGAGAGGGAGGGGGGTAAGAAGAAAGAGGGAGGGGGTAAGAACAAAGAGGGAGGGGGTAAGAACAAAGAGGGAGGGGGGTAAGAACAAAGAGGGATGGTGGGTAAGAACAAAGAGGGATGGGGGATAAGAACAAAGAGGGAGGGGGAGGGGGCGGTAAGAACAAAGAGGGAGGGGTGGTGGTGGTAAGAACAAAGAGGGAGGGGGGGTAAGAACAAAGAGGGAGGGAGGGGGGGTAAGAACAAAGAGGGAGGGAGGGGGGTGGTAAGAACAAAGAGGGAGGGGGTAAGAACAAAGAGGGAGGGGGGAGTAAGAACAAAGCGAGAGGGAGGGAGGGAGGGGGGGTAAGAACAAAGAGGGAGGGGGGTAAGAACAAAGAGGGATGGGGGTAAGAACAAAGAGGGATGGGGGTAAGAACAAAGAGGGATGGGGTAAGAACAAAGAGGATGGGGTAAGAACAAAGAGGGAGGGGGGTAAGAACAGAGAGGGCTGGGGGGGTAAGAAGAAGGAGGGAGGGGGTAAGAAGAGGGAGGGGGGTAAGAAGAAAGAGGGGGTAAGAAGAGAAAGGGAGGGGGTAAGAAGAAAGAGGGAGGGGATTAAGAAGAAAGAGGGAGGGGGGAAAGAAGAGAAAGGGAGGGGGGTAAGAAGAGAAAGGGAGGGGGGTAAGAAGAGAGAGGGAGGGGGGTAAGAAGAGAGAGGGAGGGGGGTAAGAAGAGAGAGGGAGGGGGGTAAGAAGAGAGAGGGAGGGGGTAAGAAGAAAGAGGGAGGGGGGTAAGAACAAAGAGGGATGGTGGGTAAGAACAAAGAGGGATGGGGGGTAAGAACAAAGCGGGATGGGGGTAAGAACAAAGAGGGATGGGGGTAAGAACAAAGAGAGAGGGAGGGAGGGAGGGGGGGTAAGAACAAAGAGGGAGGGGGGATAAGAACAAAGAGGGATGGGGGTAAGAACAAAGAGGGATGGGGTAAGAACAAAGAGGGATGGGGGTAAGAACAAAGAGGGAGGGGGTAAGAACAGAGAGGGCTGGGGGGCAAGAAGAAGGAGGGAGGGGGTAAGAAGAGGGAGGGGGTAAGAAGAAAGAGGGGGTAAGAAGAGAAAGGGAGGGGGGTAAGAAGAAAGAGGGAGGGGGTTAAGAAGAAAGAGGGAGGGGGAAAGAAGAGAAAAGCAGGGGGTAAGAAGAGAAAGGGAGGGGGGTAAGAAGAGAGAGGGAGGGGGGTAAGAAGAGAGAGGGAGGGGGTAAGAAGAGAAAGGGAGGGGGGTAAGAAGAGAGAGGGAGGGGGGTAAGAAGAGAGGGGGGTAAGAAGAGAAAGGGAGGGGGGTAAGAAGAGAGAGGTAGGGGGTAAGAAGAGAGGGAGGGGGGGTAAGAAGAGAGAGGGAGGGGGGTAAGAAGAGAGAGGGAGGGGGATAAGAAGAGAGGAGGGGGGAGTAAGAAGAGAGGAGGGGGTAAGAAGAGGGGGAGGGGGAGTAAGAAGGGAGGGGGGAGTAAAAAGAGGAAGGGGGAGTAAGAAGAGGGGGAGGGGGGAGTAAGAAGAGGGGGAGAGTAAGAAGGAGGGTAAGAAGAGAGTGAGGGGGGAGTAAGAAGGGGGGTATGAAGAGGGGGAGGGGGAGTAAGAGGAGGGCAATTGCCCCCTCCCCTGTCCGCAGGCACCGTGCGGGCAGGGGAGGGAGGAAGAGAGGACCCGGGAGCTCAGCCTTCAGCTCCTCTGGGTCCTTCTTGCGCGAGCACAGATCGTTGCCGCGGTTACCACGGCAACGTTACGGCTCTTGCGAGAGTAAACTCTAGCCCTGGAGCTACGGGCTAGAGTTCACTCTCAACACTGTGACCACCAGGGATTCCTGGTGGTCGCAGTGGTGAGAGTGAACTCTAGCCCCATAAACACACTGCCCCCACACACCATACACATTCACACACTGCCCCCATACACCCACACACACAATACACATTTACACACATTGCCTCACACACACACATACACTGCCCACCCATACACACACAGCCCCCCATACTAACATTGCCACACACATACACAGCACCCTCATACACACATTGCACCACTGCTCCTATACCCTACTACAGCCTCATATCCCAGCAGACCCCAGGTAAGTTGGCATACTGTTCTTAAACGGTTTGACTACTTACTCTGAAAGGGGGGCCCGGCCCTCCTGGCACCATAACGACTACATAGAGCAGTAGTGGTTATTGTGCATGGATTATTTCTTTAAATAATCTACAAATGCCCCAGTAGCCAGCAAGCCAGCCAGCCCACAGGCCGGCCAGCCAGCCAGCCAGCCCACAGGCCACCAGTTAGGCTTACAGCCAGCAAGCCCACAGCCTGCCAACCACAGCCAGCAAGCCACAGCCTGCCAGCCAGCAAGCCACAGCCAGCAAGCCTGCCAACCACAGCCTGCAAGCCCACAGCCTGCCGGCAGTAGCCAGCAAGCCCACAGCCTGCCAGCAAGCCCACAGCCTGCCAGCTGCAGCCAGTAAGCCCACAGCCTTCCAGCAAGCCCACAGACTGCCACCCAGCAACAGTAATTAAGGTAAGAGGAGCCTAGGTATCAGCGAGCTATGTTGTGTTGCTATATTGTGAATAGGAACCAGAGTGTTGGAGAGACCCCCCTCCAGGCGCCATTAGACTCCATTGTAGTCTCTAATTGGACCTGGAGGAAATTCTTTCTAACACACTCTCTAAAGGACACTGAGGGCCTCTGCTAGAATGCTCCCCCCCTCCATGGCCCATTAGCCCTCAATTGTAGTCTCTACTGGGGCCTGGAGGCGACTGTTTCCAGCAGGGACACTGAGATGGCCTCTGTTAGAAAGGCCCCCTTCCAAGCCTATTAGACTCCATTGTAGTCTCTAATAGGGCCTGGAGGGGATTCTTTCTAACACACTCTCTAAAAGACACTGAGATAGCCTCTGCTAGAAAGACCCCCCCTCCGTGGCCTACTAGCCCTCAATTGTATTCTCTACTGGGGCCTCAAAGGGATTATTGCACTTTTGTTCCTTGTGTCTAAAGAGGCGGGACATGGGTGGCGCTTGCTGCGGAGTATGGGTGGGGCCTGTAAGGGGGCCCTTGATTTATTTTGCCCGGGGGCCCTGAGGGTTCTCAGTCCGCCCCTGTCTCCAGGCAAACCAGTATATACAAAAGATGACTCCCCATGATGATGTGGAAGCTTACCTCCTTGCTTTTGAGAGGACTGCAGCAAGGGCCCAGGGCAAAATCTCTCTTTTCTGCTGCCCCGGTGCTTGTACATCCTGACCCTTCCAAGCCCTTTGTTTTGGAGGTTGATGCTTCAGAGACAGGGGTTGGAGCTGTCCTTTCTCAACGTGAGTCCCACAACACTCCACTCCATCCTTGTGGCTTCTTTTCCAAAAAACTATCACCAGTTGAGGTCAATTATGACATAGGGAACAGGGAATTATTAGCAATAATCCTGGCTCTTAAAGAATGGAGACACTTGGTAGAAGGTGCTAAAGTTTCCGTTATGATTATAACTGATTATAAGAATCTGGCGTATATCAATGAGGTTAAACGTCTCTCATCCAGACAGATCCGATGGCCCTTGTTTCTTTCATGTTTTAATTTAATCATCACGTATAGACCTAGTTCTCGTAATACGAAGGCTGATGCCCTATCACGACAGTTCGAAACCGACTGTGACAGGGACCTAGAGGTCGTGCCCATAATACCCCCTGAACGTATTGTGGCTACCACCATTTTAACCATGTCCTAGTCATTAATGGACAAGGTGCATAATACCCAAACTCAGGTTCCTGACAAAAAAAACAGTGATAAATTGTTTGTGTCACCTACAGAGATGACAGAGATTCTCTCTTTGTACCATGACACCAAGTCAGCTAGTCATCCCGGAATTCGAAAAACCCTGTCTTCCATATCTAGGCAGTTCTGGTGGCCTTCTATGCTTACGGATGTCACTGATTATGTCAACGCATGTACCGTTTGTGCTGTGGCTAAAACCCCTCGTTGCTATGGACTTCGTAGTTGATCTACCTCCATTTTAACGGTGGTAGATCGTTTCTCGAAAATGGTTCATATAATTCCTCTTCGTAAGCTGAATTATCTCAGATCTTCATTAGGGAGAGATATAGGTTACATGGGTTGCCTCTAGAAATTGTGTCAGATAGAAGGACTCCATTCATTTCTAGATTTTGGAGGAAGTTTTGTTCTGAACTTGGAGTTGCTTTGTCTTTTTCTTCCTCGTATCACCCCCAGACCAACGGGGCTACTGAAAGGGTTAACCAGTCAATAGAGGGATTTTTGAGATGTTTCATATCACACAAGCATGACAACTGGTACAATCTATTGTCTTATGCTGAGTTTGCACATAACAACGCTACTCATGATTCTTCCCAGCATAGTCCTTTTTACATCACTAGTGGTAGACATCCTCTTGTTGTATCCTCACAGTTTCATGAGACTGGTTTACCTGCTCTTGATTGCCACCTCCACAATCTTCAAGAAAGGTGGAAGCGCGTGCAGCGTGCTTTGTCTTTGGTCTCCTGTCGTCATAAGGTCTATGCTGACAAACGTCGCTCTATGGCACCTAATGTTGGAGATAAGGTCTGGATTTCCACTCGCAACATCCGGTTGAAAGTACCGAATATAAAGTTGGCACCCAGGTTCATCGGCCCATATGTGATCTCCAGGAAAATTAATCCGGTGTCTTATGCTTTGGCGCTATCTCCGGCATTGCATATCCCCAATGTGTTTCATGTATCCCTGCTTAAACACTTGTTATGCAATCGCTACACTAGGCGCTCATTCCATCCTTCACCTGTGTCAGTTAATGACCAAGAGAAGTATGAGATCCAGGCGATTATAGACTCCAGAAGGTCGCGGGGTGTGTTGCAGTATTTAATCCATTGGAAGGGTTATGGTCCGGAGGTTATTTCCTGTTTAACCCTTAAAGAGCCAGATCAATTAATTTAATATGGGTGTGTTACACACATAAACTTGATCA
Source organism: Pelobates fuscus (assembly GCF_036172605.1). NCBI lineage: Eukaryota > Metazoa > Chordata > Amphibia > Anura > Pelobatidae > Pelobates > Pelobates fuscus. Next base: position 112,396,092 of record NC_086324.1, on the reverse strand, counting down.
CATGTTTCCCTACAGCCTATCAGGAAATGCCTTTTAGCTATTTATACCTAGTTTGTCCATTTCTCTGTGCCCTGTCATGGTTTCCAGTTGGTTACCCCTTTTGTTTCACCTCTTTTGAAGGAGCTATGCCTGCTCCTTAAGATACAATAGTTTGGTGGAGAGGTTCAATAGGACCCTCAAAAATATGTTGCGCAAGGTTGTAAGTAGGGATGGAAAAAATTGGGATACACTCTTGTCTTATCTACTGTTTGCTGAACGTGAGGTACCCCAAGCTTCAGTGGGGTTTTTTCGCCCTTTAAACTGCTTTATGGGAGGCATCCAAGGGCATGCTAGACATGGCTAAAGAAGAGTGAGAAGAGCAAAAGGTACCAGGGAATAACATTATTAACTATGTGGAACAAATGCAAGAGCGCATACGGGTAGCTCCCATAGTTAACCAATATTTGGAGGAAGCCCAACAGTGGCAACAAATTCTATATAATAGACAAGCTTCAGTAAGATCCTTTCAGCCAGGTGATCGCATGATGGTCCTTGTTCCCACTGCTGAAAGCAAGCTTCTATCCCAGAGGAAAGGCCCATATGAAATTATTAGTCAGGTTGGGCCAGTGAACTATAATGTGAGGCAACCTGGTTGGAGAAAGGTAGAGCAGGTATAGCATATAAACCTTCTAAAGCCCTGGAAAGCTAGAGAAACCTGTGTATTATTTGGGACACCCACCGTAGAGGTCCACACACTTGTTCCAGAAGTAAAAATCTCTACTGACCTTACTCCTGAGCAGTAGAGTGTGGTCAGAGAGCTGCTATTAAGGAATGCAGACATATTCTATACCATCCCAGGTAGGACCAATGCAATAGTCCATGAAATTGTAACAGACCCTGGAATAATTGCAAATTTAAAACTGTATAGAGTTCCAGAAGCAAAAAGTGAGGCAATAGCAGCTGAAGTTGCAAAAATTTTTAAATTAGGGGTTATTGAAGAGTCTAATAGTAAGTGGTCGAGCCCCATTGTCCTGGTACCAAAACCAGATGGCTTGCAGCGTTTTTGTAATGACTTCAGGAAACTCAATGAGTGTAGCGGAGGCCTGGTAGTTCACAGGTTAACTCCACTATAGATCCCAGTGAGGCTCAGGAACAAGTATTATAAATCCATAGAGTAGTACTTTCAGCAGGCAAAACAATCCAATAATATCCCAACAGCACTCCCAATAACTGGACGACACACAGCATCAGGAACAGAACTGACCTTTAATCCACACAGTCTCCTTATAAAGCATTCTCCAATGCAAGGGAGGGATTCACATTAATTAGGACAGTAACCAATAATATAACCGTTACCTCCCACACATCTCCTCCCCTCAGAGTGACTCATAATCCCCTTAACTATACTGTACATTTACCCCAAACCTGGATGTACCCCTAAACTAGTACATAGCATCAATCTTAGGGTACCGCCAGGTAGCCCTGATCTGGGTGAAGAATATATCAAAAATTCACCCAGATCGGACCAGGGGTTCGGTAGTTAGATGGAGGGTGAAGTTTGACCGACCTCACACGAGGTGGTATCCGAAAAGGGTTCCATGCGTTTGGGCCCTGCGGTCGGTCTCCGTTCGGCAGTAAAAACATACAGTAATCCTAACCATCCATACTTAAATTCACCTGTATTATAGTTCCCTTGTTCGGTACTTTGTTTCTACCGAATGGGAGTTCCTTAGGTCCCTCCATTCGGTAGTTACGGAGCTCTGGAGGTCTCAGCGGTGTTCGGTTGTTTGAGTGTCCAATTTGAGTTCCAGACACTCGACGACCAAACACCGCTGAGATTTTTATGCGTAAGATGGCCGCTGTACGTGGTTCGTATACCGAACAGCGCCACCCAGGCATTAGCAATTACAGTTTAAGTTGCGGTTTGCGAGAAGTGTGAACGCCTAACGAGGCGCACACTTCTCTCTGGGGTGGTCTAATGGTTCGGTAGTTTCATTCCCATGAAACTACCGAACCCACATACGAAATCATACAGAAATACATGAATACAATAAACGAATACAGTCACATATGCATGTTACAGGACAGGCTTAATACATTCCGCTACAATAAGTGTTCTAAATTTGATGCATATACTTTACCTAGGGTAGACGAACTTGTTGGGAAATTGGCCCCCGGCTAGGTATCTGAGTTGTTTTGACCTTACAAAAGGTTATTGGACACCAAAAACCCACAAGACCTCTTTACGACGAACTACAGTAAACTGGCCTCTACAATCTGATCAGACTTAGAAAAATGGAAAGATAAACACATAACGTGGATAGGCCGCATCACGGCATTTAAAATTATGCTTCTTCCAAAGCTACAGCTCCTATTTAGATCACAACCATTGGCTTTGCCATCCTCCTATCTACCCTCAATTCAGAAACAGGTGAACCGGTTTGTGTATGGGAGACGTAAAGCAAAGATTCCCAAGCGCACAGCAACAGGAAAATTGATGGATTGGGGCATGGGGACTGTCAGGGTATTTATATCGGCAGACATTTTGTGCTATGATAGAAATACAAAGTGTATATTCTGAAGTCATTGCTAAACAGACCAGACTCCATTTTGTATCTCAAGTTAACAAAGAGACACAAAAATTTCTATCCTTTCTCTTTGACTGACTGCTTTGCCCAAGCTGAATGGAATGTGTATATAAGCAACAAAGAGATAAGACATTGAGAACGGGGGATGGACAGACTGTATAAATTCTATTCCCAGACTTAGGTGACAGAGGATTAAATAATTAAATTTTACTTTCCATACCAACAGATTCTCATTGTATTTTGAGTTCATCTATAGTGTTATAAGCTGTCATATTAGGAATTATAGCAGAATTTGCAGACGCATAGTCTGGACAAAACTGAGAAAAACTGTGTGATCTGACAAGTGAATATAAAATTATGGCTACATAAAGATAACGTAAATGACGTCAAAAATAGCCACCAGGAAAAGTTAACTCTTTCCTGGATAGGTATGTCTAGTGGAACAATACTACCATCTAGAGCTCAAATACGAAAATGATTACCTAGAAGACAACCACACCCCACATTTGTGATTGGCTATCACTTAGAGGAATTTCCCCTTTAAAAAGTTAAGACAAAGGAAGAGGGAGGGGAGATTCAAGATTGAAGAGAGAGACATTACGACACTCTGGGGATTCAGAGAGGTCCAGGCAGAATCGGGTGATCAGAGTAACCAAGAAACTCTCACACTCCATGCAGAGAAACAGATCTATGACATTTAGCTACCTGAGGATATCTGATGAGAAAATATCTACTTAACTGGTAAATATACAGACATTTAATTAATTAATTAAAATTAATTAAAATTAATAGCATGATATATAACTGGATAAATCATGTTTGATTTCATATTTAGAAATCTTAATTATTAAAGAATATATATATGGTTATAGCATCCCATCTGCAGCTGGGATTAATATAATCATTAATGTATTTGTGTGATTAATATCACGTTAGCATATCATGACCATTTATCCCGCTGTATTGATTGGCTCTAAAATAAGATAAAATATCTGTTTAGACAAATTAATTAAAATATCAGCTTATGTAACATGTAGATTTCTCATTGAATGGATCAAGGAGTGATTACTGACTATTTAAATATTATTTGTATTTAATATTACATAGGAGTAAATCTTAACTACTTAGGAGGTCTAACCAGCATTGAAAGGGTTACTTCTGCCAGAAAGTTTTACTGCAGCTCTAAGGAATGCTCTGTCTCCTTAAAACTTTGTTTCCTTAGCTGTAAAGAAAGGGTCGTAAATCAGTCTTGACAGCTAATGGAGTCTATGCTGTACTAACCAGGAAGTAAATTGCCTATTGTATTGCATATTGTTTTTATACTGCATATTAATTATTATTGCCATATTGTATTACATATTCATGTTATACTCGAATTCCATTGATTATTATCACGCATGTTACTCATCATTATTATTTAAATTGTTAAGAAATAAATATCTATTTTTATAACAATTTGTGATTTTTAATTACCGGTATATGGTTATACATTTCATTTAACACGATAACGATTAAGGATCTGAGAATTGAAATCGTGGGCAATTCTCTCTGTTTACAATTAATATCCCATAAATATCCCCACAAATTGGAGGCACCGCTGCTGAGATCGTTTAAGTTGAAATTATATTCCATATACAATAATATTTGTAATTCATGCAATTAATCTTAATATAGAAAAGAGTTTTGTATTGAGATTAAATCACTGTATAAAAAAATGGCCAGCGATACATCTGTAACAGATAATACTGAAATAATTGAAGACTTAAGAAAAAATGCCCTAATCAATATTCATACACATATGAAAAATGATTTAAGCTATGACGTTTGGTTAAAGAGCGTAGAATGGGATGCTAAACGGACGCCTATGACTGATGAACACATACTGAAACAACTTAAAGTAATTGCTGAACAAAAGAACATAGAGAAAAAGATGAGGTACATAATACACTCCTGGCCTTTCTTTATGACAGCACTTCTTAAGGCGTTAGATGAAAACAAGGTATTGAATACCAAACTGGACACATACAGTGAACAATTTGGCATTCAAGATGGGAAACTCCAAGATTTACTTGCTGAGCATAAAACTCGTCAGGCTGATCATGAAAAAGAAATGACAGCTTTGATGGATAAATATGCACAGGAAATAAATCAGCTCAAAATGCAATTGGATAAGTATGAAGAGGAGAGTCTGAAATCAGGCAGTGAGGTTAGTAGTCATCATTCTGTGCCAAAAAGTTGCACAAAAATGCAAGAAAAGACTATCTATAAATCCCCTCCTTGTCATGATTTTCCCACACCAGACCAGGTTTTCATAAAACAGTCTGTAAGGAATGAGGTGAGTAATTCAGGAATATCACCTGTGAAACAGAATTCTCCATATCCTGGCATTGCCAAACAACCTTGGCAATCTTGGGCAGAACAGTTTGAAAAAGCTGTCTTGGCCAAACTTGAGAGGGAGAGTCCAGTTCAAGGTGATAGGAATGAAAACAGACATGGTTCTGTACACTGGCAGGATTCTGATGCTGATCAGAATTGTGACAGTGAACAAGAAGCTCAGAGTGATGGGAGTGAAAGTGATTGCACTGTCCACTCTGAAGGCCATGTGACTGATATGCCATCTGCACTGTTGTACGGGTCTAATTCCTCTTCGGCAGACAGATCGCATAGACGTTTAAACAGAAACAGAAGTCATAAATCAACGACGCCTGTTTATGAATCGCCAAAGGTTGTTAAGTTCCTTAGAGAGACTGTCCCACAATTTTCTAGAGGTTCAGGAAACATATCTGAACATCTGGAAAATTATGATAGAGCAAGGAATTCATTGGGCATGTATGATGACATTCAAAAGAAATGGTTCATTACATGGACCTTTGATTCAATGTGCCGTGTTCATCTTGAAAGTCTTCAAGCTATGCAGTTAATGTCCTGGTCCAAGATGAAATATGAAATAATCATGGAATATGGTAAGTATAAAACCGTTGCTTCTGCAAAGAAGGCGCTTTATAACTTAAAGTGCCGTCCAGATCAAAGCCCCAGAGAATTTTTTGTAATTCTTAAGAATGCATACTCCGTGGCCCAAAGAAAACCCAGGTATGAAAGCACAGACTTCAAAGATCTGTATTTTCATGCCATGCCGGTAAGTATACAAATGAATCTCGCAAGAGATTATGATTGTAAGCTACCATTAGAATGGCTAGTCAGTCAGTGCATGAAATTGTATACCATACACCATGCACATGACGAAAATCAGCCAAAGGTTAAGAAACCTGGTGATAAAATGGTGTCAGAGACTAAAATTCAGTTAGGTTTAGAAACCCAACAGAAAAAGAGGACCTATTCTGAGGTTTTGAAAACACCAAAGCCTCAGAAACAGGAAAACGCCAGAAGCAATTCTGCAAACTCCTCTGACAATAACTCTGAAAAATCCAATACCAATGGGAATAAACGCCCCTGGGTTAATAAAAACCAAGGCAATTCCCAATGGAGAAGGAATCCTCAGGGAAATAGGAGATATGGAAACAGAAACAACCAATCTGCTTCCAATAACTCCCAACAGTCTCAGCCATCCCAGCCAAATTCTAATGGGCAAAGACAAAACGGCAATGGGGGAAATAATTTGCGTCGTCAGGTTGGTCAATTGACAGATCAGATGGGCAAATTAATGGAGCAAATGACAAAGATCAACCAAGTCTTTGCTATCAATCCTTTTTTAGGGACAGCTCAAATTGCAGAGACACCTGTGCAATTGCAGCAACAACAACAAGTGCCGCAGCAAATATAGCTACAGTGACTAAACAGGCTAGGTTGTCAGTAGATGTAATGCCTAACCCTGTTTCCTTTCCAGGTACTAACAGTCAAATAAACAATAGTTGTGTTGGGAAACCTATTGCCAATTCCGTCACTTCACTTCCGGGTGAAGGAGGCGCAACGTGTTCCTCTGTTTTTTCATTTCAGCCAAAGGCTAAAATAGCCCCAGCAACCACTAGTTTCCAGGATCCAGACCTGAAAGGGTTAACTGATGAGATGCCGACCACTAGTTCCCGCTTGAAAGTTCAAGATAATCCTAAAAAGGATGGGCCTGTGGGTAAGACTGAGCATTCCTCAGTACAGGTAGAAACTACTGCTGTGACTGGTAATGTATGGAAAACAAGTAATATGTTGACACATTCTAAATTCTTATGTGAATTAGAAGAACATGAAGGAAGGTACTACATGTCTGTAGAAATACAGGATTCGCTACCCCAGCCTTTCAAAGGGTTAATAGATACTGGTTCACAAGCCACGATCTTATCCAATACCTACTTCCAGCAGGTAATGGACTTAGCAACGGATAAGCCGAAACTAAGAAATTTCCCCAATGCTCTGTTGAGTGTTGGAGGAATGCACTTCATGTTATTGGCAATACCTGGTTAAAGTTTAAAATAGGTAACAAAACCTTTAGACACCCGGTGATAGTGGTAGATCTCCCCTATAACCGACTAATTCTGGGTATAGACATACTCAGAAGACTTAACACAATTATTGACTGTGTAAATGGAATTGTATGGTCGCAAGCTAAGTTTCCTATAACCTATGAGAAATCACATGTACAATCTGATCGTAACTGCCATGTGATAGAGGAAAGACCTGACTCGATAGAGGTACATTTTAGGAATAGTCAGTCACCTGACGTGACTATCCTGCAGGTGAATGACGCAATCGCACCTGTAGATGAGCATTCCGTAAGAATTGCTCCAGAGAGGATCCAGAATGTCTCTCTGGAAGGTGATGTTTTAACCATTTCTCTCCACAGGGACTATGTTGAATCTGTAGATCTGGCAGGTCATGCTCAATTCCTTGCCAGAATTGAAAGGGTTAATAACAACTTGTTCTTTCCTATTCAAATAAATGACTTAGGAAGAAATAGGAATGCAAAGCTGGTCTTACAGAGTGAGAACAGCTATATTAGCAGAAGTCTGTTAAAACAGATCGCTAATCCTAAAATGATCAGGTACGCTTCCCCACATGACAGGTGGATCCAGAACCTGGATGGCGAATCAGAGAGTCACAATGTGATAGCAAAATGTTTACTATCTATTTCCATTGGAAATAAGACAGTTAAACATTATTTCCTAGTGATAGACGAACCTCGCTATCAGGTTTACATTGGCAATGATGTCATACATCGCTTTGCCATACACCTTGACCTGATTAATTCCAACTTGTGGACAAGGTTAAAAGGTAATCCTTGTGGATACCTACATGAGGAAAACGCCCTGAAATCAGGACAAATACTACCATATGCGGTAAGTATCCAAGTTCCTGATGACATAACCATTCCACAAGGGACAAGTAATTTTCTTTTACCCCTACAGGTCAAGGAGGGTCAGAGATTAGAAAACTCTGATGCCCTAATCTGTTTATCCAACAGGATACAACAATTAGGGATGGTGGTAACGCATACACCAATGGTAAGTATTGGTAAGAATCCCACCTGTATAATGGTCAACAATGTTACACCCAATAGTGTTACTTTACCAAAAGGAACATTATTAGGTCTAGCATTGGATGCTGAGTACTATACATTTGGTTTCCAAAACCAAATTATAGGCCTCATCCCTGAAGAATACTTAACTGGGGACGAAATTGTCGATCAAATATTCCATTCCTCCCCAGAAGGATTATTTACTATCCTATCTGCATATCCCTTCAACGTCAAAGACGGCTCGTGTAAAATCGAAGAAGCATCAATCACCTTCGATCATCCGCTCAATGAGCAGGAATCACAAGAGTATCACGACCAAAGAGAAAAGGTAAGTCAACACCGAACTGACCTAACTTCTAGGCTTGAAGAAGCTTATGAGATAGGCCAGCCTGAAATCTTTCCAGGATTTCAGGAAAGGCTAGAAGAGCAAATATCTTTAGCTGACGGTTGCTCCAACGATTCTGAGCGGCAACAGCTAAAGGAAATCCTTTTGGAATTCCAAGATATTTTTGCCAAAGATTCCTACGACTGTGGGTTAACTAACCTCCACGTAGCCAGAATACAAACTGATCCAAATTTACCACCTGTATTTATCAAACAATATAGACTCCCATTAGCGTCATACGATGGTCTACAAGACATCATTCAAAATTTAAAGGAAAGGGGCATTATACGTCCAGTGCACAGTTCGTATAATAATCCGATCTTGGGGATTCTGAAACCTAATGGACAATGGCGTTTATGCGCTGACTTACGACAGCTAAATAAATGCGTCTATATGTCTGGTTGGCCAGTGCCATACATAGACCAATGTTTGGTACAAATGCAGGGATCCAAAATATTCACTGCCATTGACTGTGCGCAGGGATATTGGACTGTACCAGTCCATAATGAAGACCAATACAAATTGGCCTTCACATTTGGAAAGCAGCAGTATACCTGGACCCGTATGCCTTTCGGTTACATAAACTCTGGTCATGAATTCGCTGTGTTCGGGGGGCGGGGCCTGACCGCCGAGCTGCATGGCTGCATGAACCGTGTGCTCCGAGCGAGAACTCTCTAAAAGCTAATATATTGCTAACTTTTCCCCCGGCAAATACGTTGATCCTACACAGTAGAGAGCAGGCGACACCCTGGATCTCAACACTGGAGGATTTGGAGCCCGGTCGGACAAGCTGAACCCGACAGCGAAATTGCGGCCTAAAGTCGGAGGTGAGCGTGGGAGAAGCGGCCGATCTCCCTGCTCCCAGAAAAGCTGGAAAATGCCAAAACTGGTGGAAACCCCGCTCTCCCCCCAGCCGGTGGGGGTTATCCCGGCTCATATCAGTCACCAGCGGAACCACGACATCCATCAGACCCAAATGCAAGCACACAGCATACAAGGGGCCAAGATGGCGTCTGCTGACCCTGCTGCAGAGACACACAGCTTACTAAAGCCACTCGAACAGCGACTGGATGATCTCTTTCGCAGATTCTGGCGGAAGCTGCAGAGCAGAAAGGACCGAGCCTTAATGGAGAAACAGGGACAAGCAGAGCACAGACACCTACCTCCTGTCAAACTGCACCTAGCGGCTGACAACCGACGGAGACTACCAACAGCACCTGAGTGTGCGACACCAGCAAGAAAAAAGCCACGTCCTGCAAAACCCAAAGCCCACTGCCGCCTTCCTGGGCTGAGGAGCAGAAGGGGTAGCACCCGATTGCCTAACCCACATCCTTGGAAGGTACCAACGACCACCAAGACCACCCGGGATATCGCCTGCAGCACTGAGAGCAGCTGGAGCGGAGGGACAGGCACAAGGGCTCCCGCGAAGGCCTGGGGCTGGAGGGGCGACCAAATCTGGACTAACAGGACACTATCCTCTATCATGCAAGACAGCAAGGGTATAGGGTAGCGACATGGCGCACCAGCGCAGGAGGGACACGCTCAGACAAGCTCTCCCTTAGGCTATATTTTGTTTTGCCTATCATCTGCCTAACAGGTCTATGTCCCCTATGTTTTTTAATTGCTTACTGCTTATTCATGCCAGGACCTAGACAGACCTCCTCACTAACTGACGGTGCTGTATTGTCTCACACTAGTAAACTAATGCTTAACGACCTATTACTGTCCAGAGGGCAACCTATTACTTTAAATAAGCGGATAGAAATTGTTACTTTGCATAGCCTGCAAACATTTATGCATATCAGATACTACCTGTCAGTTTATAAGCAATGTCCTGTTATATGCATTTTTGATAACGTTAATTAACCTTGTTACTGCTCCTACTACAAAAAAAAAAATGTGCAGTACATGCCACAGTCTCCTGCCTCTCGAAATGTCTACATTCACTGTGGTGGCATGGCAAACCTGTCTTATCATACTGCCATATCTATAGTGTGTTGCTCATGTGCATAGGGGGCTGTCTGGGGTGGTATATTCCTCTAGTATATGCTACTGTATTCCTCATCAAAACATGTCTACAATTAGTAACTATTGTTTATCAGCAATATACTCATCTAGCTTTCTCCATGACAAGCGTAATATATTACCATAATTTAAAACAAATGTGATCCTGAACTACTGTTATCAAATAATATAAAAAATGTGCCTGTATATCTAATGCCATAGCATGTTATGCCAATGTTTGCCTACTCTACCGGATGTCGCTGTTGTGGCACATGCCGGCTGTTTGTTCAATCAGTGCACAACCAAAATAAAGAATTAAAAAAAAAAAAAAAAAAAAAAAAAAAAAGAATTCGCTGTGTTCATGCATAAAGCTATGCCTGATGCACTCGAGAGAGGAACGTTATCATATGTCGACGATGTCTTGCTGAAAAGCACTTCCTTTGATAAGCATATCATAGAGATTAGACATGTTCTCACTCAGTTAAGAGAGGCAGGGATTAAACTATCTTTACAAAAGGCGCAATGGTGTCGCACCCATGTCAATTTCCTCGGACATGAGGTAACCTCTGAAGGATTAAATCCCCAGAGGAAGAAGGTTGAAGCCGTACTGAAGGCTAAAACACCTTCAAATATCAGGGAATTAAGATAGTTCCTTGGTATGACTAACTACTCCCGTAAGTTTATAGATAACTATGCAGAAATAACAAAACCACTCTTACACCTGCTTAAAAAGGGTACTACCTGGAACTGGGGGGAGCCTCAGGACCTAGCGGTAAGTGAACTGAGGAGGAAGCTCACTCAGGCACCCTGTTTAGCATACCCAGAGGGGGGTAAACCCTTCTATCTGGAGACAGGTTATACCGATTTAAGCATCAGTGCTGTTCTGTATCAGAAGCAGGACAGTTTAAACAAAGTTATTGCATATGCTAGCAAGACTTTGTCACCTGTTGAAGTTAAATTCAACACGTGTGAGAAGGCGTTATTGTCGACTGTTTGGGCACTACAAAATTTTCGTAGCTATATCCAAGGTGAGAAAATAATTGTAGAAACAGCTCACCAACCTCTACAATATCTGCAGAGTGAAAGAATTAGAGACGGTAATCTCTCTAACAGTCGGATTACTGCATGGACTCTATCCTTACAGGGATGGCCGTTAGAAGTCCGTTATAAACATAATAAGAGAAGCCCAGTTGCCCAAGGTTTAGCAGAATTACATGACTGTACTGCTCCATCTCTGGATGATAATGACACCGGAGATGACTTCCTAGAAGAGCAACTGCTATCCCCTTATAAAGTTTATGACGAGGAATACTGTCAACCACTACCGTGGGTATACATTGATGGTTGTTCATATCACCACATCGCTGGTGCTGAACGGAAGTTAGTTGCAGGTATCGGAATCGCCTGGATAGGTGATTATCCCAATGTATCTATAGGATACAATATTGGTCCCAAAAGCAGTCAGATAGCCGAACTCTGTGCAGTATATAAGACCATTCAAATGGCAATAGAATATAGTATCACAGAATTTGTTATCATAACTGATTCCAACTATGTTCGCAACAGTTTCGTTGAATATCTGCCTAGCTGGAAACGTAACCAAATGCAGAAAAGCAATAACAAACCTGTTAAACATGGGAAATTGTTTTGTAAAATCGATGAGTTGGTTAAGGAACATGGTTTAACCATATATTGGAAGAAAACCAAAGGCCATTCTAAGATAGAAGGTATTGACAAGGATGGTAATGATTTAGCCGATTCACTGGCAAAACAAGCAGCCATCAATGGTGAAACCCTAAACATTGATGATCTCATGGGTTCAATTCATGTTGAAGCCATAACTAGACGACAGGCTAGAGATAATGCCGACTTAAATGTCGTGCAATGGAGTCAAGAAGCTCCTAGTGAGGACCTGATTACCAGTCAGAAGAATGATCCTGTCATTGGTATATTCTATAAACATATAGAAGACCCTACTGCCAATCCCATCACAGATGAGGATTGCAAAGATAATGAAGATTTACGAATCTTGATGAGATATAAAGTCCAATTTAGTATCATGGATGGGTTGCTGGTCAGAACTTCTAAACATGGTATTCAACAATGGGTAGTCCCAACTGTATACCGAGGGTTAATGCTCCAACACGCACATGATGCACCTACATCTGGGCATCGTGGTGATAAGATCACATATGAGATATTGCGTGATTATGCATATTGGCCACACATGTTAAGAGATGTTAAGACATACTGTCAGGGATGCTTGATTTGTCCGCAATATCAACCCCATGGTCCAACCCATCGTGCACCACTTCAGAAGAGGGGGGTGTCATTACCCTGGTCTGATATTCAAATTTACTTTATAGGTCCTGTAACAAGATCTTCAAGAGGTAACAAATACATGTTAACCGTTACATGTATGTACACAAAGTGGATAGAATGTTTGCCTTGTAAAGAGAACACGAGTACTGTATGCGCCACTTTGTTGATTAACCATGTCTTTTCCAGGTTCGGTCTGCCTCAAAGAATTGAGTCAGACAGAGGTAGTCATTTTACCAGTGAAGTAATGGCTAAGATGTGGATGTAACGGATCACCTGGCACCCCGACTGGGTACCTCCGTTAATGGATGCTCCTAGTGCTACCTGAGGACTCCAAGCACTCTGGCAGACACCATAATCACCGAATCCGAGAAACCTTTAAATTCTCCCAAGCGTATGAATGCTGTAGACCATTGAATAGGAACCATACGAATAGGCCTGTACTCCTAGCAGTCAACTGGAACAGCATACAATCAATCCTTCCCCCAATAATGAGACGACACATCACTTTGAGGTTAAAACAGGAACTCTGGACTGGCACATCCAGCCTGGCTTTTATTCACAATCCACAAAACATAGTGCTGCTCAGAGGGTTTTGCAGAACAACCAATAAACACATTACAACACATACAATGCAAGTACAGCAGCCAATCAGACACAATGGGACAATAGAAACACACCCAGCATATTCCTCCCCTCTGCTTAGGAGATAATTGAGTCAATTACTGTATCTACTCAATTATCTCCAAACTGAAAAGTTACACTTTTTATACATTTTTATAACTTGGTGAGTTAACATCGTACATACATAAAACTTATATTATTTTAACCAGAATAACTTGGGGACAAACATATCCAAAATTCACTTGAATAGGTTCAGGGGTTTAACGGTTAGGTCGAAGTCCTTTGTTTTCACTTGCAAGCATGGCTTTTCCTTGTCCCTGGGACAACACCCTGCTGGAGAACAATGGATCCGGGGGAGGGGAAAAGGAATTGTCCAAAAAGTTTCAGTATGTCCATACACTGTTTTTAAAAGGCCAGCACAGTACAATAAAAGTCCATTCACTGTGCTTAAAGGGCCAGTAGCCGCACAATAAAATACAATATGCCCAAATATTGCATTCAAAAGTACAACTTTACCAGGGGCCATAGTCAGCAGGTAGGAGGCGGGCAGCCAGGCCTCTCCAATGCCCAGTGGCGAGGTGGGTTCCGCCACATTTCTCCCCTTTCCCATTGAGACTATCCAGACTCCAGACCTTCAATCGGTCTGGGGCTCTGATAGTCGGTCGGCTTTTCTCACCCGGTGTAGCTGTCCCGGTGTTCTCCTGCCACATGTGTCCAGATTGAAATCCATAGTCTGGTGGAAAGGTAACCAGGGTACTCTCTCTCCTGGTTGGACAAAGCTGTTGCTGGGGAGAAGGGGTAACAGGCTCCTCTCCCTGTGACGACCTCTCTTGTAGTAGGGGAAAACAAACTGCCTTCTCTTCCAATACATTGTCCTGTTGTTGGGGGCCAGGACAGACTATCCATATCTCCAGTGGTGCAGGTGCAGAGACTACTGTCCCATCTGCACTGTTGTGGGGCTTACTGTCTCCCCTTGGTGGGCTAGGCTGCCGCTGGGGAGGGGAAACAAGACTCTCCCCACCCGGTAAAATATTCTGCCGCTGGGGAGCAGGACTGACCATCCGTACTCCCTGTAGATTGGGCGCAGAGACCACGGTCCCATCTGCGCTGGTGAGGGGCTTAGTGTCTCCCCTTGATGGGTTACGCTGCTGCTGGGGAGAGGGGGTAACAGGCTCCTCTCCCTGCGACACCCTCTCTGGTTGTAGGGGAAAACAAACTGCCTCCCCTACCAATACATTGTCCTGTTGTTGTGGACCAGGACAGATTGTCCATATCCCCAGTGGTGCAGAGACTACGGTCCCATCTGCCCTGTTGTGGGGTTTACTGTCTCCCCTTGGTGGGCCAGGCTGCCGCTGGGGAGAGGGGGTAATAAACTCCTCTCCCTTACACACTTCCAGCCGCTGGGGAGCCTGGCTGACCCTATGTACTCCCTGTAGGCAGGGCGCAGAGACCACGGTCCCATCTGCGCTGGTGAGGGGCTTACCGTCTCCCCTTGGTGAGCTGCGCTGCCGCTGGGGAGAGGGAATAACAAACCCCTCTCCCTGAACCGTAGACTGCCGCTGGGGAGCAAGGACATCTCCTTCAGCTCCCTGTAGCTTGGGCACAGAGACCACGGTCCCATCTGTGCTGGTGTGGGGCTTACTGTCTCCCCTTGGTGTGTTAGGCTGCCGCTGGGGAGCAAGGATGGCACCTTCAGCCCCCTGTAATACACACTGCTGCTGGGGATCTGGGCCAACTGCCCAGCCTCCCTGTAGGGCCGGCAGAGAGACCACGGTCCCATCTCCACCTGCCATCTGTGGGTCTTCCCAGGACCAGTCGATAAGGTCCCCCATTTCTGGGGCTGGTTGGGCAGTAGGAGGTACTAAATGCAGGTCTCCTGCTGGCGGGCTTAGTTGTTGGGGAGGGGGAACAAAACTCACCGCTCCCAATGGTGTACAGTCCAGAAGCCCCATCAGGTTAGAGACAGGCAGTGTCACTGGATCATATAAGTCCGCATAATTCTGTTTGATCTCCCACTGCTCTGGTGGTACTTGTGGGGTATATGGTAACTGACTGGCGCTGAACAGGTGTTGGTAATCCTGCTCCAGCTCCCATTCCTGGACAGCCAGTTCAGTCAAGTCTGGCCTTAGGTCCTCGGCCATAGGGAGATCCAGCACGGCTTCTCTGTAGTCAAATATGTCCCAAAGCCGTGACTCTGCCGCACTCCCAAAGTCTGGTTCTGCAAATGTCCCCCATAATAAGCCAGGGCCATTATAATCCTCACCCTCGGGTTTGCCAAATTTGGCCATTCCAGGCACCCGCTGAACCGCGTACCAACGTAGCGCTTGGTATGCGTCCTCGAGACCCAGTTCTCTCCATGCCAGTGAGTCAAGTTGCATCACCCATTCCTCCTGAGCCTGTTCTCCCAGCATAGGTATCCGTAGGGCCACTCTGGCTTGTAATCGCTGCTCCTTGCTGGGGAGACGCTCACCTCGCCAACGCTGGACACCCTCTAGGGTTTCTTCCCACATCCCCTGTCGGGCATCCTCTCTGCATGCCAACCTGGATGCCTCTGCTATCGGCTTATCCAGTGTGACCAAGATGCTCTGTAATCTCCAGTTAAACTCCTCTTCCACTTGGAGCACTGTCCAGGGACTCGCTGGTTCTATGCCGCTCCATAATAATTCCTGTGTCTCCAGGGTGTTGTTCCTCTCACACCAGGACGCCATCCCACCGCTTGCCACCAATGTAACGGATCACCTGGCACCCCGACTGGGTACCTCCGTTAATGGATGCTCCTAGTGCTACCTGAGGACTCCAAGCACTCTGGCAGACACCATAATCACCGAATCCGAGAAACCTTTAAATTCTCCCAAGCGTATGAATGCTGTAGACCATTGAATAGGAACCATACGAATAGGCCTGTACTCCTAGCAGTCAACTGGAACAGCATACAATCAATCCTTCCCCCAATAATGAGACGACACATCACTTTGAGGTTAAAACAGGAACTCTGGACTGGCACATCCAGCCTGGCTTTTATTCACAATCCACAAAACATAGTGCTGCTCAGAGGGTTTTGCAGAACAACCAATAAACACATTACAACACATACAATGCAAGTACAGCAGCCAATCAGACACAATGGGACAATAGAAACACACCCAGCATATTCCTCCCCTCTGCTTAGGAGATAATTGAGTCAATTACTGTATCTACTCAATTATCTCCAAACTGAAAAGTTACACTTTTTATACATTTTTATAACTTGGTGAGTTAACATCGTACATACATAAAACTTATATTATTTTAACCAGAATAACTTGGGGACAAACATATCCAAAATTCACTTGAATAGGTTCAGGGGTTTAACGGTTAGGTCGAAGTCCTTTGTTTTCACTTGCAAGCATGGCTTTTCCTTGTCCCTGGGACAACACCCTGCTGGAGAACAATGGATCCGGGGGAGGGGAAAAGGAATTGTCCAAAAAGTTTCAGTATGTCCATACACTGTTTTTAAAAGGCCAGCACAGTACAATAAAAGTCCATTCACTGTGCTTAAAGGGCCAGTAGCCGCACAATAAAATACAATATGCCCAAATATTGCATTCAAAAGTACAACTTTACCAGGGGCCATAGTCAGCAGGTAGGAGGCGGGCAGCCAGGCCTCTCCAATGCCCAGTGGCGAGGTGGGTTCCGCCACAGTGGAATATTCTAGGTGTTAAACGAAAGCTACATATTGCATACCGCGCTGCGTCTAGCGGGGGGTTAGAGCGATATAACCAGTCTATCGTTAATATTCTGAAAAAGTACGTTAAGGAGTCTGGTAAAGACTGGGACATTAAATTGCCCCTAGTTTTAATGTCGATTAGAGCTACACCTAGCACTGCTACCAAATTGTTACCTTTTGAATTGATGACAGGAAGAAAGATGGTTTTACCACAGCATTTACTATATCGTACTTCAGATCATAATTTGATCAATGCTGCCACTACGCATCAGTATATCGAAGATTTGCGCAAGCATTTACAACATGCGTTTGCTTTTGCCCAAAAGAATCTAGAGAAAGCTGCAACGGGGGTTAAAACCTATTACGATTTAAAAACCACGAAAAAGGAATATGAGATAACAGATCAAGTCTATCTATATAATTTTGCGCGAAATCAAGTCAAGGAAAATAAATTTTTACCTTCTTGGAAAGGGCCATATGTCATCATTGACAAAATTTCCCCAGTAGCGTACAAGTTAAAAATTCCTAAGGATGGTGATTTTATTGAAAAGTGGGTTCACATTAACCAGTTGCGTGCTTGTCATCCTAAATCTCAATTAAGGATTATAGGTGTGGATTCAGATGCAGAAGGATGAACGACTAACCTGGATGAATGCTTGATTCACGTGGTATCGTATGATGTGAAATGTTGTGATGTGCCATGATCTCATGTATGTTCATGTCATTAACCATTTCCTTGCCATCCAATAACTACATTTCTAAGCAGGTTACTAGCTAGTGTAACTGCTATAGGCATATTGCTGAGGAGTCAGTAATAAATGTAGTGAGGGATGAAGTTATAAAAATAGAATTAGAGAAAATACATATGTTGATGAATCGTAATAATGCGTTGTCCTAGGCCAAGTGATGTCACACTGTTATAAGTTTGTATACTTAACAAACCTTGAATCATTAGTAGATAAGTCTGAAACCAGTTCCTGATCCTTGACTGTCGAAAGATGTCAAAGAAGGATGTGGCGTGTTTCTGGATCGTACTGCTCCTGTGCCAAGAGCTACGGACCGACCCGATCGCAGAGATGGGACCATCCTCTGGCATCCTGATTCAAGAGACACCAGGGTTCATCTTAACAGAGAAGAGGATCCTTACCCAACGTGTGTTCGTCAGCTTGGACCCCAAGATTTCCATCGAGAAGGCGTACAACATTTCATCGATGCAGCTTCCTGAGTTACAGACTTGGTACCAGATGCACCTCCAAAGAGCACAGGACCGTGTGCGAAACATCTTGGAGCAAGCCCGGAAACCATTTGTATCCAGTTCTATTTCGATGAGCAACCGACCCAAAAGGTTCCTCACCGCTATAATTGTTGCATTAGTTTGTGCCACTGTTGGTGCAGTTGTCGCAACTGGAATGTCTGCAGCCAACTCTATTACTGTCCAAAAGCTGGATATGGAAATCTATGCGCTAAAGCAACACATTAACGATATTCATCAGGTGATAAAACAGCAAAGAACACTTCTCCAAGACGTGTTAACTATTGTGGAAGACACAGTTGTTACAACAAATTTGCATTCGGAGTTAATTGCCAAATCCACTGAGTTGCACAAAAGTCATGACTTATTTAAGCGTGAACTTCTATTTCTGCATGACCCAATATTGTTCCACACACTTGCTTTTCTTGACGAAGTGCAAACTGGAATGATCGAATTGGCAGGGGGACGCATACCTCTGTATTTTGTATCCAAGGATATTGTTCATGCGATGCTTGCCAATGTGGATGGAGAAACAATTGAGCCTATGCAATTAAATCTGGCCTTTGAGATGGGGAGCGCTATACCTCTCTTAATTGATCCGGAACGTATGGAGATTTGCTTTTTATTGGGCATACCATATGTAACTAAAAAAAATTTTTTTCAAATGAAAACAATTTACAACGTTGGTACATGGAAGGACAATATCCATGTAAAAGTCCAAACCCCAGACGTTTTGGCTTTTCAACCGTGGATACCAGATTGGTATTCAATACCCATTTTGAATGACTGTGAAAAATTCAAAGACAATAATTTCCAATGTGATGGAAAACCTTTTGTGTACGATTCTACCAATGCTTTGTGTGGGATCGAATACCTTAAACATGGCTCTGAAACGTGTCAAGTGACTATGTCAAAAACCGACAGTAATGCGTTAGTACATGCTATCTTAGTAAAAGATAAGTGGTTGGTAAGCACGTGTCTTAAAAACATGAGTGTTTTTCGCAGGGACCAGGTGACTAATAAAGTAATTGCCTTACCAGCACCTGTATCATTGATCAAGGTACCCCACGACTCTCGTATCACCATCGGTGACGTTACGCTATACCCAGTGTACACTGACGTCCTCGAAAGTGCTATTGAGATGGTGGATCCCTTCCAGAATCTAGATATCCCTCTAGATCCTAATCTAAAATTCTTGCTGGACCATAAGCCCAACCACACTATCCAAATGTCAATCAAGAAAGATAACATTTCTGTGGACACATTTAAATACTCTGAGCTAGATACTGACCTTATTGATCGTGTTGACTGGTTCATCCATGTTAAGATTGCTATTGGGTGTGTTATGATAATGATGTTATTATGGTTGATTGTACTAAGCATAAAGTTCAAAACACTTACAGGTACAAATATATACAAACATGTTCATTCCACGCATGAGCCTATGTCAGAAATGATGTGATTGCACAATATGTCTTGTGACTTCCATAGTGCCTACTCATAAGCTAAATTACTTGGCTATGACAGGCACTAAAGGGGGGTTATGTCAGGGTATTTATATCGGCAGACATTTTGTGCTATGATAGAAATACAAAGTGTATATTCTGAAGTCATTGCTAAACAGACCAGACTCCATTTTGTATCTCAAGTTAACAAAGAGACACAAAAATTTCTATCCTTTCTCTTTGACTGACTGCTTTGCCCAAGCTGAATGGAATGTGTATATAAGCAACAAAGAGATAAGACATTGAGAACGGGGGATGGACAGACTGTATAAATTCTATTCCCAGACTTAGGTGACAGAGGATTAAATAATTAAATTTTACTTTCCATACCAACAGATTCTCATTGTATTTTGAGTTCATCTATAGTGTTATAAGCTGTCTTATTAGGAATTATAGCAGAATTTGCAGACGCATAGTCTGGACAAAACTGAGAAAAACTGTGTGATCTGACAAGTGAATATAAAATTATGGCTACATAAAGATAACGTAAATGACGTCAAAAATAGCCACCAGGAAAAGTTAACTCTTTCCTGGATAGGTATGTCTAGTGGAACAATACTACCATCTAGAGCTCAAATACGAAAATGATTACCTAGAAGACAACCACACCCCACATTTGTGATTGGCTATCACTTAGAGGAATTTCCCCTTTAACCCCTTAAGGACACATGACATGTGTGACATGTCATGATTCCCTTTTATTCCAGAAGTTTGGTCCTTAAGGGGTTAAAAAGTTAAGACAAAGGAAGAGGGAGGGGAGATTCAAGATTGAAGAGAGAGACATTACGACACTCTGGGGATTCAGAGAGGTCCAGGCAGAATCGGGTGATCAGAGTAACCAAGAAACTCTCACACTCCATGCAGAGAAACAGATCTATGACATTTAGCTACCTGAGGATATCTGATGAGAAAATATCTACTTAACTGGTAAATATACAGACATTTAATTAATTAATTAAAATTAATTAAAATTAATAGCATGATATATGACTGGATAAATCATGTTTGATTTCATATTTAGAAATCTTAATTATTAAAGAATATATATATGGTTATAGCATCCCATCTGCAGCTTGGATTAATATAATCATTAATGTATTTGTGTGATTAATATCACGTTAGCATATCATGACCATTTATCCAGCTGTATTGATTGGCTCTAAAATAAGATAAAATATCTGTTTAGACAAATTAATTAAAATATCAGCTTATGTAACATGTAGATTTCTCATTGGATGGATCAAGGAGTGATTACTGACTATTTAAATATTATTTTTATTTAATATTACATAGGAGTAAATCTTAACTACTTAGGAGGTCTAACCAGCATTGAAAGGGTTACTTCTGCCAGAAAGTTTTACTTCAGCTCTAAGGAATGCTCTGTCTCCTTAAAACTTTGTTTCCTTAGCTGTAAAGAAAGGGTCGTAAATCAGTCTTGACAGCTAATGGAGTCTATGCTGTACTAACCAGGAAGTAAATTGCCTATTGTATTGCATATTGTTTTTATACTGCATATTAATTATTATTGCCATATTGTATTACATATTCATGTTATACTCGAATTCCATTGATTATTATCACGCATGTTACTCATCATTATTATTTAAATTGTTAAGAAATAAATATCTATTTTTATAACAATTTGTGATTTTTAATTACCGGTATATGGTTATACATTTCATTTAACACGATAACGATTAAGGATCTGAGAATTGAAATCGTGGGCAATTCTCTCTGTTTACAATTAATATCCCATAAATATCCCCACAGGACGCAGACTTAATATTTTACTACAGCGCCTCCCTGCTTGCTTAGGCGATTACAACCACAGACCCCAAGGCATTTCCACAAAGGGGGAGATTGAATCTCAGTGGGCACCACCTGGGGGTGCCCTCCCTTCTGTGGATACTGAAGCCCAGTAGACCACTTGCGACAGATATTCTCCCTACTAGAGCACCTGGGACAGGTATAGGACTAAAATAGCAACCTGGAGCCCACTATCATTGGCCATACCCCTAAAATGTTTCAAACATATGATACCCACGTTTGACAGCAGGGAATGGGAGGATAGAGGACGGACGCACTTAATCCACCTGTGGGAGGGATCTAGCCTTAAACCGCTTACACAGCTACGAAAAGATCATGAC
This sequence comes from Pelobates fuscus, assembly GCF_036172605.1. Classification (NCBI taxonomy): domain Eukaryota; kingdom Metazoa; phylum Chordata; class Amphibia; order Anura; family Pelobatidae; genus Pelobates; species Pelobates fuscus. Next base: position 112,374,119 of record NC_086324.1, on the reverse strand, counting down.
ATCCCACCCACGCAATCCCTGTCCTACCTTCAACTGAGATCCACTCTCCTGAGGCAAAACCAGAAACGCAACGTCCAATCTATCGATCATAGAGGAAATGTGTGTCGGCCTAGTACCCATAAAGAAAGGTATGTTACAATGATACCGGAGAAACTGACGGAAGCGAAGCACAGAGAGATGGACACAGGTTTCTTCAGGAAGGAAGAGATTCTTTATTGGATCACCGATCGGGACTCAGAGGGACTAACGTCACCAAAATACAGCAAGTTCTGAGCCCCGGACAATAGTGCAGGCTCCTTATATAGGCACATAACTCCTCCCATATTAAGCTCCACCCGCACATTCTCTTAACCAATCAATACAAATAAGAATTAACTTCCTGTTTGACCGCATGGCTTGTCCAGCACAATGGAGGAGGGGGAATACTACATCCTGTATTCTTGCACATGCTCCGTACACTACTGATCGTATCTTGCCTCGTGCAACCAACTGATCGATACGTCAGCATATGCACGTACACATGCCACGTGGTAATCTCGGCCTACTAAATTTATTTTTACCGAGATTCCACCACATTCCCCCCTTTGATGCCTCTTGATATTTCACAATTACTTGAGGCATCACTTAACTTTGGTTTGCATACACCGCAAGTTACCTTGAACCAGACCAGACTTATCATATGATGTGAATCTTTTAACACTCATCTTCCTGCATTGGTTCTCCCTGATCTAGAGCCTTATACTTATAAATCGCCATTATCTGTGCAGCAGCCTTCCTCTCTGCTATATTTCCTATCAGGCTTTGCACAGACCTAACTACTAAGGGTATAAGACACGGCAGGAGTAGACACAACATTAAAATCAGTAGGACTCCACCTACCACTGCCTTAAGCCCTCCAAACCACTCATACCAGCTACCAAACCAACTACTTGGATTATACCCTTTTCATACCTGAGTAGGCACATGCGCTAGTTTAACCATATGGCTAGTAAGCTCAGCTATTGCTTGCCCTTCGTCATCTATTTGAAGACAGCAATTGCTAAGGTTAAACTTCCCACATACACCTCCCTCTACTGCCAAAAGGTAATCCAATGCTAATCTATTTTGGTATACTGCTGTCCTCATCCTGGTGTTATGCTTCGCTAGGAGATTGAGCGCTTGTGATGTTTCGTTGGTGATAATCTCAACCACCGCCTGTAATCTTATAATACGGTTGAGCATATAAATAGGGGTTCTGTAACCAAAGGTACCATCCTCAGCCCACGTGGCTGGCCCATAATAATCTATGATACGCTGGGGAGGCCATTCATTATCTTCCCAGGTGCCTATCTCTATGGGTCCCCTTTTCTTCCTATGATTCACATCATACACTTTAACACCTAAAGTCTCACCTGTTTCAATCGGTAACAAGAAGAAGGATGGTTTGAGCATACCCAACACACATGCCCCTTCCCAGTCCTGTGGCAACTCCGAATAGGCTTTCTTACCACAGATCCAGTACAAATTTGCTGGGGCTCTCCAGGTAGATGTGATGGATAGATCAAACCACACATCCTTTAAATTGGCATATCTAGCAAACGGGTTAGATGGTTCTGAGACATTTGAAGCCGACCACCAAGTTGTATTCTTTGTATCATCATCATAAGCTTTTTGCCCTAGACAAGTTAATTCTCCTACAGAAGTATTATACATTATTCCTTTCCTTGCTATGCAAACATAACCTATGATGGAGGTCTTTAATCTCCACTCAGATTTACCTCTAACACTCATATGATAATCGGCTTGTGTAGATATTAGTTGGTCAACTGCCTCAGAACCGGACATTACCTCCTTTGCTTCCCAAGGCCATTGGTCTCCCATGTTAGTACTTCCACACACATAGCAGTTGGTAACATTAAGACTACCGGCAATACTTTCGGCTAAATCGATGAACAGGTTTTTAGCATTATGGGGGATCTTATTATCTATACTCATCTCTTCATAAAAGGAATGGTATACTTGATGAGTTTGGGAGGATACCGTATCAGTCTCTATCCCTATAAACAATAATGTCCCAGGATCTAAACCCGTCCCGTATATCTGAAACCCAAATAAATTGCCATATTTGTCTAAGAACTTATCGGGGTTATTTATAAGTATATGGATGGGATTACATTCCATAGACTTACAATATGGGCTAGTCGGCAACTTAGTCACTATCATGTCTTTGTCTACTGTCTGTCCCCAAGTCGCCCACCCCACACAAGACCAATATGGACAAAAGTTATAGTCTTTATTTGGGCATCTAGGACTTACATATTTATTTTTACTACTGGGACAAATATATTTATCATTAGACCCATACGTCCTCTCCCATCTAAGATCCCCACATACATTCCACGGCTTTCTACCACTCGATATCGCTTTACACGCATCAAATAGCAGAACACCCGAAGAATGTACGGATTCTAACACCGTCTTATTAATTAGGGTCCCCTGAGGATCTCCATTCCTGAGAGTCAACCAAATTGTACGAGGTTGATACTCTGGACTGAAGCACTTAGGTTCTCCTACTCCTAAATGGCACACACTATAGTCTATATTTAAGTATCTACATCTCGATACATCTCCTTTACACTCGTATTGTGAATGCCAAATTAGGGTTTGGGAAATATGGTTACCTGTTCTCGTAGTCTTAATGCATACCTCACAGCTAGGAGTGTCGGTACCTCTACCTTCCTGAATATAAAAACACATATAAATAAACACTATCAAAAGCACATCTTTCGCCGTCATCCTCAGTCTTCGTCCGTGCGAAGGCACCTCAGCTTCCAGGATGTGAGGGCTGCAGGGAATGGAGTTCTGCTCGTCTTCACAGGTGTCCCTTCGAGACTTTCCTGGCTTATATACTATGTGTTGGTAAGCGGACAGGCTTTATTATGGCCTTCTCACTCACGCACCAAATCCCTGTAACAATAAAATTTGTAATCCACACGATTCCTCGTTACTCCGACTGAGTAGTGCGTTTTAACCGGATCTTGCAGGGATTCTCTGGATCTGCTGTGACTTGCCAAGAATCGACTGCTGCTGGTTTAACCCTGGAGTGATGTATCCACAGAGTCACTTCGGCTACTTTTATCGCTGTGGGGGTAGACAAAAGAACAACATAAGGACCTCTCCACTTGGGCCCTAACGGTACATTATTCCACTCTTTAATCCACACTTGATCTCCTGGATGATAACTATGAACAGGGGGATAAATATTCACAGGTAATCTACCTTGTACCCATTTCTGTACCTCCTCCATAGTCTTACCCAACTCTACAACCTGCTGCCGGGTAATTCCTTCTCCCAACTGACTCAAATCCCCCCTTAAGTTACCAAGTACGGGAGGTGGTCGCCCATACATAATTTCAAAAGGAGAGAGGCCCATCCTTCTGGTAGGGGTACTGCGGATTCGCAATAGAGCTATGGGTAAGAGAACGTTCCACTTAAGTTGGGTTTCCTGACACATTTTAGCCAACTGGTTCTTAATAGTTCTATTCATTCTCTCTACCTTACCAGAACTCTGGGGTCTATATGCAGTATGAAGCCTCCACTTTATACCAAGCATATGAGTCAGTTGTTGTAGGCACTGATGAACAAAAGCTGGACCATTGTCCGATCCTATAGAACAGGGTAGTCCATATCGGGGTATTATTTCTCGTAGCAGGAATCTCACAACTTCTCCTGCTTTCTCTGTACGAGTAGGACATGCTTCTACCCAGCCTGAATAGGTGCACACAATTACCAGCAGGTAACGATGTCCACCCGATTTAGGCATCACTGTAAAGTCTATTTGTAGATCGGACATGGGGAGTCTCCCCATAAACTGGACTCCTGGTGGCTTTACTGGTCCTTGTCTTGCATTATTTTTAGCACACGTTACACATCTTCGTACAATGGCCTGAGTCAAGTTGGACAATCTTGGTATGTAGAAATGTTTTCTGAGAGATTCTTCAGTACTGTCTCTCCCAGAATGTGTCCCGTTATGATAATTTTGGACAATTTCTACCGCTAGTGATGCTGGTATGACTATTCTTCCATCTTCTAGCTGATACCACTTGTTCTCCAAATACTTTCCTGGTTCAGTCTTTAACCACTCCTCTTCTTGAGCTGTATAAACTGGAGTCCATTGGGACAGTGGAGTTGGTATAAGAGCAGCTATATGCCCCACATACTCCTGTCTTCCTGATTCAGCAGCACGCTTAGCTGCACTATCTGCCATCCGATTTCCCTTGGTTACATCACCATCTCCTCTCAGATGCGCTCGACAATGTATGATACCGACTTCTTTCGGCTCCCACACTGCTTCCAATAGTTGTAGGATTTCAGCTGCGTATTTGATTTCTTTGCCTTCTGAATTCAGTAGTCCTCTTTCTTTATACAAAGCTCCGTGGGCATGAGTGGTTAAAAACGCATATTTGGAGTCCGTGTAGATATTCACTCTTAAACCTTCAGCCAATTGTAACGCTCGTGTCAGTGCTATCAGTTCTGCCTTTTGTGCTGATGTTCCTTTCGCCAGTGGCCGAGCTTCTATCACCTTGTCTATTGTTGTTACTGCATATCCTGCATAGCGGATCCCTTCTTTCACATAACTACTACCGTCGGTGTAATATTGAACATCGGGGTTCTGGATGGGAAAATCACGAAGATCTGGTCTACTTGAGAATACTTCATCCATTACTTCCAAACAATCATGTTGACTTTCAGTAGGTTGTGGCAAAAGGGTAGCTGGATTTAAGGTGTTTACAGTCTCTAAATGCACTCTTGGGTTTTCACACAACATTGCTTGATACTTGGTCATACGGCTGTTACTAAACCAATGATTTCCTTTGTAATCCAACAACGTCTGTACTGCATGTGGGACTCGTACATAAAGCTCTTGACCCAGAGTGAGTTTATCGGCTTCAGCTACTAGCAGGGCGGCTGCAGCTACGGCTCTTAGACAAGGTGGAAGTCCGCTGGCCACGGCATCCAATTGCTTAGACATGTAGGCAACAGGTCTTTGCCATGATCCCAAGTACTGTGTCAATACTCCCACAGCCATTCTTCTTTGCTCGTGTACATATAAGTAGAATGGTCGTGTGTGATCAGGTAGACCTAATGCTGGGGCACTCATCAAAGCCTTCTTCACATCTTCAAATGCCGTTTGCTGTTCTTGGGTCCATAAGAAGGGGTCGTGCTCTGTACCTTTGATAGCTGCGTACAGAGGTTTTGCCAGTATCGCATAGCTGGGAATCCATATCCTACAGAAGCCTGCTGCCCCCAAGAATTCTCGCACTTGTCTTCTATTCTTGGGTATTGGTATTTGGCAGACAGCTTCTTTTCTCTCTGGCCCCATAATTCTTTGACCTTCAGAGATATGGAATCCCAGATATTTGACAGTTGGCAAACACAACTGAGCCTTCTTTCTAGACACCTTGTATCCTGCCTTCCAGAGAATGTGTAGTAGATCGTGCGTTGCTTGCTGACAGATTTCTTTTGTAACTGCTGCTATCAACAAGTCATCTACATATTGTAACAATACACACTCTCCTGGGATGGACTCGAAATCCAGTAGATCTTGACTTAGGGCTGAACCAAATAGGGTAGGTGAATTTTTAAACCCTTGGGGCAGTCTTGTCCAAGTCATTTGGCGTTTTGAGCCCGTTACAGCGTTCTCCCATTGGAAAGCGAAAATACATTGACTTTCTGCGGCAATTCGGAGGCAAAAGAAGGCATCTTTGAGATCTAAGACTGTGAAGTAAGTAGCCCCGCCCGGAATTAAAGCAAGCAGGTTATATGGATTGGGTACAACTGGATGTATACTAACAACCGCATCATTGACTGCTCTCAAGTCCTGCACAGGTCGATACTCATCTGTACCGGGCTTTTGAACAGGCAGCAATGGGGTGTTCCAGGGGGAAGTACAGAATTTTAGGATACCATACCGTATGAACTTATCCAGATAGGATTGGATGTTCTTCTTAGCCTTCTGCGGGATGTGGTATTGTCTTAGGCTCACTGGATAAACCCCAAGTTTTAGTTCAATTTTTATAGGTGGAATATTGCGGGCCAGTCCTGGTGGGTTGTTCTCTGCCCAAACTCCTGGTATGTTAAATAATGTCTCATCACTCCTAGGGTTTTGGCTAGTCAACGCTGTATAAAGTCGCCACTCTTCTTCCTTTGGTACGGATAATGTCATGATACCTGAAGGTCCATTAAACTTTAAAGATGTTGTTCCATTTGGTAGGAACGTAATCTGCGCTTGTAATTTTGATAGCATATCACGTCCCAGCAATTGGACTGGACATTCAGGCATATAAAGGAATTGATGTTTTATTACGTGGCCTCCCAATGTACAGAGTCGACTTTTAAGAACCGGTTTTTCAGCACTTCTTCCAGTTGCTCCTATCACAGTAATAGTCCTTCCAGATGGAGGAGCAACTAGATTAGTCACCACTGAATGTTCAGCACCAGTGTCGATCATGAACGCACTCCTTTTCCCCCCTATTGATACATCGACCATAGGCTCCGCTCAACCAAGGGGGATGGAGCCCGGTCGGTATCAATAGTCCTCCATGACCGTGTCAGCCAATCCTACAAAGTCCCTACCTTCTCTATCGCGGGACCTTTGCGCTGCTGGAATATACCTGTCTTCCCTAACACTTCCTCTGTTCCCATTACTCCCTCTATTACCATTACTCCCTCCGGGGCCTCCTCTACCTCTCGCTCTGCCTCTAAAGTTTCCGTAGCCTGCCCTGGGTTGGTCTCTCTCGTACTGCTCTCTTTGCGGACATTCGTTCCTCCAATGCCCTTCTTCCTTGCAATACGCGCACTGATTCCTACTCAAAGGCTCCCTACTCCATCTACTATCGCCTCTATCTGGGCCCCGTCTATCTACGCCTGCGATCGCTACCGCTAGCATATCAGCCTTTTTACGCATCTTGCGCTCTTCCTCTTTCTTACTTTCTGTTTCCCTATTCATATAAACCTTATTCGCTACCTCCATTAGTTGGGTGATTGACATACCTGCGAACCCTTCTAACTTTTGTAGCTTGCGCTTAATATCTCCGTAAGCTTGGCTGACAAAGGCGGAGTTCACCATTCGGGAATTATCTGCGTCTTCCGGATTAAAGGGGGTATACAAGCGGTATGCCTCCAATAATCGGTCATAAAAGACACTGGGCGCTTCATCGCTTTTCTGAATCACCTCAACTGTCTTCGACATGTTAATGGCTTTCTTTCCTCCGGCTTTCATGCCAGCAATTATAGCGTCTCTATAGGCTCTGAGTTGAACCATGTCAGCACCATTTACATTCCAATCGGGATCGGTGTTGGGATAATGTGTTGCGGCCCATGCTGATGGATTGGCTTGGTTTAAAGTACGGGCTTTATCCTCTAGTGCTTTAATGGCTGCTTGATTTATTCTTGTCCTTTCCTCATTGTTAAACAAAGTCATTAATAACTGCTGGCAATCAGCCCATGTCGGGTTATGTGTCTGTACTATTGAGGTGAACAGATCAGTCATAGCTTGTGGTTTCTCAGTATACGAGGAATTGTGGGTTTTCCAGTTTAAAAGATCGGTTGTCGTGAATGGGACATATACAAAGACTGGGTCAGCATGTGCCATTTGGCCTGCGGCATCGATATAGGCTGACCCAGGATTCAGACGAAGAGGCATCTGATAGTGTTTTAATTGTTGGGCACCGGTCAACTGTCGGGTCTGTATGGGGCTACGTGGAGGGGCGTCAGTCATAGGTTCCAGTCGGGGAGAAATAGGGTATGGGGATGTGGGAGCTTGGTTTTGGGAAAAGGTGGTAAATAAAACACTTCGAGCCGAGCTAGATGAAGCTTGACCGGAAGTCTGAAGTGGCGCCAAATCAGGATATTCGTTTTTAATGGGGGTTGGTTCTGATTCCGGAAGGGGAGATTTAGTACGACGGGGGGTGGATCCTGTACTGGAGGAGGAAGCGGAAGTAGATGGGGGTAATGAGGGGAGGGTTGCAGGACTTCCTGCGTTTGCGTCACTTCCTCTTAACGGAAAGTAAGGGGGCGGCAAAGGGATCTCGGACTCAGGGGGCGTGTCCAAAATGGGCCTAACACCAGTCCTAGTGGACGAACAAGTCCTAGCTACCATGAGGCGACATTGCTCCTCGTGGCATGTCCGGAGCCATTTTGGCGAGTCATTTACGGCCTGTCTCCAACAATCAATATAAGGAAACTGGCCGTAAAGTTCAGGCCTACCTGATACAGCCACGTGTAAGCGCTGTACCAGAGTTGGATCCAAACTGCCACGTGGCGGCCATGCCGCAACCAAAGTAGGCCACTCCCTAGTACACAAAGTGACCAAACGTACAGGAGACATTTTAACCCCAAAATCACAAGTTTTGAATCCCTTTTTAAAATTCTTCACCATACAACCTAAGGGATCCGGGATCGTTGACTGCGACGCACCCATACTTAACAATGGAACGTCGTCGACAACGAATACTATACACGCGTACTATTCAACAGTCACACCCGTTTCCTCTGGCAACAGCACCACGTGGTACGGTTACCAAGTGAAACGTACACAATAACAATAAACACTCAGGGAATTCCCGTACACACACAGCTGTTACACCAGTCACTATATAATCAATATTATGCCCTTTGGCGTAACTATACAGTCACCCACGCTATAATTCTCTATATACGAATTACCCGTCTATAACACACCCCAGTAACATCGTCTTTTACAAATAGCGGTTACAGTACGGTTAGCATAGGTCAAAGCACAAGTTAAGGTCACAATACAATTATTAGTGGTTATGGTGTTAGACATGCAATGGACGACAATGATTAGTACTTATATACAGTGTCAGTAAATATACAGGGTTATGGTACCGTGCACTATAATACAGCAACACACTATTAACACTCTCGCTAGACGGCTGAGCTCGCGCTATCTAACAAGATATACACTTTACTAAACAATCGTTAACACATTTACAATTCCCAACTAAACTATTGGCCAGTACCTTGATGGACTACCTAAAACTATATACACCCGTTTTGGTTAGCCACACTGCCCAATCACCACATATAGCGAGCTAGAGAACCGAATTTACACAGGCGCCTCTTAGTCGCACTATCAAAAGTCTAGTGGGTTCCAAATTTACACGCCTTCCCACTTAGCCCAGATAGGTTGAGAGCTAGCGAACCGAATTTACACAGGCGCCGCTTAGTCTCCCGGTCCCTCCGACCTAGCGAACGTAATATACACCCTAGAACGCTAGTCTAGACAAGACACCGGTGTCCGGCTAGGGCTATTTACACCAGGACCCCGCCTGACTAACAAAATCAAACGGTCTGACTAAAGAGCGTTCGATCGAGCGGTGCGCCTTCGCTCCTTCCCTCCGACAGAGGGGGCAGATACACAGATTCAAACCCCTTTGGGCCTACCGCACAATCGGTATACCCCTAGTGGGTCCTGCCGTCTAAAACAGCAGTTGTCTTACCTCCTCGTTCCTGAACCTAAGTTCACACTCATCGACGGGGACACCCCAGCACTTCTTACGTAGAGGCCGATGATCTCCTGGACAACAGACCAGTGGCGCCGAGACGAAGGGAGGTCCACGCAGAAGTTCAGGGGTGCAGCCGTAGAGAACGTGGGCAAAGATAGACCGTCTCACGCCTCTGCCTCTCAGCTACCGTTGAACGATGAGCTTCCCGGCCAATGCACCAAATGATACCGAAGAAACTGACGGAAGCGAAGCACAGAGAGATGGACACAGGTTTCTTCAGGAAGGAAGAGATTCTTTATTGGATCACCGATCGGGACTCAGAGGGACTAACGTCACCAAAATACAGCAAGTTCTGAGCCCCGGACAATAGTGCAGGCTCCTTATATAGGCACATAACTCCTCCCATATTAAGCTCCACCCGCACATTCTCTTAACCAATCAATACAAATAAGAATTAACTTCCTTTTTGACCGCATGGCTTGTCCAGCACAATGGAGGAGGGGGAATACTACATCCTGTATTCTTGCACATGCTCCGTACACTACTGATCGTATCTTGCCTCGTGCAACCAACTGATCGATACGTCAGCATATGCACGTACACATGCCACGTGGTAATCTCGGCCTACTAAATTTATTTTTACCGAGATTCCACCACAACGATGCTCTATTGTACAACACAAAATCCCTTGTACCGAGTTACACTAAGGAATGGGAAAAAGATCTAGGACGCAACATCACTCAAGAACAGTGGCGCAAGGCCTTTACCATTCATGAAAAAAATACAGGTATACAAACAGAATATGTGAACACAACCCCAGTGAAAAAAGTATATAAACTTAAAACAAACCGGAACTTCCCTGTAATAGGCAAAGTATCCATATAGGTCCCCAAAGACTTCCTCCTGTCTTCAGCAAATGTATATAGATAAAATAGGGGATAATCTGCTAAATACAGATAAAATGGAAAAACATAGCGTTTAACTGTGTGAAGGTGAGTGACACTCTGAGTGAATTACAATTGGCCACTCACAAATTTTCAGATGGAAAACAGCCTTGAATGAAATACTTTCTTCAATGGTCACTGTACTTTCCCATCTTCACACTCCCATCAGGGCCGGCCTTAGGGGTGTGCGAGCTGTGCGGCCGCACAGGGCGCCATGCCAACAGGGGCGCCGGGCAACCGACACAGCTCGCACAACCAGGTCCTGCCCTACCTCAGAGCACCCTTATGGGTGAAATATTGCGCCCTGGCCAGTCCTTACAGAGTGCGCTCTGCTTTGGTATTGGCCGGTAAGGATATTGAGGACCTCCATCACCGGCCCGTTGTTTGCATAATGGGGAGGAGCGAGCAGTGAGCGCTTTGATTCTGCCCTCCTCTCGCGAGCTCGGCATTCGGAGTGTTGCCGCGGCAACGCTCTCATACTATCAACGCAGAGCTCGCGAGAGGAGGGCTCCTGTTCTGCAAGGTGCAGAACTTCAAGAGCAGCCAGAGACCACTGGACCACCAGGTCATCAGTATTTCCCCATCCCGGTCCAAAGGTATGCAAGAGGGAGGGGGGCAGACATTAATTAATTTAAGAAAACAAAACCTAAAATTGCTCTCCCACCTCCTATATTAAAGCCTTATGTCACCTTATGTCACCTACCCACAAATCATCACTTTTCCACCCTTACTGTGTTAACTACACACACTCTATAACACACACACACTACATAATCTACTCACACACTACATAATCTACTCACACACTACATAATCTACTCACACACTACATAATCTACTCACACACAACATGATCTACTCACACACTACATGATCTACTCACACACTACATGATTAGTGTTGTCGCGAACCCGAAATTTTCGGTTCGCGAACGGCGAACGCGAACTTGAACTTCCGCAAATGTTCGCGAACCGGCGAACCGCGATTGACTTCAATGGGCAGGCGAATTTTAAAACCAACAGGGACTCTTTCTGGCCACAAAAGTGATGGAAAAGTTGTTTCAAGGGGACTAACACCTGGACTGTGGCATGCCGGAGGGGGATCCATGGCAAAACTCCCATGGAAAATTACATAGTTGATGCAGAGTCTGCTTTTAATCCATAAAGGGCAGAAATCACCTAACATTGACACCTGTCCTCAAAGCCCCTGATACACACTGACACAGAGCAGAATAGAGACTGTTCCCCGTCCTCAGAGACCATGATACACACTGACACAGAGCAGAATAGAGACTGTTACCCCTACATAGGGTCACTTGGCAGATATGGCGGGGTCGTGGGAGGGGGAGGATGACTTTCACCTCTTCCCCTGTTAGATTCCCGTTGTGCTGTGACATCACCCTTATACGCTGTGTAAAGCATACTATTTAATTTGATCAGCATGGCCACTTGAGTTTTTATAGTTTTCACGCTGCTTGTAGTTTATATATGGTTCACAAAAATCAAACAAACGATAAAGTAAACATGTAAGGATTCAGAATATTCTTTCAAACCCTTACACATTGTGTGTACGTATTTTTTGTCTTAAGTTTGTGGCTTTAAAGAGGTTCACGTTGTTTCTATGATGTGCATAACATGTTCTTGTAAATGTTTGTTACATTTTTCCTGGAATTGTAATTTTTGAATCTGAATAAAGATAGTAAAATCCCTGATACACACTGACACAGAGCAGAATAGGGACTGTTCCCCCTTGGCAGATATGGATTGACACCTATCCTAATGATCCCTGATACACACTGACACAGAGCAGAATAGAGACTGTTCCCCCTACATAGGGTCACTTGGCAGATATGGATTGACACCTGTCCTCAAAACCCCTTGTAACGGCTACCCAGATAGAGAGAGGGTTTCTGCCATTGAAGGTGTCCTTTTTCCCTGCAAGCTGCTGTGGAGAAGTAGGCTGATGTAATCCCATCCACGATATCCAGAGTGAGGAGCAGGTTCAGCTGTAAACAGGAGCAGAATAATATTCCCAAATAATCCCCTTACAAGAACGAGACGAGGCTACGTTTTGAAGGGTCAAGATGAACTGAGGACTGGAACACCCAGCCTGCTTTTTATTAGAAATAGATACACACAGAACACTCCCAGGGGGAGGATGAAAACAACCAATAATACAGATGGTAACACCCCCACGTCTCCTCCCCTCAGATAACTACATAACCCAATTAAAATGTCCACATTTTTCCACCAGTTCTGGATGTACCCCAAAAACAGGGGGTACAGCTTTAAATCCGGTAGCGCTGGATAGCTCTCCTTCAGGGGGACAATATATCCAAAAATCACCCCATTCGGATGTACAGTTCGGGAGATACAACGTTCCAAAGTTTTGACCGACCGCACAGACCAACTAGCCGAAATTAGTTCCATGAGTTTTGGCCTTGCGGTCGGTCTCCGTTCGCACGGTAAAAAGGTATGATACTCTGGCCATCCATGCGAATCGCGGGGTTCGCTGGAATCCCCATAGATGATTGCATATAACTACCGAACGAGGGGACGTTCGGTAGTTTCCGTACGAACTTATGGAGGTCTGGAGGATTCAGCGGTGTTCGCCTGTTTGCGTATCCGTTTTCAGTTCCATGCGGTTACAGGCAAACACCGCTGTTCGCACACAAGATGGCCGCGAACACGTGGAAAGTCCCGAAATGGCGGCCACCTCTGCATTACACGTGAAATTCGCACGGAACCAGACGAACAGAGGAATGGAACGAATGGATGTGTAAGTTGTAATTCCCTTGTTTGTTTCACATCCACCAGAGGTTGGTAGGGATCTGTTACACTGCTCCCCTTTTGTGGAACACTCCGGCAGACCCGGATTGATCCTTTTCGGGTCAACTTGGGGCTGTCCGGTCCTTTGTTAGGGCAATAGTTCTGTTTGTCTGGACAGACCGTCCGCGTTCCCATTAAACTTGCCAGGGCGGTATTGGATGGAGAAATTGTATGGCTGTAGTGCGAGACTCCATCTCAGTAAGCGTCCATTATCTCCAGCTACTCTGTTCAGCCATACAAGGGGGTTATGATCAGTAATTAAGGTGAATTCTTGACCGTACAGATATGGGGTTAATTTCTTTAGGGCCCAGACCAGGGCTAAGCACTCTTTTTCCACTGCCGCGTAACTCACTTCTCTAGGTAACAGTTTTCTGCTGAGATACGCGACAGGGTGTTCGCCCCCGTCTTCGCCGACCTGGCTTAGCACTGCCCCCAGTCCGTACATGGACGCATCTGTGTGGACGACAAATCTTTTGTTAGGGACGGGGGCAGATAAAACAGGTGCATTGATCAAGGCTTGTTTCAAGGTTTGGAATGCTGTTTCACAGGCGGGAGACCACAGGACTACTCTAGGTAAATTCTTCTTTGTCAAATCTGTCAAGGGTTTGGCGATGGCGCTGTAGTCAGGGACAAATCTCCTGTAGTACCCTGCTGTCCCTAAAAATGCTAACACTTGTGTCTTAGTGTGGGGTGTGGGCCAATTGGCTACGGCCTCTACTTTAGCGGGTTCTGGTCGTTGTTTCCCACACCCCACCCGGTGTCCCAAATACTGGACTTCAGCCATGCCAAAGTTACACTTCTCCGGCTTTAGAGTTAGGCCGGCGGCCCTAATCTGATCCAACACAGTCTCTATGTGTTGTAGGTGTTCCCCCCAAGTCTCGCTATAGATCGCAATGTCATCCAGGTATGCGCAAGCGAAGTCCTGGAAGCCATCAAGAAGGCGGTCCACTAAGCGCTGAAAAGTAGCTGGGGCGTTTTTCATCCCGAAAGGCATGACCTTAAACTGGTACAGGCCAAACGGGGTGACAAACGCCGACTTAGGGATCGCGTCCTTGGCCAGGGGAATCTGCCAGTACCCCTTGCACAAGTCAATGGTGGTCAGATAGCGTCCCCTGGCAATGCGATCTAATAGCTCGTCTACTCGGGGCATGGGGTATGCGTCTGTCACAGTCCGGTCGTTGAGGCGTCGGTAATCGACACAGAACCGGGTCGTCCCGTCCTTTTTGGGGACTAGGACGACGGGAGATGCCCAGGGACTGTCGGATGGCTCTATAACCCCTAGTTTTAACATCTCCTGAATCTCCTTCCTCATCTCTTCTTTTACAGCCTCGGGAATTCTATAGGGGGTTTGTCGGAGCGGGGCTTGTCCTGGGGTTTCTACGTAATGGGTCGCTACAGGTGTGTAACCTGGCTCCTGGGAAAAGGTTAATCTCTTTTCAACTAGTAGTTGCTGGAGTTGTTCTCGTTCTGGGGGAGTTAATCGCTCCCCTAGCTGTACTGTATTAAGCAGAGTTTTGGACTCGGGGTTGGCTAATAGATCAGGGATGGGGAGACTGTCAGGGTCCTCAGTGGCGGGGATGCATATGGCGGCTATGTCTTCGGGCCGTTCTTGGTATTCCTTTAATAGGTTTATATGAAAGGACTTCTGTATCTTTTCGTCCTTGCTACTGGCAATGATATAGGTGGTGTCACAGACCTGGGCTACTACTTTGTAGGGGCCTTGCCAGGAGGTCTGCAATTTATTTCCTCGAACGGGTTTAAGTACTAGAACTTTCTGTCCTACCTGGAATGTTCTCAGCCTAGCGTTCCGATCGTACCAATGTTTCTGCCGACCCTGGGCCGCATGGAGATGATCCCGGGCCATCCGGGCTAACTGTTCCATACGGTCCCGCATTTCTAGCACATATGGTACGATGGGGACACCTTCGTGTTCCGTCTCTCCCTCCCAGTGCTCTCGGATGAGGTCGAGAGGGCCTCGCACCCTCCGTCCATAGAGCAGTTCAAAGGGAGAGAACCCAGTGGACTCCTGCGGTACCTCCCGGTAAGCAAACAGGAGGTGTGGCAAAAATCGCTCCCAGTCTCTGTATTCCGCCGTAAAGGTCCGTAGCAATTGCTTTAGGGTACCATTAAAGCGTTCACAGAGACCGTTAGTCTGGGGGTGGTACGGTGAACTAAGTAGGGGCTTAATACCACAGACCTTCCACAACTGCTGGGTTAAGTCTGCGGTAAACTGGGTCCCTCTGTCCGACAAGATTTCCTGGGGAAATCCTACTCTGGTGAATATCCCGACTAGCGCACTGGCGACAGTGTCAGCCTGGATATTCGTCAGAGCGACGGCTTCTGGGTAGCGGGTGGCATAGTCCACCACGGTAAGAATGTATTTCTTACCAGAGGGACTGGGGTTAGGTAGGGGTCCTACTAGATCGACTGCCACCCTGCTAAATGGTTCCTCGATCACAGGCATAGGGGACAGTCGAGCTTTCGGATGATCCCCTCTCTTCCCCACCCTCTGGCATATATCACACGTGCTACAGTAACGGCGCACGTCCTTCGAGATTCCTGGCCAAAAGAAGGTCTGAGTGATTCTGTAGGTTGTGCGGTTACCCCCTAGATGTCCTGCTAACGGAATGTCGTGGCCAATTCGGAGAAGCTCCAATCGGTACTTTCTAGGTACCACTAATTGGCGCTTCTGCGAAGGAGCACAGCCTCTCTTCCTGCCTTCGGTTAATCTGTATAATCTGTCCCCCTCCCATATAAAACGTTCCCGCTCATCCCCTCTATTGTCAGCTAGTTCTCGGTACTTTCGGAGGGTGGGGTCCTGTCTAGTTTCCCTCCCAAACTCCTCTGGGGTGTCCCAAGCTAGCGGTCTATCTGTAGTGTCACTGCTAGGTGTCTGTCGGTGGCTTACCTGGGTCTCCCGACCTGTTGGCGGATCGTCCTCGATACGGGTCTGTGAGCGGGTGGTCACGGGGCAAGCCGCAGCAGTAGTGGGTAAGAAGGCCGAGGCTAGAGGGCCAATATCATTGCCCAACACGACCTCAGCGGGTAGGTTGTCCATAATGCCCACCGTGGTCTTTCCTGACCCGACTCCCCAATCCAAGTGTACCCGGGCGGTGGGTAAGCGAAAAACAGCCCCCCCTGCGACCCGAACAGCAACAGTACGGTTAGACACAAGTTCTGGTTTCACCAGATGCTTTTGTATTAAGGTGATGGTAGCGCCAGTGTCCCTTAGGCCTTGTGCTATCTGTCCATTTACACGCACCTCCTGACGGTGGTGCTGGCGATTATCTGGGGAAGCCGCTTGTATGGGGTTGGCCTCATATAATATTCCCAGGCATTCCTCAGGGCTCCCTTCAATCTCCAGGCAATGAGCAGCAGCGGGGCGTGAAGATGGGCTTTCGGTGTTAGATGTGCGCCTCCAATTATTATTGGCTGATCCCAACGGGCAAACACGGGCAATATGTCCCAGGTTGCCGCAGCGATGACACGTCACTCTGTAGGATTCCCGGGGGTGGTTGTTAGACCCTTGAGGACGTGGAGGTCCTGGGGGTACCGGGGCCCGGAATTCTGTGCGTGCAGCGTGGGTTGGGTTGCGGGCCTCTGTTCTAGGTGCTGGTCGCGTAGTACCTTGGCTCACTTTTCTCGTTTCCACATATTCGTCCGCTAGTCGTGCTGCCTCATTTAAGTTGGCTGGGCGGCGATCTCTCACCCAATCCTGTGTATCTGCCGCCAAATCTTGGAAGAAATGTTCCATCAGGAACAATTGTAGCACTTCTTCTCCGGTGTTAGCATTGCACCCTTGCATCCAATGTGATGCCACCCTTTGTAGCTTGTTTGCCCATTCCATGTGGGAGTCCGCTGCCTTCTTTTTGGACTCCCGGAAGCGACGGCGATACGCCTCTGGGGTGACTGCGTATCGGGTGAGTAGTGCGGCTTTCACCCGCTGATATTGTGTGATATCTTCGGCCGTGAGTGCCCGAAAAGCCTCATTTGCTTTTCCTGAAAGTTTTCCAGCCAGAATAGTAACCCATTGGTCTGGGGGTATCTGGTGCAGTGAGCACTGCCGCTCAAAATCTGCCAAATACCCATCAATCTCTTCCTCATTTTCTGCAAACGCTTTAAATGCAGTAAATGGTATTTTCCTCCCTGCAGCAACGGGAGGAGGAGTAGGAACTATATGTGTACTAGCTTGTTGCGCCAATACATGTTCCGTGTCTTGCCTCCTGTTAGTCTCGATCTCCTCTTTTGCGTTCTTGAACAGTCTGTCTAATAGCTCCGTGGTCCTTTCCGGATATAATGCTAATCTTCGCTGTACAATAGCAGTGAGTACATCGTTCTCGCTGACCGGTGCAATAGGTTCAGTTACCTCCATGGATCTATCCATTTCGTCCAGCTCCAGTAGGTCAGCTATCAGCTCTCTCCTTGGTCTGTTACTAGCACTCCTACCACGATTTTCCAATAGATCTTTCAGTGTGGGTCTTTTCAGCTTGGCATACTGAGACTCCATTCAGCACTTGCTCCTTGGGCAAAAAGAACCATCCCACCGCTGCCACCAATGTAACGGCTACCCAGATAGAGAGAGGGTTTCTGCCGTTGAAGGTGTCCTTTTTCCCTGCAAGCTGCTGTGGAGAAGTAGGCTGATGTAATCCCATCCACGATATCCAGAGTGAGGAGCAGGTTCAGCTGTAAACAGGAGCAGAATAATATTCCCAAATAATCCCCTTACAAGAACGAGACGAGGCTACGTTTTGAAGGGTCAAGATGAACTGAGGACTGGAACACCCAGCCTGCTTTTTATTAGAAATAGATACACACAGAACACTCCCAGGGGGAGGATGAAAACAACCAATAATACAGATGGTAACACCCCCACGTCTCCTCCCCTCAGATAACTACATAACCCAATTAAAATGTCCACATTTTTCCACCAGTTCTGGATGTACCCCAAAAACAGGGGGTACAGCTTTAAATCCGGTAGCGCTGGATAGCTCTCCTTCAGGGGGACAATATATCCAAAAATCACCCCATTCGGATGTACAGTTCGGGAGATACAACGTTCCAAAGTTTTGACCGACCGCACAGACCAACTAGCCGAAATTAGTTCCATGAGTTTTGGCCTTGCGGTCGGTCTCCGTTCGCACGGTAAAAAGGTATGATACTCTGGCCATCCATGCGAATCGCGGGGTTCGCTGGAATCCCCATAGATGATTGCATATAACTACCGAACGAGGGGACGTTCGGTAGTTTCCGTACGAACTTATGGAGGTCTGGAGGATTCAGCGGTGTTCGCCTGTTTGCGTATCCGTTTTCAGTTCCATGCGGTTACAGGCAAACACCGCTGTTCGCACACAAGATGGCCGCGAACACGTGGAAAGTCCCGAAATGGCGGCCACCTCTGCATTACACGTGAAATTCGCACGGAACCAGACGAACAGAGGAATGGAACGAATGGATGTGTAAGTTGTAATTCCCTTGTTTGTTTCACATCCACCAGAGGTTGGTAGGGATCTGTTACACCCCTGATACACACTGACACAGAGCAGAATAGGGACTGTTCCCCCTACATAGGGTCACTTGGCAGATATGGATTGACACCTGTCCTCAAAACCCTTGATACACACTGACACAGAGCAGAATAGGGACTGTTCCTCCTACATAGGGTCACTTGGCAGATATGGATTAACACCTGTCCTCAAAACCCCTGATACACACTGACACAGAGCAGAATAGGGACTGTTCCCCCTACATAGGGTCACTTGGCAGATATGGATTGACACCTGTCCTCAAAACCCCTGATACACACTGACACAGAGCAGAATAGAGACTGTTCCCCGTCCACAGAGACCATGATACACACTGACACAGAGCAGAATAGAGACTGTCCCCCCTACATAGGGTCACTTGGCAGGTATGGATTGACACCTGTCCTCAAAGCCCCTGATACACACTGACACAGAGCAGAATAGAGACTGTTCACCGTCCACAGAGACCATGATACACACTGACACAGAGCAGAATAGAGACTGTTCCCCGTCCACAGAGACCATGATACACACTGACACAGAGCAGAATAGGGACTGTTCCCCCTACATAGGGTCACTTGGCAGGTATGGATTGACACCTGTCCTCAAAGCCCCTGATACACACTGACACAGAGCAGAATAGAGACTGTTCCCTGTCCACAGAGTCCATGATACACACTGACACAGAGCAGAATAGAGACTGTTCCCCGTCCACAGAGACCATGATACACACTGACACAGAGCAGAATAGAGACTGTTCCCTGTCCACAGAGTCCATGATACACACTGACACAGAGCAGAATAGAGACTGTTCCCCGTCCACAGAGACCATTATACACACTGACACAGAGCAGAATAGGGACTGTTACCCCTACATAGGGTCACTTGGCAGGTATGGATTGACCTCAAAGCCCATGGTACACACTGGGGGGAGCTACTGTCCTCCCCAACCCCTGCGCGGTGGGTGGGGGCCATAAATCACAATGGGGGTACCTACTGTCCTCCCCCCCTCGGCCCCCACCCCTGCGCGGTGGGTGGGGGCCATAAATCACAATGGGGGGGCCTACTTTCCTCCCCCCCGGCCTCATCCCTGCGCGGTGGGTGGGGGGCATAAATCACAATGGGACGGACCTACTGATAGGAGTGGAGTATTGTTCATATCAGTTTAATACCTTCCGCGTCTCCTATCAGTGGACGTGTATATGGCAGCCATTTTAGGAACCGCACACCTGGGACCCGAGCAAGGTCACCTCTTTCAACAGGCGACATGATTTGGCCCTGTAAAACTATCCTGGATATTCTCTACAATTTCTATGGCCATTTCTATGGCATTGATTTATGTAACAGGGAGATGGAAGAAGATGCTTGGTCGGTCCTCTTACTTGAAATTTGGGGCACTGCGCGGGCAAGCTAATGTGCCACCAGATAGGAGTGGTGAGTTTAGTATTGTTCATATCAGTTTAATACCTTCCACGTCTCCTATCAGAGGACATGTATATGGCAGCCATTTTAGGAACCGCACACCTGGGACCTGAGCAAGGTCACTGTAACGGAGCTCCGTGTACCCCGAACGAGTACCCTCCGTTGATGGATGCTCCTAGCGCTCTCAGAGGACTCCAAGCACTGCAGACGACACCACAACCACCGCAGGCTCCACAACCGCCGTAGCTTAACTGGAGCCGCGCCGTCTTCCTTCCACCCTGGATCGGCTTCTGTCCTCCAGGACCGTGTGGGGAAGACCTCTCCTCCAGGAGAGCGTATCCGGAACAAGCTCTTAAAAGAGCTAAGTGATTAAGAGCTCAGGGGAATATGCAGCGCATAGCAATCCCCAGTGTGATATAGCAGTTCCCTCCAATAACGAGACAAGGCTACGTATTGAGGGTCAGAAGAGGTCTGAGGACTGGAACACCCAGCCTGCTTTTTATTAGGATAAGGTACACACAGGACACTCCCAGGGGGAGGATGAAATTAACCAATAACAGCATAGTAAAGCCCACAGGTTCCCTCCCCTCAGATAAACAGTTAAACCAATTATAACATACAATAAAAATACAGTTTTCACATACACACTGTAACTTTAAAACCATACATTCAATTTCAATAAAAGTTGCATATTCAGACTCAGCATACATCAAACATAAACCCTTCCAAAAATCAGCCAAATCCCCCCAGTGGATCAAAAGTTAGCTGGAAGTCCTTTATGACCGACCGCAAGCACAATTTCCTGCCCAAAACAGTTCCATAGATTTGGGCTGTGCGGCCGGTCAATTTCATGCGAAAAAACGACTAAGTCCCATTTCGAACGGGACTTAGTCTCTGGAGCTGCAAGTTCCGTATGGGAGAAGGTAAGGGTCAGCGGTGTTCGGCAAAATGTGTAGCCGATTTCAGTTCCACAGAATCTTTAGCATACACCGCTGACCGCATTCGAGGAAACCAAGATGGCCGCCGCCACGTGCAATTGACCGGCAGTAACCTCACAGCCTGGGAGGTAAATTGCCTGCACACTTTAGCTTCTGGGTGGTCCGCCTGTGTGGTACTTGGTTCAGTAAGCCCTATTTACTGAACCAAGTGGGAGAGAGCCAGGGGCAAGTTATTTTACAGGTCTGGGGACATAGTCTTAAAGGGACATTGTTCAGCAAAGTCACAATATGTCCCCAGACGGTTCTTAAAGGGCCATACACACCCAATAAATGTTAATAAGTTTTCAGGGGCACAATCTTCCAGGGGCCATAGTCATGGGGCAGGAGGCTGGCAAACATGCTTCTCCACAATCCAGGGAAGCAGGGCAATTTCTCATTTAAAGGGCCAGTTACAAATAGCGATTTGTAACACATCTCCCCTTTGGGGGGAAGACTAACCAGGCACCTGACCTTCTGTCGGTCAGTGCCTCCGTTAGTCGATCCACCAACCCACAATAAACAGATGTCCGAGTAGCCCCCCCACAACATCAAAGTACAGGAACAGCCCACCCACAACACACAGTCACTGCACCTGGGTATTTGGCTGTGGTAACGAGGCCACATGCCGAGGGTACTTGAAGGGCAGAGGCCAACTGCACTCTGCCCAGATGCCAGCTCTTCTGCTGGGGTAGCCTGCAAGACATCAGGCTCTGGACCAGGGAAAAAGGTAGGGCAGAGGCCGACTGCGCTCTGCCCAGCTGCCAGCTCTTCCGCTGGGGTACTGAGACCATAGTCCGGCTCAGTAGTCAAGGGAACATGGACGTCAGTAGGGGTTAGCATCGCCTCCGTTAACCCTGGTGCCACGCTAGGAGTTAGCTGGGGAGGGGAATTTGTACTTACCCCCTCCTCTGGGTGTCCCGGTGAGGGTAGTTGGGGATCTGGAAAGGCTGTCCAGCATCCCTGTAGGTCAGGCACAGAGACCACGGTCCCATCTGCGCCGTCTGGGGGATTGGTGTCTCCCCTTGTGAGGGGAAGCTGCCGCTGGGGAGAGGGGGTGCTGTGCTCCTTTCCCGGAAACACAGGCTGCCGCTGGAGAGGGAGACCGCCTGTCTCCACTCCCTTACCATTGTCCTGTTGCTGTAGAGAGGGACCAACTGTCTCTGCTCTCTGTAGGACACACTGCTGCTGGGGGGGAAGGACGGCACCTTCAGCCCCCTGGGGTACACACTGCCGCTGGAGAGGGAGACCGCCTGTCTCCACTCCCTTACCATGGTCCTGTTGCTGTAGAGAGGGACCAACTGTCTCTGCTCTCTGTAGGACACACTGCTGCTGGGGGGGAAGGACGGCACCTTCGGCCCCCTGGGGTACACACTGCCGCTGGAGAGGGAGACCGCCTGTCTCCACTCCCTTACCATGGTCCTGTTGCTGTAGAGAGGGACCAACTGTCTCTGCTCTCTGTAGGACACACTGCTGCTGGGGGGGAAGGACGGCACCTTCGGCCCCCTGTAACTCACGCTGTTGTTGGGGCGCAGGGACGGAATACTTTGCCCTCACTGCCCGATATTCTGCTTCCATCTGCAGATACTCCGCCAGTTCTCTCCTCACTCTTGGTACAAGTTCCTCTGTTAGGAGGGGCCCGTAGACAGCCAACCGCCGCTTCAGCATAGCGTCAAACTGTACGTGACTATACCAATAGTCCAGTTTTGCTGGGTGTTCCCAGGATGCTGTTCCTCGCCCTAGGGAAGCCATCCTGTTGTAGCCAGGGGCGCTGCCCAATGGCTAGCGTTGCCCTCAATTGTAACTCCAAACGTTACCAGTGTCTCTGAGCTGCTTCTCCTCGCACTAGGACGCCATCCCACCGCTGCCACCACTGTAACGGAGCTCCGTGTACCCCGACCGAGTACCCTCCGTTGATGGATGCTCCTAGCGCTCTCAGAGGACTCCAAGCACTGCAGACGACACCACAACCACCGCAGGCTCCACAACCGCCGTAGCTTAACTGGAGCCGCGCCGTCTTCCTTCCACCCTGGATCGGCTTCTGTCCTCCAGGACCGTGTGGGGAAGACCTCTCCTCCAGGAGAGCGTATCCGGAACAAGCTCTTAAAAGAGCTAAGTGATTAAGAGCTCAGGGGAATATGCAGCGCATAGCAATCCCCAGTGTGATATAGCAGTTCCCTCCAATAACGAGACAAGGCTACGTATTGAGGGTCAGAAGAGGTCTGAGGACTGGAACACCCAGCCTGCTTTTTATTAGGATAAGGTACACACAGGACACTCCCAGGGGGAGGATGAAATTAACCAATAACAGCATAGTAAAGCCCACAGGTTCCCTCCCCTCAGATAAACAGTTAAACCAATTATAACATACAATAAAAATACAGTTTTCACATACACACTGTAACTTTAAAACCATACATTCAATTTCAATAAAAGTTGCATATTCAGACTCAGCATACATCAAACATAAACCCTTCCAAAAATCAGCCAAATCCCCCCAGTGGATCAAAAGTTAGCTGGAAGTCCTTTATGACCGACCGCAAGCACAATTTCCTGCCCAAAACAGTTCCATAGATTTGGGCTGTGCGGCCGGTCAATTTCATGCGAAAAAACGACTAAGTCCCATTTCGAACGGGACTTAGTCTCTGGAGCTGCAAGTTCCGTATGGGAGAAGGTAAGGGTCAGCGGTGTTCGGCAAAATGTGTAGCCGATTTCAGTTCCACAGAATCTTTAGCATACACCGCTGACCGCATTCGAGGAAACCAAGATGGCCGCCGCCACGTGCAATTGACCGGCAGTAACCTCACAGCCTGGGAGGTAAATTGCCTGCACACTTTAGCTTCTGGGTGGTCCGCCTGTGTGGTACTTGGTTCAGTAAGCCCTATTTACTGAACCAAGTGGGAGAGAGCCAGGGGCAAGTTATTTTACAGGTCTGGGGACATAGTCTTAAAGGGACATTGTTCAGCAAAGTCACAATATGTCCCCAGACGGTTCTTAAAGGGCCATACACACCCAATAAATGTTAATAAGTTTTCAGGGGCACAATCTTCCAGGGGCCATAGTCATGGGGCAGGAGGCTGGCAAACATGCTTCTCCACAATCCAGGGAAGCAGGGCAATTTCTCATTTAAAGGGCCAGTTACAAATAGCGATTTGTAACAGTCACCTCTTTCAACAGGCGACACGATTTGGCCCTGTAAAACTATCCTGGATATTCTCTACAATTTCTATGGATATGGCATTGATTTATGTAACAGGGAGATGGAAGAAGATGCTTGGTCGGTCCTCTTACTTGAAATTTGGGGCACTGCGCGGGCAAGCTAATGTGCCACCAGATAGGAGTGGTGAGTTTAGTATTGTTCATATCAGTTTAATACCTTCCGTGTCTCCTATCAGTGGACGTGTAAATGGCAGAGATTTTTAATTGTTGAATCACCTCCCCTTTTTAGGCCAAGGTGGGAAGATGCTTAGACCACTGGTATATTGGTGCCATCTTGGAGGATTTTTTTTGGTTTGGTTTTTGAAGCCACAGTGCTGCACCAGTGGGCCTAAAAATTAGGCATGTACACATGCCTGAAAAATTTGGTATTGTTGCAGCGGCCAGAAAAATTGATGTTTGTTTCACAGGCAGAAAGTGCCCTAAAACATGGCGGCTTGAACCCTAGTTGGTGGCGGATAAGTCACGCAAGTCAAACGTCATTCAGAGCTAAAATACAGCAGCGTGTGGACCATTTTTAGCCCAAGGCAGCTCATCTCATCAGGCCTTTTTTAATCGAATGTATCGCCCAGTGTCAGTCCCTTCGGGATCCATCCCTCATTCATCTTAATAAAGGTGAGGTAATCTAGACTTTTTTGACCTAGGCGACTTCTCTTCTCAGTGACAATACCTCCTGCTGCACTGTAGGTCCTTTCTGACAGGACACTTGAAGCGGGGCAGGCCAGAAGTTCAATCGCAAATTGGGATAGCTCAGGCCACAGGTCAAGCCTGCACACCCAGTAGTCAAGGGGTTCATCGCTCCTCAGAGTGTCGATATCTGCAGTTAAGGCGAGGTAGTCTGCTACCTGTCGGTGGAGTCGCTCTCTGAGGGTGGATCCCAAAGGGCTGTGGCGATGCATAGGACTTAAAAAGGTCCGCATGTCCTCCATCAACAACACGTCTTTAAAGCGTCCTGTCCTTGCCGGCGTGGTCGTGGGAGGAGGAGGAGGAGGATGACTTCCACCTCTCCCCCTGTTAGATTCCCGTTGTGCTGTGGCATCACCCTTATACGCTGTGTAAAGCATACTTTTTAATTTATTTTGCAAATGCTGCATCCTTTCCGACTTGTTGTAATTCGGTAACATTTCCGCCACTTTCTGCTTATACCGGGGGTCTAGTAGCGTGGACACCCAGTACAGGTCGTTCTCCTTCAGCCTTTTTATACAAGGGTCCCTCAACAGGCAGGACAGCATGAAAGACCCCATTTGCACAAGGTTGGATGCCGAGCTACACATTTCCCGTTCCTCCTCCTCACTGATGTCATTGAAGGTATGTTCTTCCCCCCAGCCACGTACAACACTACGGGTACCAGATAGGTGACAACGAGCATCCTGGGATGCCTGTTGTGTTTGGTCTTGCTCCTCCTCCTCCTCCTCAAAGCTACAATCCTCCTCTGACTCCTCTTCCTCACAATCCTCTTCCAGCGTTGCCGCAGGTCCAGCAAGCGATGCTGATAAGGCTGTTTCTGGTGGTGATGGTGACCACAACTCTTCCTCTTCCTCTAAACGCTGATCTACAGCCTGATCCAGCACTCTTCGCAGGGCACGCTCCAGGAAGAAAACAAATGGTATGATGTCGCTGATGGTGCCTTCGTTGCGACTGACTAGGTTTGTCACCTCCTCAAAAGGACGCATGAGCCTACAGGCATTGCGCATGAGCGTCCAGTAACGTGGCAAAAAAATTCCCAGCTCCCCAGAGGCTGTCCTAGCACCCCGGTCATACAAATATTCATTAACAGCTTTTTCTTGTTGGAGCAGGCGGTCGAACATTAGGAGTGTTGAATTCCAACGTGTAGGGCTGTCGCAAATCAAGCGCCTCACTGGCATGTTGTTTCGCCGCTGGATATCGGCAAAGTGAGCCATGGCCGTGTAGGAACGCCTGAAATGGCCACACACCTTCCTGGCCTGCTTCAGGACGTCCTGTAAGCCTGTGTACTTATGCACAAAGCGTTGTACGATCAGATTACACACATGTGCCATGCACGGCACATGTGTCAACTTGCCCAACTTCAATGCCGCTATCAAAATTTTTCCGTTGTCACACACCACTTTGCTGATATCCAGTTGCTGCGGAGTCAGCCACTTTTCCACCTGTGCATTCAGGGCGGACAGGAGTGCTTGTCCGGTGTGACTCTCTGCTTTCAAGCAAGTCAAACCCAAGACGGCGTGACACTGCCGTATCCGGGATGTGGAATAGTACCTGGGGAACTGGGGGGGGTGCCGTTGATGTGGAGCAAGACGCAGCAGCACAAGAGGACTCAGCCGAGGAGGTTATGGAAGAGGATGGAGTAGGAGGAGTAGAGGAGGTGGCAGCAGGACTGCCTGCAATTCGTGGCGGTGTCACCAACTCCTCTGCAATGCCACGCATTCCTTGATTGTCAGCCGTCAGCAGGTTTACCCAATGCGCAGTGTAGGTGATATACCTGCCCTGACCATGCTTTGCAGACCAGGTATCAGTGGTCAGATGGACCCTTGCCCCAACACTGTGTGCCAGACATGCCATGACTTCCTTTTGCACAATCGAGTACAAGTTGGGGATTGCCTTTTGTGAAAAGAAATTCCGGCTGGGTACCTTCCACTGCGGTGTCCCAATAGCTACAAATTTTTTGAACGCCGCAGACTCAACCAGATTGTATGGTAAAAGCTGGCGGGCTAATAGTTCGGACAAGCCAGCTGTCAGACGCTGGGCAAGGGGGTGACTTGGTGACATTGGCTTCTTACGCTCAAACATGTCCTTGACAGACACATGACTGTGGGCAGATGAGCGGGAACTGCTCAAGGCGGGAGACGGAGTGGCGGATGGTTGAGAGGGGGCAAGAAGGACAGCAGTGGTTGACGTGGCTGAAGATGCTAGACCAGGAGGAGGATGGCGACTTAGAGTAGGCGTGCTGCTTGTACTCATGTGTTGATCCCATAGGCGTTTGTGATGTGAGATCATCTGCCTACGCAAAGCAGTTGTACCTAGGTGGGTGTTGGACCTCCCACGACTCAGTTTCCTTTGGCACAGGTTGCAAATGGCATCGCTGTTGTCCGAGGCAGACACACAAAAAAAATGCCACACTGCTGAGCTCTGCAATGACGGCATTCTGGTGGTGGACACAGCATGCGTTGATTGGCGTGCTGTCGGGCTGACCCCGGGTGCCAATGCATGCTGTCTGACTGTGCCACTAGCTCCTTGCGATGACCCCCCCCTGCTTCCAACTCGTCTCCTCATCTGAACTTTCGCCCTGTTCTTCTTCTTGCCGAGCGGGCACCCACGTGACATCCATGGACGCATCGTCATCATCAACCGCTTCGCTTGTATCTGACAACTCAGAAAAGGAAGCAGCAGCAGGTACAACATCATCATCATCACACCGTACCTCCATGTGTTTAATGCTGCCTGCCTGAGACATATCCCTGTTATCTACATGCTCTAGCAATAATGGTTGCGCATCACTCATTTCTTCAAACGGGTGTGTGAATAACTCCTCTGACATACCAAGTAAAGCGGCTGTGGTGCTAGTTTTGGTGGTGGCGGCAGGCGGGTGAGTGGTATCTTGAGAGGTGCCTGAAGCTAAGCTGGAGGAGGATGGTGCGTCAAGGTTCCAAGCGGAGGCTGTACAAGATTGGGTGTCCTGTGTTAGCCAGTCAACTATGTCCTCAGAACTTTTCAAGTTCAGGGTACGTGGCTTCTGAAAACTGGGCATTATTCTAGGGCAAAAGGGAATCACAGCACCACGACCACGACGGCCGCTGCGGGGTGGCCTGCCTCTGCCTGTCATTTTTTGGGGGATTAGTGGTACTATGCGTGCAAGCTACTGTGAGACCAGATATGATTGGCAATGTGAACTGTAACAGTTCTGCAGAGCACACACTGTAGGCCTGACACACCAGCTTGAAGACAAGTAACTGCTATTCAATCTATAACAGTGAAAAAAAAATTTTGTTTGTAAAAGCACGCTATAGAGACACCAGATATGATTGGCAATGTGCACTGGAACAGTTCTGGAGAGCACACGCTGAAGGATGGACTGACAGAGCCGCTTGAAGGACACTGACTGGCTGCTATTAGCTTACACTAGAAACCTTTTTTCTTTGTAAAAGCACGCTATAGAGACACCAGATATGATTGGCAATGTGCACTTGAACAGTTATGCAGAGCACACACTGTAGGCCTGACACACCCGCTTGAAGACAAGTAACTGCTATTCAATATATAACAGTGAAAAAAAAATTATGTTTTTAAAAGCACGCTAAAGAGACACCAGATATGATTGGCAATGTGCACTGGAACAGTTCTGGAGAGCACACGCTGAAGGAAGGACTGACAGAGCCGCTTGAAGGACACTGACTGGCTGCTATTAGCTTACACTAGAAACCTTTTTTCTTTGTAAAAGCATGCTATAGAGACACCAGATATGATTGGCAATGTGCACTTGAACAGTTCTGCAGAGCACACACTGTAGGCCTGACACACCCGCTTGAAGACAAGTAACTGCTATTCAATCTATAACAGTGAAAAAAAAAATTGTTTTTAAAAGCACACTATAGAGACACCAGATATGATTGGCAATGTGCACTGGAACAGTTCTGGAGAGCACACGCTGAGGGAAGGACTGACAGAGCCGCTTGAAGGACACTGACTGGCTGCTATTAGCTTACACTAGAAACCTTTTTTCTTTGTAAAAGCACGCTATAGAGACACCAGATATGATTGGCAATGTGCACTTGAACAGTTCTGCAGAGCACACACTGTAGGCCTGACACACCCGCTTGAAGACAAGTAACTGCTATTCAATCTATAACAGTGGGAAAAAAAATTTGTTTTTAAAAGCACGCTATTGTCAGGGTACCTGTTGTCTCTACCTCTGAGGAGGTGAGACACTTGGACGTTCTTCCTCCCAAAAGGGCTGAATCACTCGTTCCTCGCGGTCCTCTCGGTCGTTTAAACGCCGGCCGCGAGGGATCCACTTCCTTTTATGACGCGGCGCTCAGTAGCCGACGTCATGACGACAACCCGTCCCGACCTGTAAATCAAGTCCCGAGCACGAATGAGGACTCGTCGGGGGCGTGATTACCTATCTGGAACCAGGGTATAAAGTAGGGCTTTCTACATTTGTTCATTGCCCTGTCGTGGTTCTAGCTTGTCTAGTCACTCAGTGCTCTTGTTATATATTCTGTCTCTTTGGTTTTGACCCGGCTTGTTTCTTATACCTCGCTTTCCTCTATTACCCTTGACTCGGCTTGTCTCTCGCTTACCTGCTCTCTCGTTCTCTCGACCTCGGCTTGTCTCTAGACCATTCTTTACTTTCACCTACGTTAGTCCGGCCATTCTAAGGTCCGGTATACGTACCTATTACCTGTTTGTACTCTGCGTGTTGGATCCCTGTGCCTATCCTGACATTATGACAGGGCCATGGATCCTGCAGGTACAAACACTCAGGTTGGTTCTTCCGACTCTAGGTTTGACGCCATGGATCACAGAATGGACCAGATGGCCCTAGCGCTGCAGGCCTTATTATCTCGTTCTAGTAATCCACCAGAGGAGATGCGAGCTACGTCCATCTCTCCTGTAAGTTCAGGTCTAGAAGTAGCCACTGTAGGTGCATCTTCCCGTATTACCCCCCTCCTGTACGTTATGGGGGTTCTCCGGAAAAGTGTCGTGGTTTCTTAAACCAAATTGGTATTCATTTTGAATTACAACCTCGCTCCTACCCTACAGATAGGGCGAAGGTTGGATTCATTATCACTCTACTCATTGATAAAGCTCTGAGATGGGCCAATCCTCTGTGGGAGAATGATAACCCGTTAGTCTATAATTATAATGCTTTTGTCGCTGCTTTTAGAAGAACTTTTGACCCTCCAGGTAGAAGGGTCAATGCAGCTAGATTACTGTTGCGCCTTATACAAGATAACCGAACCCTTATGGATTATGCACTAGAGTTCAGGTCATTGGCGGCAGAAGTTAAGTGGAATGAACAGGCTTATATAGACTTATTTTTAAACGGATTATCAGATGTAATTCTAGACGAGGTTGCTACTAGAGAGCTCCCTGAAAATTTAGAGGATTTAATTTCTTTCATTTCTCGTATTGATGAACGTTTAAGAGAGAGACAGAACACTTGAGATAGTACTCGTAGATCTTCCTTTAAACTTGCTCCCTTATTTCAAAATTCTCAATCCACAATTCCAGTTTTTTCAGAACCTATGCAGATAGGCAATACTCGCCTCTCAGAAGAGGAGAGACAGTACAGGAGAAGGGAGGGGTTGTGTATGTATTGTGGAGTAAGAGGGCATCTACGCCTAAATTGTCCTAATCGCCCGGGAAACGCTTGCACCTAAGTTTCTCTAGGGGACAGGCCTTGGGTGTTTCTATTTTGTCCTCTATACACAATTATAAAGAGCACAGACTTTTGCTACCTGTTTCTTTAGCTTGGGAGAAGGGAGTACTAGAAACTATGGCATTGATAGATTCCGGAGCTGCTGAGAGCTTTATCGACCAAGTTTTTGTTACTAAACACTCTATCCCATCCCAGTTAAGGGATACTCCTTTGGCCGTTGAGGCTATTGATGGTAGACCATTGTCTGAACCTGTTATTTCTCGTGAGACCATACCTGTTAACTTGACTGTTGGTATCTTACACGAGGAGGTTATATCTCTTATGCTTATCTCGTCTCCTTCTGTTCCTATAGTCCTGGGGTATCCATGGTTAAAGAAACATAACCCTATTATTGATTGGGAACTAGGGGAGATAACCTCATGGGGTCAGGGTTGCCAGAGCAGGTGTTTACAGAAGGTCTCACCACTTTGCGTAGTTAATACACCGGTTAATTCTACCCAGTCTACAGATATGCAAATACCGCCCTTGTACCTGCATTTAAGGGCAGTTTTTGACAAGAAGAATGCTGATACTTTACCTCCACACAGGCCCTTTGATTGTAAGATTAACCTTCTACCTGGTACTATGCCTCCGAGGGGCAATGTATACCCTTTATCCACTAAAGAGAACTTAGTCTTAGAGGAGTATATCCGTGAGAACCTAGACAAAGGATTCATTAGGAGATCCTCCTCCCCTGCTGTTACAGAAACACTAGTTCTAATTATGTACCTTTAAATTACTTGGGAACAGCATTGCAATCTTTGAACTGGCACTTCGAATACCGACGAAGTGCCGAAGCCGTCGAAGTCATCGAAGTAGTCGAAGCGGCCTCCATTACAGTCGAACACGTGGCGGCGGCCATTTTAATGCAGTCGAATGCGGTCATCGGTAACCTGTACCTTTTCCGATACTTCGACACCACAGCGGAGGCTAAGTCCCGGCCGAACATTCGAACCAACCGTCGTAAGGAACTTTGTCATCTCTTTTTATGGGAATCGATAACCACACGGCTAGCGACCATCGCGGAAGTGTAAACCGTATTTACTTCGACACTTCGACACAAGCCGAAGTGCGTTCGAATATTCGAACACCGGCTTCGGATGGAACTTTACCGATTTTCCGGCTAAACATTGACCGACCACACAGCCTGAATCTGTGGAACTGTTTCTGGGCTTGCAAACAGGCGTGCGGTCGGGCCAAAGGGACTTTTTAATATCTCTGGAACTACTGGACGGATTCTCACGAAATTTGAGTATGTTGTTCCCCAATTTATGTTGTTCACAAAAATATAAGTTTTATTAATGTACTAGGTAAAATGAGGAAGTTATAAAAATGTATAAGTTTTAGCTTGGAGATAATTGAGTAGAGACAGTAGGAAACTCAATTATCTCTCAAGCAGAGGGGAGGGCACCAGGGGGCTGTACTATGCTGTTATTGGTTATTTTATACCTCCCCCTGGGAGGGGTCTGTGTGTACCTGACTGTAATAAAAAGCAGGCTGGGTGTTCCAGACCTCAGTTCTTACTTGACCCTCAAATCGCTGCCTCGACTCGTTTTTTGGGCAGAAAGGTATCCTAGCTATGCTATAGCTAGTGGGATGATTCTACACTTACAGGACTCATATGGAATACTATGGAAAGCAGCTCTCCCCTCTTCAGCAACTAGGAATCCAGACGACTAAGCGGTCCAGCTCTCAGCAAGCCTAAGGGTAACCGTAACATTTGGTGGCAGCGGTGGGATAATTCTGGATTTCCTAGGAGAGGTACGGAAAGGATGGAGAGCACCAACACGAAATTGAAGCGTACAACCCTAAAGGATTTACTGGAAAGCAGAGGAGGGTACGCCAGCAACCGGCCCAGGAGGGAACTGATCGCAGAACTGACAGAACTGGATCAAAGCTCCACAATGGCGGAAACACCAACCACGAATGGTGATGAAAAGGCAAGAATTGTTCGGGAGAGGCTCCCCCTATACGGGCCAAACCCACCTATAGAACTAATACAGCAATTGATGGCGGAGGCAGACGAGGATATACGAAAGACCCGAGCCTACACACTTGAACTAACAAACGCACAACGCAATACTGAAGCCCCGCAGGTAATCGTTCCTGTCGAAAATGCTGGGAAGCCCAAGATACCCTTTGCGGCCTTTCGATCCTTCCTAGAGAGCGAGACAGGAATTGATGAATACTTGGCGGACTTCGAAAGGCAATGCGCTCTGCACCAGATTCCCACCAGAGAGTGGCCCACGATCCTGTCTGGGAAACTATCCAGGCGAGCCCTGGAAGCTTTTCGTACCTTGGGTGCTGAGGAAGTGA
Organism: Pelobates fuscus; assembly: GCF_036172605.1. Lineage (NCBI taxonomy): Eukaryota > Metazoa > Chordata > Amphibia > Anura > Pelobatidae > Pelobates > Pelobates fuscus. The sequence continues at coordinate 112,340,988 of NC_086324.1, read as the reverse complement.
CACAGTATGAGCGAGTTAAAGAGACACTGCTAAGACAATATGCTGTAACTCCAGACACGTATCGCCGGCAGTTTCGGGGCACGAAAAAGAAGCCTAACGATACCCATATGGAATGGGCGCACCGAATGCGGAGAGCGGCAAATCACTGGATGAGCGGAAGTAAAGCTGTGACTGGTGAGGAAATTTTACAATTGTTTCTCTTAGAACATTTTTATAATGGCATGGAACAGCAGGGGAAGGAGTGGCTGTGAGACAGGCGACCTTCCACCCTAGAAGAAGCGGCCAAATTAGCTGATGAACATTATGATTCACGTCTTCACGAGCCAACGAACTACCGGGCTCCAGCACGGGTTGAACCCAGAGAGGTTTACCGTGCACCTCCTCGTACGGAGTTCCGAGCCCCGGTACCCGCAGGGCCTCCCAGACACTCAGGGTCACCCAATAACAACTTTGATCGTCCCAGACCCACTTGCCACCGATGCAAGCAACCAGGGCATTTCATGGCTAACTGCCCTCTTAGCACGCACCAGACGCCCAGGAATTACAATTACCCCTCTGGGCCATACCGTCCTGCCCGAGCCCTCTGTGTTAACCAAGAGGCCTCTATGGAGGAATATTTGGGGCCGCTTCACGAGGCAGACCCTGTATATGCTGCTTCGGATAACCGCCAGCATCATCGGCAGAAGGTGTGGCTCGAAGGGCGATCTACCGAGGGGTTAAGAGACAAAGGGGCTACCATCACACTGGTACAGAGTCATTTGGTGCCAGAACACAAGCGGTCAGGGCAGACCGTGGCCGTTAGAGTGGCGGGGGGGGATGTGTACAAAATTCCGACCGCTAAAGTACATCTTGATTGGGGAGCGGGAAAGGGGGCTGTGAACGTGGGTATAATGGACAATTTACCTGCTGAAGTACTACTGGGCAACGATTTGGGCCCCATGACTTCTGCTTATGCTCCAGCATACAACAACGAGGCGAACCCAGTGACTACCCGAACACAAGCCCGGACGGACCGAGAACCCTCACCGGTGCGGGAGACCCAGGTAAGACCAACCCCGACTTTTCCTGACATGTTAGGCCCCATACCCTGGGACACCCCAGATACTTTTGAGACCGAGTCTAGGACTGACCCGACGTTACAAAAATACCGGGAACGAGCAGAGACCGGGGGGAGCGGGGCAGATCACGAAACTTTTCTATGGGAAAAAGGGAAACTATACCGCTTGACAGAGAAAAAGGGACAACGTAGGCGACAGCTGGTAGTACCCCACAAATACCGTTGAGAAATCCTCAAAATAGGACACGACATCCCCTTGGCAGGTCACCTAGCTATAACACGTACACTACACCGCATTACCCACACATTCTTTTGGCCAGGAGTACACGCTGATGTTAAGACTTATTGTAATACTTGCGATGTGTGTCAACGAGTCGGAAGGCGAGGCGATCACCCTAAAGCCCATCTAGTCAATATGCCCATTGTAGAGGAACCCTTTAGCAGGGTTGCTATTGACCTAGTAGGACCACTGGCCACCCCTAGTCCCTCCAGTAAGCGCTACATCCTTACCATAGTAGACTACGCTACCAGGTACCCCAAGGCAGTCGCCCTATCCAACATCCAAGCGGATACGGTAGCGAATGCACTAGTACAAGTGTTCGCCCGGGTAGGATTTCCAAAAGAAATCCTGTCTGACCGAGGCACCCAATTTACAGCAGAATTGACCCAACAACTCTGGCAGGTTTGCAAAATTAAATCCCTTCTGAGCTCCCCCTATCACCCCCAAACGAACGGACTTTGTGAGAGGTTCAACGGAACCCTCAAACAAATGGTCAAAACGTTCACGCAGGAGTACCGAGATTGGGAACGTTTCCTGCCGCATCTCCTATTTGCGTATCGGGAGGTGCCCCAGGAAACGACAGGGTTCTCTCCTTTTGAGTTGCTCTACGGAAGAAAGGTACGGGGCCCCCTAAACCTGATCCGGGAGCACTGGGAGGGAGAGACGGAAACGGACGGTGTCCCCATTGTACCATACGTGTTGGAACTCAGAGACCGCATGGAGCGGCTAGCAAAATCAGTACAGGCTAACCTCCAGTCGGCCCAGAAAAGACAGAAGGTATGGTACGATCGGGGGGCCCGAAGGAGAATCTTTACCGTAGGACAAAAGGTGTTAGTACTTAAGCCGGTGAAGGCAGACAAATTGCAAGCATCATGGCAGGGCCCCTACCAGATCGTAGAGAAACGGGGCGACACCACTTATGTCATAGCTAGTTGCCATGACAACAACCTTAGGAAGACGTTCCATGTAAACATGCTCAAAGAATACTTGGAGCGACCCGAGAACGTGACCGCCGTATGTTGTCCTCCCCAGGAAGACCCCGACAGTCTACCCATTCCCGACCTATTAGAAAAGGGTCCCCCCACAGGGGGAGTAACCCAGGTTCAGATAGGAGACCGACTTAGCCCCACTGAAAGGGAGCAGCTCAATACACTCCTCCAGTCCAAGCACCTCACTTTCTCTCAGAAACCAGGGTACACCACCTTAACTACCCACCAGGTCGATACCCCCGGGCAAACACCCTTACGCCAGCCCCCGTATCGCATCCCCGAGGCAGTTAGAACCGGAATGAAGAAAGAGATAGATGAGATGCTCCAACTCAGGGTGATTGAGCCCTCCGATAGTCCCTGGGCCTCCCCGGTTGTCCTGGTACCCAAGAAAGATGGGACAACCCGGTTCTGTGTAGACTATCGGAGGCTCAATGAAAAAACAGTGACGGACGCGTACCCTATGCCCAGGGTAGACGAGCTACTCGATCGTATAGCCAGGGGAAATTACCTGACCACTATTGACCTCTGTAAGGGTTACTGGCAGATTCCCCTGGCCCCGGAGGCTATCCCCAAGTCGGCCTTCGTCACCCCATTCGGCTTATACCAGTTTAAGGTAATGCCGTTTGGGATGAAGAACGCCCCAGCTACATTCCAGCGCTTGGTGGATAGGCTCCTGGATGGCTTCCAGAGTTTTGCCTGTGCATACCTGGACGACATAGCGATTCACAGTGAGTCCTGGGAGGACCACTTAGCTCATGTAGGAATGGTTCTGGATCAGATCCGGGCTGCTGGCCTGACTCTGAAACCAGAAAAATGTCACTTTGGGATGGCCGAGGTACAGTACCTGGGTCATCGGGTGGGGTGCAGAAAACAGCGACCAGAGCCAGCCAAGATAGAAGCTGTTGCCAATTGGCCCACCCCCATCACTAAAACCCAGGTTTTAGCCTTTCTGGGCACGGCAGGGTACTACAGACGATTTGTACCCGACTACAGCACACTTGCCAAACCCCTGACTGACTTGACCAAGAAAAACTTACCTCGACAGGTCCTGTGGTCTCCCCACTGTGAAACGGCTTTCCAAGCCCTCCAAAATGCTTTGGTTAATGCTCCTGTCTTGGCGGCCCCAGCCCTTAATAAACGTTTTATCGTCCATACAGACGCTTCCATGTTCGGGCTGGGAGCCGTCCTCAGCCAAGTAGGTGAAGATGGAGGGGAGCATCCAGTGGCCTACATCAGCCGGAAGCTCCTGCCCCGCGAAGTCAGTTATGCAGCGGTCGAAAAGGAGTGTTTGGCCTTGGTGTGGGCATTAAAGAAATTGACTCCCTATTTATATGGACAAGAGTTCACTCTGGTCACCGACCATAACCCGTTGGTGTGGCTAAACCGGGTCTCTGGAGATAACGGCAGGTTATTACATTGGAGTTTATCATTGCAACCCTTCAATTTCACCATTGCCTACCGACCCGGGAAACAGAATGGCAACGCGGACGGGTTGTCCAGACAAACGGACCTCAGCCCAGCATAACCAGCGGTCTGGACAGCCTTAGTCTGCCCCGAAAAGGGGTCAGACGGTGTCTGCCAGAGTGTTCCACAAAAAGGGAGCACTGTTACAGAAACACTAGTTCTAATTATGTACCTTTAAATTACTTGGGAACAGCATTGCAATCTTTGAACTGGCACTTCGAATACCGACGAAGTGCCGAAGCCGTCGAAGTCATCGAAGTAGTCGAAGCCGCCGCCATTACAGTCGAACACGTGGCGGCGGCCATTTTAATGCAGTCGAATGCGGTCATCGGTAACCTGTACCTTTTCCGATACTTCGACACCACAGCGGAGGCTAAGTCCCGGCCGAACATTCGAACCAACCGTCGAAAGGAACTTTGTCATCTCTTTTTATGGGAATCGATAACCACACGGCTAGCGACCATCGCGGAAGTGTAAACCGTATTTACTTCGACACTTCGACACAAGCCGAAGTGCGTTCGAATATTTGAACACCGGCTTCGGATGGAACTTTACCGATTTTCCGGCTAAACATTGACCGACCACACAGCCTGAATCTGTGGAACTGTTTCTGGGCTTGCAAACAGGCGTGCGGTCGGGCCAAAGGGACTTTTTAATATCTCTGGAACTACTGGACGGATTCTCACGAAATTTGAGTATGTTGTTCCCCAATTTATGTTGTTCACAAAAATATAAGTTTTATTAATGTACTAGGTAAAATGAGGAAGTTATAAAAATGTATAAAAATGTATAAGTTTTAGCTTGGAGATAATTGAGTAGATACAGTAGGAAACTCAATTATCTCTCAAGCAGAGGGGAGGGCACCAGGGGGCTGTACTATGCTGTTATTGGTTATTTTATACCTCCCCCTGGGAGGGGTCTGTGTGTACCTGACTGTAATAAAAAGCAGGCTGGGTGTTCCAGACCTCAGTTCTTACTTGACCCTCAAATCGCTGCCTCGACTCGTTTTTTGGGCAGAAAGGTATCCTAGCTATGCTATAGCTAGTGGGATGATTCTACACTTACAGGACTCATATGGAATACTATGGAAAGCAGCTCTCCCCTCTTCAGCAACTAGGAATCCAGACGACTAAGCGGTCCAGCTCTCAGCAAGCCTAAGGGTAACCGTAACACCTGCCGGGCAGGTTTTTTTTTGTGAATAAGAAGGATGGCATGTTAAGATCTTGCATTGATTATCGAGGCTTGAATAAAATAACTATTAGAAATGCATACCCGATTCCTTTGATTACTGAGCTCTTTGATCGTTTAAAGGGTTCCAAGATTTTCACCAAGTTAGATCTCAGAGGGGCGTATAACTTGGTGAGAATTCAGCAGGGAGACGAGTGGAAAACAGCGTTCAATACCCGTTATGGGCATTATGAGTACACGGTAATGCCCTTTGGGCTTTGTAATGCACCGGCAGTATTTCAGGATCTGATCAATGAAGTTCTTAGGGAATTTCAACATGATTGTGTTATTGTATATTTGGATGATATACTAATACACTCTAGAGAAATTGAGACCCACCACAAACAAGTCAGAAGGGTATTGCGCAAACTCCTACAACATGGGTTGTACTGCAAATTGGAGAAATGTAGTTTTGACCAATCTCAGATAAACTTTCTTGGTTACGTGATTTCTGGGGAAGGCTTTAAGATGGATCCGGATAAACTCCAATCTATTTTAGATTGGCCATTACCCAGGGGTCTCAAGGGCATTCAGAGGTTTATTGGATTCTCCAATTATTATAGGCGCTTCATTAAAGGATACTCTTCTATTATTGCTCCTATTACTAATATGACCAAACAGGGGGTTGACACTAAGAATTTGTCTACTGAAGCTCTCGTTGCTTTCAAAACACTCAAGGAACTTTTTGCTTCGGCGCCAATTTTAGTTCACCCCGATACGACTTTGCCTTTTCTACTCGAGGTAGACGCCTCAGAGACAGGTATAGGTGCTATCTTGTCTCAAAGGTTGGGTGTGGATAAACCGTTACATCCATGTGTTTTTTTTTCCAAGAAATTGTCTGGGCCTGAAAGCAGATATGACATCGGTGACAGGGAACTACTAGCTGTTATCATGGCTTTGAAGGAGTGGAGACATTTATTGGAAGGGACTTTACATCCTGTTACTATTTTGACGGATCACAAGAACTTGTCCTATATTGGGGAGACTAAACGCTTGTCCGCCAGGCAAGCTCGTTGGTCCTTGTTCCTCACTCATTTCAATTACGTGCTCACTTATAGACCTGGTTCTAAGAACTCTAAGGCCGATGCTTTGTCTCGCCAACATGAGCCTTCTACTATATCTGAGACGGTTTTGTCTTCTATAGTTCCCAAGTGTAATATTATCGCCAACACGAGTCTCAGGATTCATTCTCCGTTGCTTGCCGAGATCATGAAGTTACAACATCTGGCTCCTAGACAGGGTCCCGAGGCACGGTATTTTGTTCCTCCTGAGCTGCAACGGGAACTATTAGAATGCTTTCACAACAGTAAAGTGGCTGGGCATCCTGGCATTCGCAAGACGTGTTCCCTAATATCTAAAGATTTCTGGTGGCCTTCTTTACGTAAAGATATTGGGGATTTTGTTGAAGCATGTGAGGTCTGTATGAAGACTAAACGACCTCAGACACTTCCATGTGGGTTTTTGCATCCCTTGGAGATCCCCAAGAAACCATGGACCTGTTTGGCCATGGACTTCATTGTCGATTTACCTGCTTCTAAAAAACAGACTGTGATTCTCACAGTGGTTGACAGGTTTACTAAGATGGCACATTTCGTGCCCTTACCTAAACTTCCATCTTCTCCTGAATTGGCTGAGATATTCGCAAGAGAGATTTTTCGTTTACATGGGATACCTTCCGAAATTGTTTCCGATAGAGGTTCCCAATTTGTTTCCCGTTTTTGGAAATCATTCTGTTCTCAAATGGGTATCAAATTGAATTTCTCTTCTGCCTATCATCCTCAGTCTAACGGAGCTGCTGAACGCACCAACCAAAAGATTGAACAATATTTGCGTTGTTTTGTTTCCGAACACCAGGACGATTGGGTTGGTCTGATTCCTTGGGCAGAGTTTGCACACAACAATCTCGTTTGTGATTCTACTCGTTCTAGCCCCTTTTTCATGAATTATGGCTTTCATCCTTCCATTCTTCCCTCGGTTTCTCCTTCCCAAGGGGTACCGTCGGTTGATGTTCATGTTGCCAATTTGAGGAAGTTGTGGGATCAGACTCGACAAATTCTTCTGCATAACTCTATGTTGTTCAAGAAACACGCTGATAAGCATAGAAGAGCGGCTCCAGTCTTTGTTCCAGGGGATAGAGTATGGTTGAGTACCAAAAACTTCGCTTAAAGGTTCCTTCTATGAAGTTCGCTCCTCGTTACATTGGTCCTTACAAGGTTCTGACTCGAATTAACCCAGTTGCGTATCGTCTGGCTCTTCCATCTGCCTCACGCATTCCTAACTCCTTTCATGTTTCCTTGTTGAAACCTCTAGTATGTAACAAGTTTTCCTCCACTGTACCCTCCCCTCGCCCTGTTCAGGTTGAGGGACAGGAGGAATATGAAATTAACTCCATCATCGATTCTCGAATCTCTAGGGGGAAGTTACAATATCTGGTTGATTGGAAAGGATATGGACCTGAGGAGAGGTCTTGGGTACCTCAGGAGGATGTGCATGCGCCTCGCCTCCGCAGAGCTTTTCACTCCCGTTTTCCATCCCGTCCCGGTTCCTTCCGCCCGGTGGGCGTTTCTGAGAGGGGGGGTACTGTCAGGGTACCTGTTGTCTCTACCTCTGAGGAGGTGAGACACTTGGACGTTCTTCCTCCCAAAAGGGCTGAATCACTCGTTCCTCGCGGTCCTCTCGGTCGTTTACACGCCGGCCGCGAGGGATCCACTTCCTTTTATGACGCGGCGCTCAGTAGCCGACGTCATGACGACAACCCGTCCCGACCTGTCAATCAAGTCCCGAGCACGAATGAGGACTCGTCGGGGGCGTGATTACCTATCTGGAACCAGGGTATAAAGTAGGGCTTTCTACATTTGTTCATTGCCCTGTCGTGGTTTTAGCTTGTCTAGTCACTCAGTGCTCTTGTTATATATTCTGTCTCTTTGGTTTTGACCCGGCTTGTTTCTTATACCTCGCTTTCCTCTATTACCCTTGACTCGGCTTGTCTCTCGCTTACCTGCTCTCTCGTTCCCTCGACCTCGGCTTGTCTCTAGACCATTCTTTACTTTCACCTACGTTAGTCCGGCCATTCTAAGGTCCGGTATACGTACCTATTACCTGTTTGTACTCTGCGTGTTGGATCCCTGTGCCTATCCTGACAGCTATAGAGACACCAGATATGATTGGCAATGTGCACTGGAACAGTTCTGCAGAGCACACACTGTAGGCCTGACACACCCGTTTGAAGACAAGTAACTGCTATTCAATCTATAACAGTGAAAAAAAAACTTTTGTTTTTAAAAGCACGCTATAGAGACACCAGATATGATTGGCAATGTGCACTGGAACAGTTCTGGAGAGCACACGCTGAAGGAAGGACTGACAGAGCCGCTTGAAGGACACTGACTGGCTGCTATTAGCTTACACTAGAAACCTTTTTTCTTTGTAAAAGCACGCTATAGAGACACCAGATATGATTGGCAATGTGCACTTGAACAGTTCTGCAGAGCACACACTGTAGGCCTGACACACCCGCTTGAAGACAAGTAACTGCTATTCAATCTATAACAGTGAAAAAAACATTTTGTTTTTAAAAGCACGCTATAGAGACACCAGATATGATTGGCAATGTGCACTGGAACAGTTCTGGAGAGCACACGCTGAAGGAAGGACTGACAGAGCCGCTTGAAGGACACTGACTGGCTGCTATTAGCTTACACTAGAAACCTTTTTTCTTTGTAAAAGCACGCTATAGAGACACCAGATATGATTGGCAATGTGCACTTGAACAGTTCTGCAGAGCACACACTGTAGGCCTGACACACCCGCTTGAAGACAAGTAACTGCTATTCAATCTATAACAGTGAAAAAAAAATTTGTTTTTAAAAGCACGCTATAGAGACACCAGATATGATTGGCAATGTGCACTTGAACAGTTCTGCAGAGCACACACTGTAGGCCTGACACACCCGCTTGAAGACAAGTAACTGCTATTCAATCTATAACAGTGAAAAAAACATTTTGTTTTTAAAAGCACGCTATAGAGACACCAGATATGATTGGCAATGTGCACTGGAACAGTTCTGGAGAGCACACGCTGAAGGAAGGACTGACAGAGCCGCTTGAAGGACACTGACTGGCTGCTATTAGCTTACACTAGAAACCTTTTTTCTTTGTAAAAGCACGCTATAGAGACACCAGATATGATTGGCAATGTGCACTTGAACAGTTCTGCAGAGCACACACTGTAGGCCTGACACACCCGCTTGAAGACAAGTAACTGCTATTCAATCTATAACAGTGAAAAAAAAATTTGTTTTTAAAAGCACGCTATAGAGACACCAGATATGATTGGCAATGTGCACTTGAACAGTTCTGCAGAGCACACACTGTAGGCCTGACACACCCGCTTGAAGACAAGTAACTGCTATTCAATCTATAACAGTGAAAAAAAAATTTGTTTTTAAAAGCACGCTATAGAGACACCAGATATGATTGGCAATGTGCACTGGAACAGTTTTGGAGAGCACACGCTGAAGGAAGGACTGACAGAGCCGCTTGAAGGACACTGACTGGCTGCTATTAGCTTACACTAGAAACCTTTTTTCTTTGTAAAAGCACGCTAAAGAGACACCAAATATGATTGGCAACTGTCAAAGCACGCTGGCACAGGTCTGCAGAGCACACGCTGAAGTAGGCCTGACACCCAGACGCTTGCAGACAACTAACTGCTCTTCTATTACAGTGAAATTTTTTTATTTATTTTAAATCTAAAGCTTAAGCTATTGTAAAAACAGATATGAGTGGTGGCACTGGGCAAGAGGGCACAGTATCCACTGTGAACCTCACACAGAAGCTGGCAGGCAGGCAACTGCTCTTCTATTACAGTGGAAACAAAATTTTGGTTGTAAAAGCACGCTATAGAGACACCAGATATGAGTGGCAACTGTCAAAGTACGCTGGCAGGGTTGTGCAGGGCACACGCTGAAGGAAGGCCTGACAGAGCCGCTTGAAGGACACTGACTGGCTGCTATTAGCTTACACTGGAAACCTTTTTTCTTTGTAAAAGCACGCTAAAGAGACACCAGATATGATTGGCAACTGTCAAAGCACGCTGGCACAGGTCTGCAGAGCACACACTGAAGTAGGCCTGACACCCAGACGCTTGCAGACAACTAACTGCTCTTCTATTACAGTGAAAAAAAATTATTTCTTTTAAATCTAAAGCTTAACCTATTGTAAAAACAGATATGAGTGGTGGCACTGACTGTGCAAATGGGCAAGGCATCCAACCTGACACAGAAGCTGGCAGGCAGGCAACTGCTCTTCTATTACAGTGAAAACAAATTATTTCTTTTCAATCTAAAGCTTAACCTATTGTTAAAACAGATATGAGTGGTGGCACTGACTGTGCAAATGGGCAAGGCATCCAACCTGACACAGAAGCTGGCAGGCAGGCAACTGCTCTTCTATTACAGTGAAAAAAAAATATTTATTTTCAATCTAAAGCTTAACCTATTGTTAAAACAGATATGAGTGGTGGCACTGACTGTGCAAATGGGCAAGGCATCCAACCTGACACAGAAGCTGGCAGGCAGGCAACTGCTCTTCTATTACAGTGAAAAAAAATTATTTATTTTAAATCTAAAGCTTAACCTATTGTTAAAACAGAGTGGTGGCACTGGGCAAGTAGGCACAGTATCCAATGTGAACCTCACACAGAAGCTGGCAGGCAGGCACCTGCAATTACATTACACAGGAAAAAAAAAAAAGCAGCCTGATGTTATAGCCCTAAAAGGGCTTTTTGGGGTGCTGTCCTTACAGCAGAGATCAGATGAGTCCTTCAGGATTGTAGTGGACACTGAATACCCTAGCCTAGCTATCAATTTCCCTATCTAATCAGCAGCAGCTAAACTTTCCCTCCTCTCACTAAGCATGCAGCTTCAGAATGAATCGAAAATGGATGCTGGGAGGGAGGTTGGAGGGTGTGGAAGGGAGGGAGTGCTGCTGATGGCTGGAATGTGTCTGCTGAACGAGAGGCACAGGGTCAAAGTTTGCCCAATGATGACGAATAGGGGGCGGATCGAACTGCGCATGTGTCCGCCCGCCGCGGCGAACGCGAACACGCTAAGTTCGCCGGGAACTGTTCGCCGGCAGACAGTTCGGTACATCACTATACATGATCTACTCACACACTACATAATCTACTCACACACTACATAATCTACTCACACACAACATAATCTAGTCACACACACACACACACACACAAAACATAATCTACTTACACACACACTACATAATCTACACTCACACACTACATAATTTACTCACACACACACTACATAATCTACTCACACACACACTACATAATCTACACTCACACACTACATAATTTACTCACACACACACTACATAATCTACACACACACTACATAATCTACTCACACACACACACACACTACATAATCTACTCACACACTACATAATCTACTCACACACACACTACATAATCTACACACACACACACTACATAATCTACTCACACACTACATAATCTACTCACACACACACACACTACATAATCTACTCACACACTACATAATCTACTCACACACACACACACTACATAATCTACTCACACACAACGCCCCCTGTAAACACTGTATGTTCTCTACACACATACACACTAGATAACTCACAAACACTACAAAATGTACAGACACACTATGCTCCCTACACATACACACTACGGAACTTGCAGTCATACCCACTACATTCCCTATACACACACACTGTTTCCTACACACATACACACTACATAACCTACACACATACACACTACATCCCCTATACACACACACACACACACACACAGTACATCCCTATCCCACACCACACTATTTTCCCTACACACACTGCATCCCTATTCCACACACAACATAATGGCATGGCAACTTCAGGGAGATAGGACACTCTTGTTAGAAATTTGTTTTTACTCCTAATGCAAATCTATACATGTGGGTGGGAGGAATTCTTCTAGCCCATATATATATATATATATATATATATATATGACCAAACTTCTGGAATAAAAGGGAATCATGACATGTCACACATGTCATGTGTCTTTAAGGGGTTAAAAATACCAGAAATTGTGTGTACCATAATAAGTACAATTTAACATTATTTCTGAGAGTAATATTTAAATATACATGTATATTAATATGGGTGTATTATTATTATTATTATTATGTGTTATTACGCCTATAACATTTACAAATGTATTAATATACGTGTATATGCATGATATGCCCAGAAATCACATTAATACGTAACACCTATGTAATGGAGGCTTAGCACTTTTTACAAGATGGACGAGGGCATGTGACCATGGAGGGGCGCTGTGAATATTTTTCGCACAGGGCGCCTAAAGGCCTAAGGCTGGCCCTGACTCCCATCATAGGGTTGGAATATGTAGCTCAGAAAGAGAAATATACAAAAGATGTAGTGCACTTCCAGAATGTAGTACAACATTTTTTTTTTAACTTACATATAAGTATAAAACAAATCACCACTGGGCGTCCTACGCGTTTCGTCCTAAAACCAGACTTCCTCAGGGACTTGGTACATCAATGACAACAAGATTATAAAATACATTTCCCTCCCACAGTTCTTTTATATCCCCTGTAGCGTCTATTATTCAATAATTCCCAGCCGGTGTTCTGTTTCTGTCTGGGCGGCACTTCCTGCTTGTTCGAACCACGTGACTTCATCACGTGCGCCGTATACGTTTCATCTTGCGTTCCAGGAACCCAGAAGTAAGAAACGATCGTTCGTTTCACAATCTTAATTACTCTCAGGGAATATGAATAAATAAAAGAAATAGGGGAGCAATTAAAAAACACTCTGGATGGCACGACATAGATGTATTTAGAGTAAAAATCACAATATAATATGCACATATGAAAATAGGAAAATATATCCATTGCTAACTTTCTTTTCATTCTCTTAAAGAAAAAGCTTAAATAATATGAATGATAAAGATAAAGATATAATTAATGGAAGAAATAATCAATGAAAAGAATGAAAGTAAATAATATATAAAAATATATACTATAGGGGTGGAGCCGGCGCCCAAACGAGCTGCACGCGTCTCGGAGCTGCTCTGCTACTCAGCCCGAGAAAAGGTCAGCAAAGCCGGAGAATCCCTCGCAACCAGACCTCCACTGGAAGCTGCCTGAACCCCGACGGTATGGGGGAAAATGTCATGCCTTAACTATAATATCCCCTTACTTCCTGGTTCCACGGAGCTTAGCCACACCTCTTCATGACTCGGTCTCCCTATTTAATCTGACCGCACCAGCTGATCGAGGCTGGATTAATGAACTACGTTCTGTACACACGAACTGGCTGCAACTTAGTTGTGAAATCCTGCTGTTACCGGACCGGAATAGAAGACTTCAAGTTCCCTTCGCCTCTCCTCATCCACGGCTAAAGCTGAACTCTATCCATGCAGGATAATCTGCCTCTGAGGAATCTCGGGAACCAGTGTTCTATAAGCCGGAAGCTAAGTAAAACTTCTCTGATAAACGTTGCATCTAAAGCTGTTATTTCCTGTCTCCAAAGTCCTTCGTTAAAGCCTACCGTTACAGCTAACTTCAACACATACTTGTCTCAGTTAGCTGCATCTATCTTTCTTCAGTTAAAGTCAATGGAACAGCTATTGTAACTTCTTATCATCTAATTAACTAATACTACTAAAGGACTCTTGCTGCTTCAGTTCCGTTTACTCCTTAAAGCTACAGTGCATGTAACTGTGGACTTCATTTATCGTTTATTGCTTAATGCTACAGTACCTGTATATTGGAATAAAAGTCAATACCAATTACTTCTAATAAATATTCGAACTATAAGAAATCTGCAGTTGTGTTCCTTCATATGAAATGTTTAAACGTGACAGATTAATCCAGCCATTGTAATGGATCCAGCAGATTTCGATTCTACTATAGCTACGCTGCATCAAAGAGTTGATACACTAGTCCAAGGTATGCAAGAACTGCAAGTTACTCACGAAAGACTTTTCACCTATGTCAGAGATTTACAAACTCGTACTCCTCATACTACTCTGCTCTCGGCTAGTGATCCTGCTGTATGTAACCCTGAAAAATTCTATGGTGATCGTTCCAAATATAAGGAGTTTTTTTATTCCTGCAAACTATTGATTGCTTTAAAACCTAGAGCTTATCCCACAGAAAGATCTAAGGTTTTTTCAGTTATTTCCTTTCTAAGAGGTGAACCTATGTTCTGGGCCCATACCTTTTTGGACAATGATGACCCCATCTTAGGCTCACTGGATGAATTTTTTGAAGCCATGTCTCTTCTCTATGAAGATCCTAATAAACAAGCTACAGCTGATTTAACAATCAGAACACTACAGCAAAGAAATAGACCCGTTGAAGATTATATTGCTGAATTCAAAAGATGGGCTGTTGAAACGCAATGGAATGACATCACATTGCGCAACCAGTTTCGAATTGGTTTATCTGAAGCTGTAAAAGATGAACTCTCTAGAACAGAACTCCCTACTACTTTGAACGCTCTAATTCACTTATCAATCAGCATTGACAGAAGATTAAGAGAAAGAAAGGCAGAAAAAGCCCTTTTACATTCTAAAGACCGTAAGCCTTTCACTCCCTCAAAAGCTCCAGAAAAGACTTCCTTACCAAGTGAATCTATGGAAATAGGGGTAATACGAAGTCCTCTTACTCCTGCAGAGAAGAACCGAAGACGTCAATTAAACCTATGCATGTATTGTGCCTCTCAAGATCATCTGGTTGCTGTTTGTCCCTTATTAAAACGGACAAAGGCCGGTAGACAAGCTTATACCTCTGCTATCTTCAGTGCACTCCCTTCAACATCAACCAATCCGTTCTTAACTGTATCCCTTGTCTTACAGTGGGATAAGGTGAGAATTGTGACTGAAGCTCTCATCGATTCTGGTGCACATGGAGTATTCATCGATTCAACCTTCGTAACAAAGAATAGAATTCCTTGTGTTCAAAAAGCTAACTCTGTTCCTATTAAAGTGATTGATGGCTCCTTTATATCCTCGGGACCGATTCTTCATGAAACCATCCCTCTAAAGGTAACCACAAATCACATACATACTGAATTTCTAGTATTTGATGTTATTCCGTCACCTCTCTATCCCGTTATAATAGGGATCAACTGGTTAAGGAACCACAACCCTCAAATTTCTTGGTCTCCTTTCTCCATCACCTTTAACTCACATTATTGTAAAGAAACATGTTTACAACAAATTCCTATTCTTCAAATCTCTAAAGAACCAACCATACCCTCTTGTTATTCAGAATTTTCAGATGTCTTCAGTAAAAAAGAAGCTGAAACGCTCCCGCCTCATCGTGCTTACGATTGTCCTATAGACCTCATACCTGGTGCCCCAGTACCATTTGGGCACATCTACCCTCTCTCTGAGGCTGAATTACAAATTCTCAAAGAATATCTAGATGAAAATCTACGGAAAGGGTTTATTAGACCCTCTAGTTCACCTGCTGCCTCAAGTATGTTTTTTGTAAGAAACAAAGACCAGACTATTCGTCCTATCATTGACTACAGAGCCTTAAATAAAATAACAGTTAAAAATCGTTATCCTCTTCCTCTCATCAATGAACTGGTTGAACGATTGAAAACTGCTACCATCTACACTAAGCTTGACCTTCGCGGGGCATATAATCTCGTCAGGATAAAGGCTAATGATGAATGGAAGACTGCTTTCCGAACAAGGTATGGCCTCTTTGAATATCTGGTAATGCCTTTTGGCCTTTGCAACGCCCCTGCAACTTTTCAACACTTCATAAATGATATCTTTAGAGACCTATTGGACGTCTGTGTCATCATTTATTTAGATGATATTCTCATATACTCCAACACTCCTGAGGAACATAGAAAACATGTCAGATGGGTGTTATCAAGACTCAGAACTCACAAATTATTCGCTAAACCTGAAAAATGTCTTTTCCATGTCAAAGAAATTACCTTCTTAGGTTATGTCATCTCCCCTCATTCAATAGGTATGGACAATGCAAAAGTCGATTGTATCATCAACTGGCCTGTTCCCTCTACAGTTAAAGAATTACAGCGATTTCTAGGATTCGCCAATTTCTACAGAAAATTTATTAAAAACTACTCTGAGATAGTTCACCCACTCAATCAACTTAACAGAAAAAATTATCCCTTCAATTGGAACGAGAAGGCTCAAGCTGCCTTCACCGAATTAAAGAGAAAGTTTACAACAGCTCCTATTCTTCAACTTCCAAATCCTTCATATCTTTATGTCCTTGAAACGGATGCTTCGGAATTTGCAATTGGAGCTGTCCTCTCTCAACACAAAACTCCTCAAGACCCTCTTCATCCTGTTGCCTTCTTCTCACGATCATTATCTCCTGCTGAAAAGAATTATCCTACAGGAGAAAAAGAATTATTAAGTATCAAAGTGGCTTTAGAAACCTGGAGACACCTTCTTGAAGGCGCTCGGAACTCTTTAATCATTTATACTGACCATAAAAATCTCGAATATCTTCACTCCAATAAAACACTGTCTGCTCGACAAGTAAGATGGAATCTCTTTTTTTCCCGGTTCAACTTCCAAATCGTCTTTAGACCTGGGTCTAGAAACAAAAAGGCTGATGCCCTTTCCAGGATCCATAAGGACACTGAGATTGAACCTCCTTCGCCTAAAGTCATTGGAATCTTATCTTCTCTTATTGACGACATTAAAGATCTCAGTGAAGATGCTCTCGAACTTCCTAAATCAATTAAATTATCTAAGAAAAACGGTCTCTACTATTTCAAAGACCGGATTTACGTGCCTCCATCCTTCAGAATTAAAGTACTCGAATTTATTCATGATTCTCCTCTGGCAGGTCATCCAGGTATAAAGAAGACCCTTGAATTGTCCAAAAGATACTATTGGTGGCCTCGTCAAGACCAAACTATTGAATCTTATGTTAAATCTTGTTCTGTATGCCAAAGATCAAAACATGTCCATCATCAGGACAGTGTGTCCACGCTATATTGTTTGTTCTACTCACTCCACGATATGTCGGTGTAGGAAAAGTATGTAAGGAGTGTCACTCTTTTGTTTTTAAAGATGCACTGGAGACATGGCATACAAACTGTTACTATATCTTCCAATATTTCGATGTAATGTGTGTTCACTGTACTGTTTTTACCTTGGCATAAATAAAGAATTAAAAAAAAAAAAAAAAAAAAAAAACATGTCCATCATCAACCATTTGGTCAATTATTGAATTTACCAATTCCTGAACGACCTTGGCAATCCATCTCTATGGATTTCTTGGTAGAATTACCTCCTTCTCATCATCACACTACCATTTTAGTGGTAGTAGACCGCTTCACAAAAATGTCTCATTTCATTCCTTTAAAGAAGTTACCTTCGTCCTCTGAACTTTCGAAAACATTTCTTGACAACATAGTTAAACTTCACGGACTGCCAGACGAAATCATTTCAGACCGAGGAACTCAATTTACCTCCAAATTCTGGACTGCCTTATGTGCCACTCTTCATATCCAACGTAAACTATCATCTGCATATCATCCTCAAACAGATGGACAAACTGAAAGAGTCAACCAATGCTTAGAACAATATCTACGATGTTATTGCTCTCACTTACAAGACGATTGGATAACTTGGTTACCTATGGCAGAATTCGCATACAATAACTCTTTTCATACCAGCAGTAAAATGACTCCATTTCTATCCAATTATGGATTTCATCCTTCCTCATTTCCTGCTCAGACAAGTTCTTCATCTAATCTCTCCGATTCGAATCAAATCTCTCATATGTCCTCTTTATTCAAAAAATTGCATGACAATCTTGAATTGGCCTCCTCCACTCAAAAGAAGTTTTTTGATACAAAGCGACAACCTTCACCTTCTTATCAAATCGGTGATCTTGTCTGGCTTTCCTCAAAGAACATTTCTACAAACCGTCCATCAAAGAAGTTAAGTTCTCTTTTCCTTGGTCCTTTTCCAATACTATCGATTATCAACCGTAATGTTGTTAAATTGAAACTTCCACCTACTTTAAAGCTACATCCTGTTTTTCATGTGTCATTACTGAAGCCTCATCATCCTGACCCTTTCCAAAGGAATGTCACTACTTCTCCTGACCCTATGCTGGTCCAGGGTGAAGAAGAATACGAGATTCAAAGTATACTGGATTCAAGGTTCCATCGTGGCTCCTTACAATATCTCATCAGATGGAAAGGATATGGAGTTGATGAAGATACATGGGAAAACTCCTCTGACGTTCATGCTGACAAATTAGTTTCCCAGTTTCACAAACGCTACCCTTCTAAACCAAGTCGATAGCACCCAGAGGTTGCTCATTAAGGAGGGGATACTGTCATGCCTTAACTATAATATCCCCTTACTTCCTGGTTCCACGGAGCTTAGCCACACCTCTTCATGACTCGGTCTCCCTATTTAATCTGACCGCACCAGCTGATCGAGGCTGGATTAATGAACTACGTTCTGTACACACGAACTGGCTGCAACTTAGTTGTGAAATCCTGCTGTTACCGGACCGGAATAGAAGACTTCAAGTTCCCTTCGCCTCTCCTCATCCACGGCTAAAGCTGAACTCTATCCATGCAGGATAATCTGCCTCTGAGGAATCTCGGGAACCAGTGTTCTATAAGCCGGAAGCTAAGTAAAACTTCTCTGATAAACGTTGCATCTAAAGCTGTTATTTCCTGTCTCCAAAGTCCTTCGTTAAAGCCTACCGTTACAGCTAACTTCAACACATACTTGTCTCAGTTAGCTGCATCTATCTTTCTTCAGTTAAAGTCAATGGAACAGCTATTGTAACTTCTTATCATCTAATTAACTAATACTACTAAAGGACTCTTGCTGCTTCAGTTCCGTTTACTCCTTAAAGCTACAGTGCATGTAACTGTGGACTTCATTTATCGTTTATTGCTTAATGCTACAGTACCTGTATATTGGAATAAAAGTCAATACCAATTACTTCTAATAAATATTCGAACTATAAGAAATCTGCAGTTGTGTTCCTTCATATGAAATGTTTAAACGTGACAGAAAAAAAACAAGAAGCTGCGTCCGGACCCGGGCTCGGGTTCGCAAGATATCGGCTCTTACATGCGGAATGCAGCGAGGCCGACACACACCAAGATGGCGCCCGCGGAGGCTTACCCGCATCTGTCCTCAGACGAGGATAGCAGTACAGCCGACCTCTCCCCTCCACCGAGGCGACGAACGGAGCCACTGGCGACCACAGCGCTTGGGGACTTGGCCCCCGCAACGAGGGCAGATATTAAAGCCCTGGTAGCAGAGATTCAAGCCATGTTCAAGGCTGATTTGGCGCCAATACGGGAGGAGGTATCCGCGCTCAATACCAGCATGCACACAATGGAGGAAGGTATGGCAGGCCACAAGCTCGCCCAGACAGCCACAGATACCGCCATAGGAGCGCTGCAGAAACAATGTGCAGATCACCAAGCTCAACTAGCTAACTTGGAAGACAAAGCCAGGGCACGCAACCTACGAATAAAAGGCATTCCGGATACAATAACAGACACAGAACTCCCCCACTACTGCAGGAGGCTCCTTGCCACCCTTCTAATGCCCAAGCACTCCAAACAGATAGTGGTGGACTCCTGCTACAGGCTTAATAAAACAGCTACTGCAACCCAGGAGACGCCTAAGGAAGTTCTGCTCAAACTGGTACGTGACGCTGACCGTGGCATTATTATGGGGGCAGTAAGGGGTACTCCCACGGTGCCCTTTGAAGGTGATCAGCTTGCATTTTATCAAGACTTTTCCAGATATACCTTGTCCTGGCGGCGCTCTCTCAAGCCCATAACCCAAGTGCTTCAGGAGCAGTCCATTACCTACAAGTGGGGCCCCCGCAGACTACTCGCCAATAAGGCAGGGAAAACACACGCTATCGCGCACCCTGCTGAAGCCTCACCCTTCATGCAAGCCCTCGGCCTACCGACAGCACAACCACAGATTACAGCCCACCCAGCCTGGAATGTAGCAGACGTCACCCCATTCGTGCCAAGAGGAAGCGCACCCACGACAGCAGTACAGCCACCCTGAACTTTGGGACTGAGTTTTGCCTGTGCACTGCCATATGCACGCACACAAACCCTATAACTGTTGCCTTTTTCCTTTTTATTTTATTTAAAAGGGATCGAAAGTTGACCATGTTTATATGTTTCTATATTTTATTTTATTTCTGTTATGTTATGTTGCCGATTCCGTATGCCTTAGACCTAGCTCAGTACCAAAGCACCCCCCCCCCCCAAGCGCTACCAAGCGACACGCCAGCGCAAAAATAGCAGCCCTCCGGGTGCCCAATGTATAACCCCCGCCTTCAGTTACAGCATAACAAAACGGGAACTCACACCCGGCTTTGAGGGCACCCATACCCAACAATACCATAAATACGTGCCTCACTATAGCATAGTTATCAGGGCGTACTTTACACTAGCCACAAGGCACATACGGCCCAAGTTTACCGCACTACCCAGTCACAAGCTCGAGGACCACCGACAGGGAAACCTGGGTAAACCCGCATATACTAAAAATAAAATTGAGTAGACTAAGCTAGGTGGCGAAAGTATCCATGTACTGTAAAAATGTTTTACCTGCTGATCACGAATTCTGTTTATATTGTTTGCCAATACTAGAAAAATTAAGAATTTAAAAAAATATATATATACTATAAAAAAAAATATGAAAAATAATAATAAAATAAAATAAAATAAAAATAACAATTGAAAATTAAATAAAAAATGAATAAATAAAGATAAAAAATAAAGATAAAAATTAAAATGAAAAATGAAAAATAAAATAAAAAATGAAAGAATAATAAGAAAAATTAAAAATTAAAATATACATAAAAATATACATTAAAAAAAAAAATATATATATATATATATGTTAAAAATAAATATATATATTGAATACAAGAAATGTAAAAATGTTTACACAATGGATATGTATATCAATTCTCATCTCCAGGTTTTACAATGCATATTTTAGAATGATACCAAATATATATATACAACAAAAAATAACAAAATATCTTAACATCCTCTTTAAAATACATGGGTGACTAGGTGAAACCCCCCATCAATACTGAACAGTTTCTTCTATCTCTTTATTTTTTACATTCTAATAATTTAATTGGAGATAAATTATAAAGAACCAAAATACAAAATAAAATAAAAAATAAAAAATAAATAAATAAAAAATAAAAAAATAAAATAAAATATAAACATTGGAAAAAAAATGTAAAAATAAAAATAAAATTAATAATGAAAAATAAAAATTAAAAATAAACCAATAAAAAATAAATAAAAATAAAAAAATAATCAATAAAAATAAAATAAAAATATATAAAAATATATAATAATATAAGAAATTATTATTTGAAATATTTTTAGTAACTAATTTATTTGTAGTTCAAATTATTTAGAGATGAAGAAAAAGTGCAATATTTATACAAGAAAAACACTTATGAGACAAAAAATTAATCTTCAAAAAAAACAAATCGATATCCAAATTTAAACCAAAATGGTTGGAGTGTTTTCAGTTTATTTATCCAAAAGGTTTCTCTCTGTGAGAGTTTCTTGGTCAAATCTCCTCCCTTCCAATAAGGGTCTACATGTTCAATGCCCATGAAGGAAAAATTTCGCCAATTGAACTTATTACAGGTATTACAATGAAGAGGTACTATGTGTTTGGTTGAATTTTTTCGAATATTATTTTGATGTTCCAATATTCTTTCTTTAAGTTTTCTACACGTCCTTCCTACATACTGCTTTCCACATGGGCATTGCAACATGTAAACTACATTCTTGGTATTACAATTTATATTGGACTTTATCTTAAATCTCTCTTTTGTGGTGAAGCTTATAAACTCTCTCTTTTGCATATATTTTTGATTTTTACATGCTTTGCACGAGTTACAATGATTAAAACCATTAATGTTAGATATTGTACCTTTACGTGGAATTTTTAGTCCAATTATTTTCAGGAGAACTAAAAATCTGAAAAATATATTAGCTCCCAGCTATGCACTAAAAATTCCATGTCTGGATTATCCCTTTAAACTTGTGGAGAGTAAATGGGTCGCAAGAGAATACTGAGAACAGGCAGCAGCTGAAATAGCCTGCCCTTCGGTCG
This sequence comes from Pelobates fuscus, assembly GCF_036172605.1. Lineage (NCBI taxonomy): Eukaryota > Metazoa > Chordata > Amphibia > Anura > Pelobatidae > Pelobates > Pelobates fuscus. The sequence continues at coordinate 112,318,726 of NC_086324.1, read as the reverse complement.
GTCCCCGCTCAGTTCTCAAGCTGTTTTTTGCTTGAGTTCTGAGCGGGGACCCACCGAAGGGCAGGCTATTTCAGCTGCTGTCCGTTCTCAGAATACTCTTGCAACCCGTTTTTTACTCTCCAAAGGTTTAAAGGGTAATCCAGACGTGGACCCCTTGCTCACGGTGCCTAGAGAGATATCAGCTATGCCTCACTGATGAAGCCTAACAAGGCTGAAACGATCGTCTGGGGTTGCTGTATCTCTCGTGCAGAGAGAACTTGCTGGCATTTCAGATCTGGACTGCCCGTATGGGTGGGACCAGTCTGATATTCTTCAGATATGTTCTCTCTGTAATGGCACAAGATGAGCTAAAACCAGCTTGAGTTCTGAGCGGGGACCCACCGATGGGCAGGCTATTTCAGCTGCTGTCCGTTCTCAGAATACTCTTGCGACCTGTTTTTTACTCTACAAATAAATTAGTTACTAAAAAAGATTTCAAATAATAATTTCTTATAGTTTCATATTATTATATATTTTTATTTTATTTGTATTTATTATTATTTTTTTTTTATTCTTATTTTTATTTATTTTTTATAGGTTAATTTTTATTTGTTATTTTTAATTTTTCATTTTCATTTTATTTTTCAATTTTTATATATTTTTTTATTTTTTTTATTTAGTTTTTTTGTATAATTTATCTCCAATGAAATTATTAGAATGTAAAAAATAAAGAGAGAGAAGAAAATGTTCAGTATTAATGGGGGGGGGGGGGGTTCACCTAGTCACCCATGTATTTTAAAGAGGATGTTAAGATATTTTCTTATTTTTTGTTGTATATATATTTTTGGTATTATTCTAAAAATATGCATTGTAAAACCTGGAGATGAGAATTGATATACATATCCATTGTGTAAACTTTTTTACATTTCTTGTATTCAATATATATATATTTATTTTTAACATATATATATATATGTATATATATATTAATGTATATTTTTATGCATATTTTAATTTTTTATTTTTATCTTATTATTCTTTCATTTTTTATTTTATTTTGCATTTTTTTTTCATTTTTATTTTTTATCTTTATTTTTTATCTTTATTTATTCATTTTTTTTATTTAATTTTCAATTGTTATTTTTATTTTATTTTATTATTATTTTTCATATATATTTTTTTATAGTATACATTTTTATATATTATTTACTTTCATTCTTTTCATTGATTATTTCTTCCATTAATTATATCTTTATCTTTATCATTCATATTTTTGAAGCTTTTTCTTTAAGAGAATGAAAAGAAAGTTAGCAATGGATATATTTTCCTATTTTCATATGTGCATATTATATTGTGATTTTTACTCTAAATACATCTATGTCGTGCCATCCAGAGTGTTTTTTAATTGCTCCCCTATTTCTTTTATTTATTCATATTCCCTGAGAGTAATTAAGATTGTGAAACGAACGATCGTTTCTTACTTTTGGGTTCCTGGAACGCAAGATGAAACGTATACGGCGCACGTGATGAAGTCACGTGGTTCGAACAAGCAGGAAGTGCCGCCCAGACAGAAACAGAACACCGGCCGGGAATTATTGAATAATAGACGCTACAGGGGATATAAAAGAACTGTGGGAGGGAAATGTATTTTATAATCTTGTTGTCATTGATGTACCAAGTCCCTGAGGAAGTCCGGTTTTAGGACGAAACGCGTAGGACGCCCAGTGGTGATTTGTTTTATACTTATATGTAAGTTAAAAAAAAATGTTGTACTACATTCTGGAAGTGCACTACATCTTTTGTATATTTCTCTTTCTGAGTTACATATTCCAACCCTATGATGGGAGTGTGAAGATGGGAAAGTACAGTGACCATTGAAGAAAGGATTTCATTCAAGGCTGTTTTCCATCTGAAAATTTGTGAGTGGCCAATTGTAATTCACTGAGTGTCACTCACCTTCACACAGTTAAACACTATGTTTTTCCATTTTATCTGTATTTAGCAGATTATCCCCTATTTTATCTATATACATTTGCTGAAGACAGGAGGAAGTCTTTGGGGACCTATCTGGATACTTCACCTATTACAGGGAAGTTCCGGTTTGTTTTAAGTTTATATACTTTTTTCACATATTCTGTTTGTATACCTGAATTTTTTTCATGAATGGTAAAGGCCTCGCGCCACTGTTCTTGAGTGATGTTGCGTCCTAAATCTTTTTCCCATTCCTTAGTGTAACTCGGCACAAGGGATTTTGTGTTGTACAATAGAGCATTGTAACATACCGAGATGCCTTTCTTTATGGGTACTAGGCCGACACACATTTCCTCTATGATCGATAGATTGGACGTTGCGTTTCTGGTTTTGCCTCAGGAGAGTGGATCTCAGTTGAAGGTAGGACAGGGATTGCGTGGGTGGGATGTCATAATCTTTTCGTAGCTGTGTAAGCGGTTTAAGGCTAGATCCCTCCCACAGGTGGATTAAGTGCGTCCGTCCTCTGTCCTCCCATTCCCTGCTGTCAAACGTGGGTATCATATTTTTGAAACATTTTAGGGGTATGCCCACTCACCTTCACACAGTTAAACGCTATGTTTTTCCATTTTATCTGTATTTAGCAGATTATACCCTATTTTATCTATATAAAAAAATTACACCAGGTGCATTACACACTTAGAACTTCTGAGGAAGATAGCAACACAGTGGTATCTGGTCCTGACTAGATTGGCAGATATGTTCCGACACACCTCGGACAAATGTTGGAGATGTGGCCTAGAAAAAGAGTCGATAATACATATATGGTGGGAGTGCTCGAAAATATGCCAATTTTGGACAGGGATAGCGGAGGTGATATCGACGGTAACCGGTCAGTCAGTGCAGCCGACAGCTGGATACTTCCTATTATTTATGCTGACGGACACTCTAACAAAGCCCCAGAGTATGCTCGCCTTCCACATCCTGGTGGCAGCGAACTTATCAATAGCCTGGAGGTGGAAGTCGACCACGGCTCCGCAAAGGGAGGAGGTGCTTAAACAGGTTACAACAAATGGGGTCTACGAGAAAATGGCTTATAAGAGTTCCAATAGAGGCCGGGGTGTTATGGAATCCTGGACATCCTGGGAGGTTTACGCCAGGGGCGTTGGAGGAGGGACTGAGTAGCCAAAGGCAAAAAAAAAAAGTTACAACACTACCTTTATACAACTGTAGTCTGCCTCCCCACTGAAATGGGATAATCTCCCACACATTAGTCAATGCGAACATGGAGGAAGGAGAGGGATATGTAGGGTTTTGGACTTGGGTAACAGGTATTACAGTAAATACCCCTGTAAAGGCTAGATGGCTAAAACCGCACACAAGGAAACTGGAGTAGGCTCGATTCTGGATGGTAGCCTGGGCATTGGGTGACGCCCTCTGGCCCCACCACCCTACCACCCTCCACCCTAATGATTAATATGCAGGGTCAGTTTCTTAGCCTTCTGCAAACCCAACTTCCCTTTTTCCTAATTTCTTCCTGTTCCTTTCTGTTGCTATCTGTAAATTTACTCTCAAATCGAAAGTTATTAAGCAGCAGAACTTTTTTTCAAATATCATCGTACTGTTACAAACTATGAGCTAGCGACAGGGCTTGTCCGTCATCTTGCCTTATCTTGCCTTATAATGCTTTACTGTACATCACACATGTATTTTCTTGGAACGATTGCTGCTCGTTGGCGAGTAATCATGATTATTTGACTGCAAAAATAAAAGAAATAAAGAATTAAAAAACAAAAGGTTATTGGCAGATTCCCCTGTCTGAATCTGCTAAGGAAAAAACTGCTTTTGTGACCCCTGAGGGTTTTTATAAATATACAGTGTTGCCATTTGGCTTACATGGGGCCCCTGCAACCTTCCAGAGGTTGATGAATAAGCTGTTGAGACCCCATTCTGCTTATGCCTCTGCTTATTTAGATGATCTAGTCATCTACAGTCAGGATTGGGAAACCCACTTGAAGCCAAAGTTGAAGCTGTACTGGATACATTGAGGATTACAGGTCTCACTGTTAACCCTGCCATATGTATACTAGCATGTCTGGAAGTTAAGTATTTGGGGTATACTATAGGATGAGGCTGTCAGGATTACAGTATGATCCAGCACATAGAATTGTGTAACACAGAGGGCTGATGGGTAACGTATACCGGACCTTAGCATGGCCGGACTAACGTATCAAAGAATAGTCAGAAATAACCGAGGTCAAGGGATACAGGAAGAGACACAACGATAAGGAAAAGCCAGGGGTCAGGGATGCCAGAAAACAGGGAAATCAAGAACAATGCCAAAGTCAAATAACCAGAATCAATAACGCACTCTCTGACAACCACAAGGAAAACCACGACAGGGCACAGAGCAGGAGGTGAACTGGGCCTAAATACCCCGCCTGTGGATCTGATTGGTTGTAACTGGCCTTTGACCCCAAAGGCAGTTACCAGGTTCCTATTTGCATGACTGCTGCTCAGCACAAACCCTCCTGTGGATTGATTGCTGCTCGGCACAACTTTTCCTTTCAGGACAGTAAATGCCATTAATCAAATTTTTATTTGCAGATGACTACGTGACAGAGGCATGGTCAAACCTCAAATCAGTAAAATTGAAAAATGGCCCAGTCGCTTGAGAAAAAAACAGGTTAGAGCTTTTCATGGTATACTACACGAGGTTTATATCCCATTTTGCCACCCTAGCTTCCCCCTTAACTGAGTTGACAAGAGCAAGGGGACCAGGAATCGTTCAGTGGAGTCAGGAAGCCGAAATGTATGCTAATGCAGATGCATTGTCTAGAGTGCATAGTCTCTATGTCACGGCCGCACCACCCTGTTGTGTTCCGCTGGGGGGAAGGATATGTGGCAGTGTGAGGGAACACTACCATATTAGCCTCAGAATGGCACTTTCAGTGTTCCCTGACTAGAAGGGGTTAAAAATTAGGCTGCTCTAGTACATCAATTAGGGAGCTACAAAAACTCTATGCAGAGGGAAATCAGTCTCTCCTGTGAAGAGCTGAATCTCTGCTGAATCTGTGTAGAAAGTAAAGGTATTTTGCCTTTATTTTTATTTGTTAAACTACTGGGGTCAGCTTAGCTGCCCAGTAGCATAGAAAGGGTACTCTATGTTAGTTAGTCTCCAGTGTGGAGTAGGAGTTTATTTTGGTTTCATGTTTTGCTGTGGCTCAATTGGGGCCTGATTGCTAAATAAAGCTTTCCTCATATTGGAAGAAAAAACTGTTTCTGTTATTTATGACCCAAGACCAGGCCAGCCTGTTACAATAACTAGTCTTTGAAAATTTCAATGTGTATAAACTAAAAAATGTGACATACTATAGTTGACCCTGTAACTTTGCAAAACACCATAAAACCTGTACAATATGGGGTACTGTTATACTCGTGAGACTTCGTTAAACACAAATATTAGTGTTTTAGAACACTAAAACTTGTAATGATGATGATATCATCGGTAAAAGTGCAGTTTTTGTGTAAAAAACGCAAAAACCCAAATGAAAAATAACTTTGGCCAGGGTTTGTGACTAAGTGGCTACCAGAAAAGACTGGACGTACCCCATTTTGAATACCCTGGGTTGTCTACTTTTATAAATGGTATGCCATGATGCAGGTAATTCTTATTCCTAGGCTGCCATATAGTCTCAAAGGCAGCATAGGCCACCTAACCAATCTGGGAAACAGAAATGGGAAAACCCTATATTTGACCCTGTAACTTTCCAAACCTCCAAAAAAACCTTCACAGGAGGGTACTCTTTTACTTGTGAGATATTGCTGAACACAAATATGAGTGTTTTACAGCAGTAACACTTATAATGATAAGTAAAAGATATTGATGATATTGATATCATCAGTGAAAGCGCATTTTAATTTGGAAAAAATGGAAAAACGAATATGAACGCTAATTTTGGCCAGTGTTTGTGACTAAGTGACTACTACAAAAGACTAGACATACTCCATTTTGATTACTCTGGGTTGTCTACTTTTGCAAATGGTATGCGATGATAGGGTTTATTTTTATTTCCCCGGATATATCCATGGCAGCACTGCAGATGGGTATAGCTCCTCGTCAATTGGACAGGAACCACCTCCTAATTAAATAATAAAAAATACTTCCTCCCCTGTCCCTTCAGTCTTTTTTTACTGTCCACTACTCAAGGTCATAGGATGTTTCACCTCCTTTTTTTTTATTTTGTGGCTTACTCGGGTCAAATTGTACCCCTAGCCCATGGTGAGTTCAGCCTCTCTCCACGTGGAAGCCTCAGGACATGGTTCCTCACCAAGGGCGACTCCCCAAAGTGACCGGGGAGCTATGCTGCAGTGACCCTATAGGTAGCAACTGGATGTGCCAGACCCATTGTGGGGATAATTCCCGAAAAAGGGTACACCTACCTGCTGCATAATTTTGGGGTTTCTTGGCTTTCCCGTTACCTGAGACTAGTATGGATCCTGGGCAGTCTCCTGGTGAAATAGTAAGTGGCGGTTCCTTCTAAATGTCTGCCTGACTGGGGGTTTTCCTTTCTTGTTTTATCTACTTTTTAGGTTGAATTGTAATGAGGTTGGCCTTCTGTCTTCGCGTTCCGGATTTGGAACGCAAATTGGAATGCACACAGAGGCCGCATGCATTCCGTTTTAGTCACTTACGGTTTTCGGCACGTCCAGTTATGTCACTTACGGTTGTAACGGACCGTTTCAGCAGACAAGGGGTTAAAATCCGTTTAGGTGATAATCCCCTTTCTGAGACACAGGCACAGCTACTGCAGAACACCAAACTCCCGAACTGGATACAAAATAGCACTCCAAACTGGAACCTCACGAATAGCTGCTAGCAGACGAACAGGAAAAGCATACATCAGCTTACACTCCTAGCAATCAGTCTCCAACAGCATACAGTGAATGCCCCCAAGAACGAGACAAGGCTCCGTGTTGAGGGTCAAGCAGTGGTCTGAGGTGCTGGCACACCCAGCCTGGTTTTTATTACAAGTGTACACATACAGGCCACACCCAGGGGGAGGCATAAAATAACCAATAGTATCATGGGTGCAACCCACACATCCCCTCCCCTTAGTGTGACACATAATCCCATTATACATACAGTTAAAATATACTTTTTACACAACTTTCATAACTCTAAAACATACATTCACATAAAAATACATATTCACAATCAATTCATTCAGGGAAACAACATATTAAAAAATGGCATGAATCAGACCAGGGGTTCAAAAGTTACTAAAAGTATCTTTTGTCCCTTACTGGCAGCATGGCAAACCGGTTTAGACAGGTTTTACAGAGGCCTCTATCCTGGAGACAAAGAGGAAAGTAATCCAATTATCCAGGGCTAGAAGCAGACTCCATTAACCACATGGTTACAGAAAGACATAAAACACTTTAAAATACAGAAAGTCACCCACAAATAAACATTGGCAGAGAAGCCCCCCCACAATAAATAGTACTGGCCTGTAGGTCCCAGGTTGTAGGGTAAAAATGCAGCACCCGCTGCCTTCCTGGTGCAGCTGGGCAAATAGCTGGTGGTACTTGGGGGGGCAGAGGCCAGCGGCACTCTGCCCTGGTGCCAGCGCTTCTGCTGGGGGAATTGGGGCATAGTCCTGCCCGGTGGCAAAGGGAACGTGGGGGTCAGTGGGGGTTAACATCTCCACTGTTAACCCTGGGCCCAAGTTAGGAGTTAGCTGGGGAGGGGGGGATTGGCTTACCTCCTCCTCCTGATACTCCTGCGGCCGTTGGGAAGGGAGGTTGATGCTCTCTGCTCCCTGTGGAACATGCTGTGGCTGGGGAGAGAGACCGGTTGTCTCCTCTCCCTGGAAGGCACACTCCGGCTGGGGAGGGAGGTCGATGCTCTCCCCTCCCTGTAGCTGGGTCTGTCGCTGGGGATCTGGGCCGCCTGCCCAGCATCCTTGTAGGGCCGGTAGAGAGACTGCGGTCCCTTCTCCACCTGCCTGCTGGGGGTCCTCCCAGGACCAGTCTATGAGGCCTGTTGCCTCGGGTATCTCTGGTTGGGGTTGGGGAAGGAGACCGGTTGTCTCTTCCCTCTGCACGGTATACTGCCGCTGGGGAGGGAGGTCGCTGCTCTCCTCTCCCTGTAACTCAGGCTGCCGCTGGGGAGGGAGGTCGTTGCTCTCCGCTCCCTGTAACTCACCCTGGGGTTGGGGATCTGGGCCGCCTGCCCAGCATCCCTGTAGGGCCGGTAGAGAGACTGCGGTCCCATCTCCACCTGCCTGCTGGGGGTCCTCCAAGGACCAGTCTATGAGGCCCGCTGCCTCGGGTACCTCGGGCTGCTGTTGGAGAAGGAGATTGGTTGTCTCTTCCCTCTGCACGGTGCACTGCCGCTGGGGAGGGAGGTCGCTGCTCTCCTCTCCCTGTAACTCAGGCTGCCGCTGGGGAGGGAGGTCGCTGCTCTCCGCTCCCTGTAACTCACCCAGGGGTTGGGGATCTGGGCCGACTGCCCAGCATCCTTGTAGGGCCGGTAGAGAGACCTCGGTCCCATCTCTACCTGCCATCAGAGGTTCCTTCCAGTATACCTCTACGATATCCTTCCAGCTGAAGGGCTCTCGACCTGGCTCTGCTGCTGTGCTCTCCTGGGGCACCTCTGGATGCGGTTGGGAAAGGGGACTGATTGTCTCTTCCCGGGACCCATTGATGATGTACTGGTACTTCCACTCCAGGTCACATTCCTGGGTGACTAGGTACCACAGTTCTGCCCCCAGGTCAATAGTTCTAGGGAGACCCAGATTGTCTTCCCGGTCATCATACAGGTCCCAGAAGCGTGAATCTGTAGCCCTTCCAAAGTCATCATCGTCTATATTCTCCCAGAATAGATCAGGGCCATCATAATCCCCACACTTTGGGAATTCATACTCAGCCATCTCTGGAACAAGCTGAGTCGCGTACCACTGTAGCGCCTGGTATGCGTTGTCGAGCCACAGTTCGTTATATACTAGATCCTCTAGTTTAGCTACCCACACTGGAAGGGGTTGTTTGCCCAAGAGTGGCATCCGCTCTGCCATTCGAGCCTGGATTTGCTGCCCTCTGCTGATACTACGATCTCCTCGCCAACGTTGAACTTCCTGTAGGGCTTCTTCCCACAGCTCAAATCTGGCCTCATGTCTGTACCCACACATCTCCTCTTCTGAGACTGCCCCATCTCTCCAGGATAGGAAGCCATGCAATCTGTCGAGGAACCTCTCCTCCATTTCAGCTGCTGTGCACGGACTGGCTGGCTCCATGCTGTGTTAGGTAGGGACGCTGCGCAGTGGCTAGCGTTGCCCTCAATACTCTCTCATACAATACCAGTGCTGTTGGGGTGCTGCTCCTTGTGCTAGGACGCCATCCCACCGCTTGCCACCAAATGTTACGGTTGCCTCCAGGCTGGCTGGAAGTTGGACCGTAGAAAAGGATGCTCCTAGCGCTCACCAAAGGACCATCAGCACCGCAGCCACCATAAGCACTGCAGACTCCACGAACCACCGCTGCTGGGCTGGTATCTCGCCGTCTGCTCTGCGCCCTGGACCTACGAACAGGCTCCAGGTTCCAATAGGCGAACCTCTTCCTTCTGTAGAGTGAAGCAGGATCAGGAACAAGAGCTCTTACAAGAGCTCAGTAGCTAAGGGAGTATGAAGAGCATAGCAATCCCTGTAGTGATTATAGCTGTCCCCTACAAACATAAGTCAAGGCTGCAAGTTAGAGGGTCAGCAGAGGTCTGAGGTGCTGGCACACCCAGCCTGGTTTTTATTACAAGTGTACACATACAGGCCACACCCAGGGGGAGGCATAAAATAACCAATAGTATCATGGGTGCAACCCACACATCCCCTCCCCTTAGTGTGACACATAATCTCATTATACATACAGTTAAAATATACTTTTTACACAACTTTCATAACTCTAAAACCATACATCACATTCACATAAAAATACATATTCACTCCAAATCAATCCATTCAGGGGAACAACATATTAAAAAATGGCATGAATCAGACCAGGGGTTCAAAAGTTACTAAAAGTATCTTTTGTCCCTTACTGGCAGCATGGCAAATCGGTTTAGACAGGTTTTACAGAGGCCTCTATCCTGGCGACAAAGAGGAAAGTAATCCAATTATCCAGGGCTAGAAGCAGACTCCATTAACCACATGGTTACAGAAAGACATAAAACACTTTAAAGTACAGAAAGTCACATTTTACACATAACACACAGACATTTCACATATCCCCAGATAGCTGGGATCCGAGCGCACAAAACTACTGAATAGCGCGCAGATCGTATTCACACAGTTCAATTGCCATGGAGCTAAAGTCTTTCCCATAGTCTTTCATTATATGAATAGGCTCCATGGCATAGCTATCTGGGGTATCACCGCTCACACAGGGCCATAGTCATAAGGAAGGAGGCTGGCAAATAGGCTTCTCCACAATCCAGGGAAGCAGGGCAATTTTCTATTTAAAGGGCCAGTTACAAATAGCGATTTGTAACACATAACCCTTTTGGAGGGAGACTAACCAGGCACCTGACCTTCTGTCGGTCAGTGCCTAAGTTAGTCTCGCAGCCCACCCACAAATAAACATTGGCAGAGAAGCCCCCCCACAATAAATAGTACTGGCCTGTAGGTCCCAGGTTGTAGGGTAAAAATGCAGCACCCGCTGCCTTCCTGGTGCAGCTGGGCAAATAGCTGGTGGTACTTGGGGGGCAGAGGCCAGCGGCACTCTGCCCTGGTGCCAGCGCTTCTGCTGGGGGAATTGGGGCATAGTCCTGCCCGGTGGCAAAGGGAACGTGGGGGTCAGTGGGGGTTAACATCTCCACTGTTAACCCTGGGCCCAAGTTATGAGTTAGCTGGGGTATCACCGCTCACACAGGGCCATAGTCATAAGGAAGGAGGCTGGCAAATAGGCTTCTCCACAATCCAAGGAAGCAGGGCAATTTTCCATTTAAAAGGCCAGTTACAAATAGAGATTTGTAACAACGGTTTTTCGGCCTATTGCAGCACACCAGAGTGAGGCCTGTAACAAGGGCAGGTTAATCCTTCTGGGTTCATTGTTTTTAGTTATATTTACAGGGGAAAGTTGCCATTTAAACTTCCTCGGTTGGTACCTGTATCCCTGCATTAATCTCACTATCAGTATGCTATGCTCTGCATTGATCATCCTTTATCTTTTGGCTGCAGGTAAGTGGAATATTTTTTTTTTTTGGGGGGTTAAATTCTCTTTGGAATTTTCTTTGGGTAATTTAAAGTAATAAAGTAATTTAATTAATTTTCTAGCTGCCCTCTTAGGATGGAGTCCCCTGGTCATTCTTCAAAGAATAGGTCGCAATCTCAAGGTTCGGAGTAAGTCACTTATATTTTCAGAGTTTTATATCCAAAATAAAGAGTGCATTTCAGCTCATCTCATATAGGAAAAAGAAGGATAAGACCCCCTTGTGTGAAGCTTGTGATGACAAGGTGCTGCCTGGGAAAATACTTTGTTTAGCTTGTCTTAAAGCAGCGTCAGGTCCTGCAGAACCGGATCCAGATGTGCTCTCTTACATCCGTCAAGCAGTTTCGGTGGGTCTTCGGCAGTTCGAGAAGGCGAAAAAAAGACGTAGATCTTTTAGCCCTGAAGGAGATCCTGATTTCAATCCTTATTTTACTTTAGGGCCCCTACCTGCTATTCAGGGGTGGGGTCTGGGGGGGGGCAATAGGTCCCCCTTCAGGTTAGGAGGGGGACGTGTTTTTTTCTACAGTGAGCAGCCAGAGGCAGTATTATAATCCACGATCTCCGCTGGTATTACAGGTAAATCCACAGTCAGCGCTGAAAAGTAAGGCAATATCCCAATCCTCCCAATAACCGGACGAAACACAGTATGGGAGTCAACTGAAGTCTTTATTCACAGCTTCCAGTATTTATGCAAGTCCCCATGCAAGGGGGTTCCTTACTGACCTGGCAGGGGTAACACAGTAAGGGACTACATGGGGGACTTAACATTTGGAGCTTTTCTCCCATCAGGCACTGCTGCACGAGAGGGATACTCCCACTGAAATATACCGTTAAGTGGATTATCCCTCCGTGCAGCAGAACCGGCATTTTACATTTAAATTCACAACTTTCTCCATATTCATGCTATTCTGATGAACGGACTTTCGGTAGATAGCTGGGGTCTGAGTGCACCTTTCGTGTGAATGCCGCTCAGATCCCAGCTGAAACAACCGAACGCCGTACGAAATACATTTATTATTTCAATTCGTTTCAAAGTACCGAATACCGATGGGGAAACATAATAGGAGAATACCGGAGCTCCCGAACGGCCTGGAAGTACAGCGGTGTTCGTGTCGTCGAGTAGCTGTTTTTAGTTCCACGCGCTCGACGACAAAACACCGCTGTGGAGACATAGGATCCAAGATGGCCGACCGCCGCGTGGTCGGTAGTCGAACGACGGCCACCTAGGAATACACTTAATTACCGATTGCAACATTGTTGCAATCGGTTAATGAGCGCCACACGTCTCTTAATGTGCGGTCTATCAGGGGGGCCCATATTCGTTTCACGAACAGCCCGGATAGTCGCTGTTCGTGAAACGAAGTAACTGAATGCTAGTGGCTTACAGCTGCTAGCATACAAATTACAATGGCCACATAAGACACAGCAGAATACATACATTACATAGCATAAAATACAGACAACCTTTATGACAAGTACAGTCCAGTGTTCCAGAAGTGGCTAGGTTTGCCACAACATTGACTGGCTAAGTAACTTACATTTTATATGAATGTATGTTACTTGATTGTTGTAAGTGTTGCAAATGCTTACAGCTGAATACTGGCTATGTTTGTATACTTTTTATTTAAAATTGTATACAGTGTAACATTCTTCTTCTTTCACTGGGTAAGTATATTAGTACTCAGGCAAAACTGTGCTTCGTAACTTCGCAACTTCGGAAATTCGGTAATTTTGGAACTTCAAGACCTCGGTAATTCGGCACTTCGGATGTACCCGAATGTCTGAATTAACTGAAATTCGTCTGAATACATATTCGGCCCAAAACGAATTGCACATGTCTATTGTTCAGAGGGAATCCTCATATGCCATTGGGCCCACCTTGTAAGAACTATTGTAGAGGACAAACTTCCCAAAAGGCTCATGAATTCTCTTGCCGGAATAGAGTTGAGGAAAAGAAGGTGAAGAATTTTCAACTGGATGCCCTCTGCCTGAAGATAGGGAGATTTGTCACTATATCGTGTCGAATCTCGCACCTAAGTACACCATTATCTGAGATGGAGACAGCTGGCTCTTTTTGAAAATTTATTATCCAGCCAAAATCCTGAAGTAGTAGAGAACTCAATCTCGATGAAGAAGGAGCTGATCCCTGTTTGAGAGGATCAGGATGTCGTCGAGATAATAGTATATTAATATGCCTTCCATTTGGATGTGAGCTATTAATGAAACAAGGATCTTCCAGAAAGTTCTGGGAGCTGTGCTCAAACCAAAGGGAAGAGCCTGAAATTGGAAATGCTGGTGAAGAATTGTAAACCTCAGGAACTTCTGGTGTGGAGGAGCATCTCGAAGGTCTATGGAAATCAACCAGTCCCCTGGGGAGACAGCTTTGATAATGGAACTTTTTCTCACACACAGTTCTACGTTTAGTTCGTAAAGATCTAAAATCTGTCTGCATTCTCCCGATGCCTTTGGTACAAGGAATAGTCTGGAGAAGACTCACAATCCTCTTTCTTTTATGGTAACTGGACACATTACTCCTGCTGAAAGGGAAGTTACAAAAGAATGAATGGCTGTTGCTTTTTCTGGTTCTAGGGGTACCCTTGTAGACATGAATCGAGTGTGAGGGATAGTGGAGAATTCCAGGAAGTAGCCGTACTCTAGAATCTTCAGCACCCACTTGTCTAGTATCGTTTAAACCCAGACCCCGAAGAAGTTTAGAAGTCTTGCTCTCACTCCCAAGGGCTGGACTGGCAGCCCATCAGAATTGTTTCAATTGTCTGGTACTGCCACCTCGTCCCTGGGAGCTTCTGGAGGAGGAAAATCTCCCTTTCCAAGATTGGAATCTGAAGAACTCTCTACCAGGTTTGTATCGTCTAAATTCCTTATCCTGAAAGGAACGTCTGTCCTGTGGAAAAGATCTTTTAGGTCGTCTGTTTTGAGGAAGGAAAGCTTTACGCCCTTCCACTGCCCTTTTAATACATTCGTCCAGATATTTGCCAAAAAGTTTTTTTTTTTTCTGCACCACTTTGGGGGCAAGATCCCAAAAAACACTGACATTTGATTTAAAAGGGTAAAGTTTAGAAAAACGACCATGAATAGAAACTCTTTTCTCAGATTTTTTCCATTTTTTTCCATCCCCTTGAAAAGGGAGGGCACATAGGCTATGTATCTGCCACCCAATTACGTAGCCAAAGAATTTGTCTTGATACTACTGACAGGACCATGCTTCTGGAGATGGATCTTACCAAATCTATAGAAGTTCCTGTTAAAAATTAAAAAACAAATTTCACTTTATTCAAGGATTCCAACAGTCTGGATTTACTGACTCCACTTGAAATGTCCTCTTCGAGATCGTCCAGCCATTGTTTTAAGGCTCTGGAAACAGATCTCATTGCCATGGCTGGACGAAGCCCAGAGCCAGAGGCAATATAGGCTTTAGATAAATTAGAATCCATACGCTTGTCCATAGAATCATGTAATGATCCGGCATTATCCACTGGAAGGGTGGTCTTTTTGGCTTATCATACAATTGCTGCACCACTTTGGGGGCAAGATCCCAAGAAACACTGTCATCTGATTTAAAAGGATGAATGAAAACCGACTCTGAAAAGAAACTCTTTTCTCATATTTTTTCCATTCTTGTTGTCCTCCCCCTGGCCCCCACCCATGAGCGGTGGGTGAGGGCCCTAAAGTAAAGTAATGGGGGGACCTAATGTCCTCCCCCCTGGCCCCCACCCCTGAGCGGTGGGTGGGGGCCCTAAATACTAATTGGGGGTGCCCTAATGTCCTCGCCCCTGGCACCCACCCCTGAGCAGTGGGTGGGGGCCCTAAATACTAATTAGGGGGGACCTAATGTCCTCTCCCTGGCCCTCACCCCTGATTGGTGGGTGGGGGCCCTAAATACTAATTAGGGGGAGACCGACGCTTAGGGGTGGGGGCCCTAAATAAAAAAAATAACCCCTCATCCCGCAGGTGACTAGGGGACCCCAAACCCCTAGTCACCCCCATCCCCCCAAAAATTAACCCCTACCTACTCCCCTCCCCTAAAAATGAGGGGGGACCATTTAACTAAGTACACGTAAAAAGATAAAAATAAACTTACCATTTTAAGTTTTCTTTCTTCTAGAAATCTTCTTTTTTCAGCCCCAAAAAAGGCCAAATAAAAATCCATAATAACCGACGCAATAAAAAAAAAAAATCCTTCTTCACCCGGCGAGGGCTCTGTGCAGACTGAGCTCTGCAGGGCGGGGGAAGGCTTATAAAGCCTTGTCCCGCCCTGCCATTAGGCTCAGAGCACTCTGATTGGTGGGTTTAAGCCATCCAATCAGAGTGCTCTGACAGGTAAATGAAGAGACTGACGGGTACGTTTCTACATTTACCTGTCATAGCACTCTGATTGGTTGGTTTGAAATCCACCAATCAGAGTGCTCTGTGTCATTTTACACAGCGTGGGAAAGTTCTTTGGAATTTTTCCACGCTGTGTAATTTGACTCATAACTCTCTGATTGGTTACTTAATCCACCAGTCAGAGAGTTATGAGTCAAATTACACAGCGTGGGAAAATCCCAAAGAAGGCTGCTCACTGTTTAACAGACATGCCCCTACTCGCGGTATAACGAGTAGGGGCAAAATTTACTAATACTAAGTAATTTTTACTTAGTATTAGTAAATGTGGCTGAAAGACCAATTTAGGTCTTTCAGCCTTTTGGTAAATAATTCCCTAATACTGTGGGAATTAGGGAGTTATCTACCAAGTGGCTGCAAGACAAGTTCCGAAATTCCGAAGTGAGGAAGTTCCGAAGTCCCGAATTTCTGAATGCCGAACCGAACCAAAACATTTTCCCATGCACATGCCTACTGAACAATATTCATTGGGTCACCTTAACCATGGACGCTTGTCAATCAGGTTGGGGAGCACATCGGAATCTTCATCATGTCCAAGGTCTGTGGAAAAGCCAACGGTGTCATCAATCTTCAAATAGAGTGAGGATAGACAATACAGCTGCTTTGGTCTACTTCAACCACCGGTACAAAGAGCAAACTTCAAATGAAGGTTTTGACTCCCTTGATGTCCTGGGCAGAAAAGAATTTGAAGGTAATCAAGGCAGTGTACCTCCGGGGCAAGAACAATCAAGTTGCAGAGTAACTTAAGCAGAGTAACTCTGGACCCCACAGAATAGGCACTATTTCCTTGGGCATTCGACCGCATAGTTCAGAAGTGGGGCCTTCCTCAAGTAGACAGCAAGGAATCGCAAAGTGGAAAGGTTCTTCTTGCGCTACTTTGACCCTTTCCAGGATGCTCTTTGTTGCAAGTGGAAATTCCATCTGGGGTATTTTTTTCCCCCCAACTCCTCTGATTTTCCCCCTTTTGAGGAGGATCCATCAAGAGCAAGTGACAATTCTGGCAGTGACGCCCAGACGCCCTTGGTTTCCCCTCCTGCATCAGCTTTCTCTGGACATCCTTCTATATCTCTCACCCATCACCTTTGATGGCATGGAAATTGAAAGGCAACGCCTCTCTGGTAAAGGTTTCTCTACCTCAAGAATCAGCTTAACACAAGAAAGAAATCTACTCCTTCAGCTTACTTTCGGATTGTCTGGATTACTAATTGAACCCGCACGCAGAATTGTATCACACCTAGGACTTAGGATAACGTCTAACCGGACCTTAGAATGGCCAGACTTAACGTATCCAAGAATAGTCATAATTAGTGATGTACCGAACTGTTCGCTGGCGAATAGTTCCCGGCTAACATAGCGTGTTCGCGTTCGCCACGGCGGGCGAACACATGCGCGGTTCGATCCGCCCCCTATTCATCATCATTGAGTAAACTTTGACCCTGTGCCTCACGGTCAGCAGACACATTCCAGCAAATTAGCAGCAGACCCTCCCTTCCAGACCCTCCCACCTCCTGTACAGCATCCATTTTAGATTCATTCTGAAGCTGCATTCTTAGATAGAGGAAGGAAAGTGTAGCTGCTGCTCATTAGATAGGGACATTGATAGCTAGGCTAGGGTATTCAGTGTCCACTACAGTCCTGAAGGACTCATCTGATCTCTGCTGTAAGAACAGCACCCCCAAAAGCCCTTTTTAGGGCTAGAACATCTGTTTTTTTTGTGTAATGTAATTGCAGTTGCCTGCCTGCCAGCTTCTGTGTCAGGCTCACAGTGGATACTGTGCCCACTTGCCCAGTGCCACCACGAATATCTGGTGTCACAATAGCTTAAGCTTGACATTTAAAAACAAAAAACTTTTTTCACTGTTATAGATTGAATAGCAGTTAGTTGTCTTCAAGCGGGTGTCAGGCCTCCAGCGTGTACTCTGCCAACCTCTGCAAGTGCACTTTGCCACTCATATCTGGTGTGACTATAGCGTTCCTTTAAAAACAAAAAAAGTTTTTCACTGTAAGCTAATACTAGTCAGTGTCCTTAAAGCGGGTGTCATACCTTCAGCGTGTACTCTGCCAACCTCTGCCAGTCCACTTTGCCACTCATATCTGGTGTGACAATAGCGTGCCTTTCAAAACAAAAAACTTTTTTCACTGTTATAGATTGAATAGCAGTTACTTGTCTTCAAGCGGGTGTGTCAGGCCAACAGCGTGTACTCTGCCAACCTCTGCCACTGCACAGTGCCACTCATATCTGGTCTCACAGTAGCTTGCACGCATATTACCACTAATCCAAAAAAAATGACAGGCAGAGGCAGGCCACCCCGCAGGGGCCATTGTGGTCGTGGTGCTGTGATTCCCTTTGGTCCTAGAATAATGCCCAAAGTTCTGAGGACATAGTTGACTGGCTAACACAGGACACCCAATATTCTACAGCTTCCGCTCGGAACCTTGACGCACCATCCTCCTCCAGCTTAGCTTCGGGCACCTCTCAAGATACCACTCACCCGCCTGCCGCCACCACCAAAACTAGCACCATAGCCGCTTCACTTGGTATGTCAGAGGAGTTATTCACACATCTGTTTGAAGAAATGAGTGATGCGCAACCATTATTGCCAGAGGATGTAGAAAACAGGGATATGTCTCAGGCAGGCAGCATTACACACATGGACGTACGGTGTGATGATGATGATGTTTTACCCGCTGCTGCTTCCTTTTCTGAGTTGTCAGATACAAGTGAAGCGGTTGATGATGACGATGCGTCCATGGATGTCACGTGGGTGCCTGCTCGGCAAGAAGAAGAAAGTTCAGATGGGGAGACAGAGAGGAGGAGGAGGAGACGAGTTGGAAGCAGGGGGAGGTCATCGCAAGGAGCTAGTGGCACAGTCAGACAGCATGCATCGGCACCCGGGGTCAGCCCGACAGCACGCCAATCAATGCATGCTGTGTCCACCACCAGAATGCCGTCATTGCAGAGTTCAGCAGTGTGGCATTTTTTGTGTGTGTCTGCCTCTGACAACAGCGATGCCATTTGCAACCTCTGCCAAAAGAAACTGAGTCGTGGGAAGTCCAACACCCACCTAGGTACAACTGCTTTGCGTAGGCACATGATCGCACATCACAAACGCCTATGGGATCAACACATGAGTACAAGCAGCACGGAAACTCAAAGCCGCCATCCTCCTCCTGGTCCAGCATCTTCAGCCACGTCAACCACTGCTGTCCTCCTTGCCCCCTCTCAACCATCCGCAACTCCGTCTCCCGCCTTGAGCAGTTCCCGCTCATCTGCCACAGTCAGGTGTCTGTCAAGGACATGTTTGAGCGTAAGAAACCAATGTCAGAAAGTCACCCCCTTGCCCAGCGTCTGACAGCTGGCTTGTCCGAACTATTAGCCCGCCAGCTTTTACCATACAAACTGGTGGAGTCTGAGGCGTTCAAAAAATTTGTAGCTATTGGGACACCGCAGTGGAAGGTACCCGGCCGAAGTAATGTAAAAGGAAGTAATGGCATGTCTGGCACACAGTGTTGGGGCAAGGGTCCATCTGACCACTGATACCTGGTCTGCAAAGCATGGTCAGGGCAGGTATATCACCTACACTGCGCATTGGGTAAACCTGCTGACGGCTGCCAAGCATGGAATATGTGGCTCTGCAGAGGAGTTGGTGACACCGCCACGACTTGCAGGCAGGCCTGCTGCCACCTCCTCTACTCCTCCTACTCCATCTTCTTCCATAACCTCCTCGGCTGAGTCCTCTTCTGCTGCTGCATCTTGCTCCACATCAACGGAACCCCCCAGCTCCCCAGGTACTATTCCACATCCCGGATACGGCAGTGTCACGCCGTCCTGGGTTTGACTTGCTTGAAAGCAGAGAGTCACACCGGACAAGCACTCCTGTCCGCCCTGAACGCACAGGTGGAAAAGTGTCTGACTCCGCAGACACTGGATATCGGCAAAGTGGTTTGTGACAACGGAAAGAATTTGTTGTCGGCATTGAAGTTGGGCAAGTTGACACATGTGCCGAGCATGGCACATGTGTGTAATCTGATCGTACAACGCTTTCTGCATAAGTACACAGGCTCCCAGGATGTCCTGAAGCAGGCCAGGAAGATGTTTGGCCATTTCAGGCGTTCCTACACGGCCATGGCGCACTTTGCCGACAGGGCCGCCACCAGAAGTTTTGGGGCCCCTGACAAAGCACAAGGTCTGCCCCCCCCCCACCCCATCCCTTCGGCCCACCCCATCCCCCTAGCCCACCCACGAGTCCGCCCACAGGACTCTCACCTAGTCCGCAGACAATGATGCAGGACTGAATGTGGTGTGTATAGTGGAAGTGAATTAGAATGTGTGTAATGGATGTAGTGTTTGTGTGTATTATATACTGTTTGTGCAGTGAATGCAGAGTGTGTGTTTGTGTAGCGGATGCAGTGTGTGTAGTGGATGTAGTTTTTGTGTGTACTAGATGCAATGTGTTTAGTGGATGTAGTGGATGTAGTGTGTGTATTAGACGCAGTGTCTCTGTATAGTGAATGCAGAATGTTTAAATGTGTGGTGGATGTAGTGTGTGTACTGTGAATACAGGATGTTTGTGTGGTGGATGCTGTGTGTATAGTTAATGCAGAGTGTGTGTCAGTGTAGTGAATGCAGAGTGTGTGTAAGTGTAATAAATGCAGAGTGTGTGTGTCAGTGTAGTGAATGCAGAGTGTGTGTGTCAGTGTAGTGAATGCAGAGTGTGTGTGTCAGTGTAATGAATGCAGTGTGTGTGTTAGTGTAGTGAATACAGTGTGTGTGTTAGTGTAGTGAATACAGTGTTTGTGTTAGTGTAGTGAATACCGTGTGAGTGTTAGTGTAGTGGATGCAGTGTGTGTGTTAGTGTAGTGGATGCAGAGTGTGTGTCAGTGTAGTGAATACAGTGTGTGTTAGTGTAGTGAATACAGTGTGTGTGTTAGTGTAGTGGATGCAGTGTGTGTTAGTGTAGTGGATGCAGTGTGTGTGTGTGTGTTAGTGTAATGAATGCAGAGTGTGTGTTAGTGTAGTGGATGCAGTGTGTGTGTTAGTGTAATGAATGCAGAGTGTGTGTTAGTGTACTGGATGCAAAGTGTGTGTTAGTGCAGTGAATGCAGTGTGTGTGTCAGTCTAGTGGATGCAGAGTGTGTGTCAGTGTAGTGGATGCAGAGTGTGTGTTAGTGTAGTGGATGCAGTGTGTGTTAGTGCAGTGAATGCAGTGTGTGTGTCAGTGTAGTGGATGCAGAGTGTGTGTTAGTGTAGTGAATGCAGTGTGTGTGTCAGTGTAGTGGATGCAGCGTGTGTGTTAGTGTAGTGGATGCAGTGTGTGTGTTAGTGTATTGGATGCAGAGTGTGTGTTAGTGCAGTGAATGCAGTGTGTGTGTCAGTGTAGTGGATGCAGAGTGTGTGTTAGTGTAGTGGATGCAGTGTGTGTGTTAGTGTAGTGGATGCAGTGTGTGTGTTAGTGTAGTGGATGCAGTGTGTGTGTGTTAGTGTAGTGGATGCAGTGTGTGTGTGTTAGTGTAGTGGATGCAGTGTGTGTGTTAGTGTAGTGGATGCAGTGTGTGTGTTAGTGTAGTGGATGCAGTGTGTGTGTGTTAGTGTAGTGGATGCAGTGTGTGTGTGTGTGTTTACAAGTGTATGTATGTAATGTAATTTATTCCCCCCTCCTTGTTTCTTACCTGGTTCAGGGAGTGGGGAAGATTCTTTGATCCGTGGTGGTCCGATGGCATTCTGGGCCCCCCCCGGCTCCCTGTATTTGCAGAGGGGGCCCAGCGGACTGCAGGAGCACTTTCCAGCATTTCCCTGTCTCTAACTCCCGCGAGACGTGGTTTGCGCGTCGCCATGGTAACCCATGGCAAAGCTCTAACGGCCGCACATCTCTCGGGAGTTAGAGACAGGGAAATGCTGGAAAGTGCTCCTGCAGAGGGGGGGGGGGCCCGCGGCTGCACATATATATAGCGATGATCGCTATATATATGTGCAGAGTGTAATTGTGGGACAACAGTCACGGTTGTCACCACCTGATGGCGGCCCTGTTTGCCGATATCCAGTGGCGAAACAACATGCCAGTGAGGCGCTTGATTTGCGACAGCCCGACACGTTGGAATTCAACACTCCTAATGTTCGAACGCCTGCTCCAACAAGAAAAAGCCATTAATGAATACTTGTATGACCGGGGTGCTAGGACAGCCTCTGGGGAGCTGGGATTTTTTTTGCCACATTACTGGACGCTCATGCGCAATGCCTGTAGGCTCATGCGTCCTTTTGAGGAGGTGACAAACCTAGTCAGTAGCACCGAAGGCACCATCAGCGACATCATACCATTTGTTTTCTTCCTGGAGCGTGCCCTGCGAAGAGTGCTGGATCAAGCCGTAGATGAGCAGGAAGAGGAAGAGGAAGAGTTGTGGTCACCATCACCACCAGAAACAGCCTTATCAGCATTGCTTGCTGGACCTATGGCAACGCTGGAAGAGGATTGTGAGGAAGAGGAGTCAGAGGAGGAATGTGGCTTTGAGGAGGAGGAGGAAGACCAACCACAACAGGCATCCCAGGGTGCTCGTTGTCACCTATCTGGTACCCGTGGTGTTGTACGTGGCTGGGGGGAAGAACATACCTTCATTGACATCACTGAGGAGGAGGAACGGGAAATGAGTAGCTCGGCATCCAACCTTGTGCAAATGGGGTCTTTCATGCTGTCGTGCCTGTTGAGGGACCCTCGTATAAAAAGGCTGAAGGAGAACGACCTGTACTGGGTGTCCACGCTACTAGACCCCCGGTATAAGCAGAAAGTGGCGGAAATGTTACCGAATTACAACAAGTCGGAAAGGATGCAGCATTTGCAAAATAAATTAAAAGGTATGCTTTACACAGCGTATAAGGGTGATGTCACAGCACAACGTGAATCTAACAGGGGAAGAGGTGAAAGTCATCCTCCTCCTCCCACGACCATGCCATATCTGCCAAGTGACCCTATGTAGGGGGAACAGTCTCTATTCTGCTCTGTGTCAGTGTGCAGGGGCGGACTGAGAACCCTCAGGGCCCCCGGGCAAAATAAATCAAGGGCCCCTTACAGGCCCCACCCATACTCCGCAGCAAGCGCCACCCATGTCCTGCCTCCATGCACCGCCTCCAGCCACACCCTACACAATCTTTAGACACAAGGAACAAAAGTGCAATAATCCCTTCAAGGCCCCAGTAGAGACTACAATGGGCCATGGAGGGGGGTCTTTCTAGCAGAGGCTATCTCAGTGTCCTTTAGAGAGTGTGTTAGAAAGAATCCCCTCCAGGCCCTATTAGAGACTACAATGGAGTCTAATAGGCTTGGAAGGGGGTCTTTCTAACAGAGGCCATCTCAGTGTCCCTGCTGGAAACAGTCGCCTACAGGCCCCAGTAGAGACTACAATTGAGGGCTAATGGGCCATGGAGGGGAGGAGCATTCTAGCAGAGGCTATCTCAGTGTCCTTTAGAGAGTGTGTTAGAAAGAATTTCCTCCAGAGAGACTACAATGGAGTCTAATGGGGCCTGGAGGGGGGTCTCTCCAACACTCTGGTTCCTATTCCTAATATAGCAACACAACATAGCTGATACCTAGGCCAAGTTGGCTCCTCTTACCTTAATTACTGTTGCTGGCTGGCAGTCTGTGGGCTTGCTGGAAGGCTGTGGGCTTACTGGCTGCGGCTGGCAGGCTGTGGGCTTGCTGGCAGGCTGTGGGCTTGCTGGCTACTGCCGGCAGGCTGTGGGCTTGCTGGCTGCGGCTGGCAGGCTGTGGGCTTGCTGGAAGGCTGTGGGCTTACTGGCTGCGGCTGGCAGGCTGTGGGCTTGCTGGCTACTGCCGGCAGGCTGTGGGCTTGCTGGCTGCGGCTGGCAGGCTGTGGGCTTGCTGGCTGCGGCTGGCAGGCTGTGGCTTACTGGCTGTGGCTTGCTGGCTGGCAGGCTGTGGCTTGCTGGCTGCGGTTGGCAGGCTGTGGGTTTGCTGGCTTTAAGCCTAACTGGTGGCCTGTAGGCTGGCTGGCTGTCTACTGGCCAGCCTGTGGGCTGGCTGGCCTGTGGGTTGGCTGGCTTGCTGGCTACTGGGGCACTCGTAGATTATTTAAAGAAATAATCCATGCACAATAACCACTACTACTCTGTGTAGTCGTTATGGTGCCAGGAGGGCCGGGCCCCCCTCCCAGAGTAAGTAGTCAAACCGTTTAAGAACAGTTTGACAACTTACCTGGGGTCTGCTGGGATATGAGGCTGTAGTAGGGTATAGGAGCAGTGGTGCAATGTGTAAGGGGTGCAGTGTGTGTGAAAGGTTCAGTGTGTGTGATGGGGTGTAGTGTGTGAATGTGTAGGGTGTGTGGGGCAATGTGTGTCTGAGGGGGCTGTGTATGTGTGTGGCAATGTTAGTATGGGGGGCTGTGTGTGTATGGGTGGGCAGTGTATGTGTGTGTGTGTGAGGCAATGTGTGTAAATGTGTATGGTGTGTGTGGGGGCAGTGTGTGTGTATGGGGGGCAGTGTGTGAATGTGTTTGGTGTGTGGGGGCAGTGTGTTTATGGGGCTAAAGTTCACTCTCACCACTGCGACCACCAGGAATACCTGGTGGTCGCAGTGTTGAGAGTGAACTCTAGCCCGTAGCTCCAGGGCTAGAGTTTACTCTCGCAAGAGCCGTAACGTTGCCGTGGTAACTGCGGCAACGATCTGTGCTCGCGCAAGAAGGACCCAGAGGAGCTGCAGGCTGAGCTCCCGGGTCCTCTCTTCCTCCCTCCCCTGCCGGCTGCCCGCACGGTGCCTGCGGACAGGGGAGGGGGCAATTGCCCTCCTCTTACTCCCCCCTCCCCCTCTTCTTACCCCCCTCCCCCTCTTCTTACCCCCTTCTTACTCCCACTCTCTTCTTACCACCCTTCTTACTCTCCCCCTCTTCTTACTCCCCCCTCCCCCTCTCCTTACTCCCCCTTCTTACTCTCCCCCTCTTCTTACTCCGCCCTCCCCCTCTTCTTACTCCCACCTCTTCTTACTCCTCCCTCTTCTTACTCCCCCCTCTTCTTACCTCCTGCCCCCTCTTCTTACCCCCTCCCCGCTCTTCTTACCCCCCTCCCCCCTCTTCTTACTCGCCCTTCCTCTTTTTACTCCCCCCTCCCCTCTTCTTACCCCCTCCCCGCTCTTCTTACCCCCCTCCCCCCTCTTCTTACTCCCCCTTCCTCTTTTTACTCCCCCCTCCCCTCTTCTTACCCCCTTTACTCCCCCCCTCTCTTCTTACTTTCCCCTCTTCTTACCCCCCTCCCCCCTCTTCTTCTCTCCCCTCCCCCTCTTCTTACTCCCCCTCTTCTTACCCCCTTCTTACTCCCCCCTCTCTTCTTACCCCCCTCCCTCTTCTTACCCCCCTCCCTCCTCTTACCCCCTCCCTCCTCTTACCCCCTCCCTCTCTCTTCTTACCCCCCTCCCTCTCTCTTCTTACCCCCCTCCCTCTCTTTTTACCCCCCTACTCGCCTCTCTCTTTTTACCCCCCTCCCTCTCTCTTTTTACCCCCCTCCCTCTCTCTTTTTACCCCCCTCTCTCTTTTAACCCCCCTCTCTCTTTTAACCTCCCATCCTTCTCTCTTTTAACAACCCCCCTCTCTCTTTTAACCTCCCTCTCTCTTTTAACCCCCCTCTCTCTTTAAACCCCCCTCCCTCTTTTAAACCCCCCTCCCTCTCTCTTTTAACCCATCTCTTTTAACAACCCCCTCTCTCTTTTAACCCCCCCTCCCTTTTAACCCCCCTCCCTCTCTCTTTTAACCCCTTCCCTCTTTTAAACCCCCCTCCCTCTCTCTTTTAACCCATCTCTTTTAACAACCCCCTCTCTCTTTTAACCCCCCTCCCTTTTAACCCCCCTCCCTCTCTCTTTTAACCCCCCTCTCTCTTTTAACCCCCTCCCTCTCTCTTTTAACCCCCCTCCCTCTCTCTTTTAACCCCCCTCCCTCTCTCTTTTAACCCCCCCTCTCTCTTTTAACCCCCCCTCTCTCTTTTAACTCCCCCCCTCCCCTCTCTCTTTTAACTCCCCCCCTCCCTCCCTCCCTCTTTTTATCCCCTCCCCGTAGCGTGGCCGAGCTGCTCTGCGTCCGCGGTGCCGGCCGGATTGATAGGAAGGTGCACACACACTGAGTGTGCACCTTCCTGTCAGTCCGGCCGGGTACAGGAAACAGAAACTCCTGTTCCGCGCGGAACAGGAGTTTCTGTTTCCTGTACCCGGCCGGACTGACAGGAAGGTGCACACTCAGTGTGTGTGCACCTTCCTATCAATCCGGCCGGACCGCGGACGCAGAGCAGCTCGGCCACGCTACGGGGAGGGGAGGTGAGAAGCTGCAGCCGCCTGAGCGCTCTTAAGAGAGCGCTCAGATGGCTGCAGCATTTAAAGGGGCGGCCGGGCCCCCTGATGGCGGGCCCCCCTCCCGGCCGGGCCCTCGGACCATGTCCGAAGTGCCCGACCGGTCAGTCCGCCCCTGTCAGTGTGTATCATGGTCTCTGAGGACAGGTGTCAATCCATATCTGCCAAGTGACCCTATGTAGGGGGAACAGTCTCTATTCTGCTCTGTGTCAGTGTGTATCATGGTCTCTGAGGAGAGGTGTCAATCCATATCTGCCAAGTGACCATATGTAGGGGGAACAGTCTCTATTCTGCTCTGTGTCAATGTGTATCATGGTCTCTGAGGACAGGTGTCAATCCATATCTGCCAAGTGACCCTTTGTAGGGGGAACAGTCTCTATTCTGCTCTGTGTCAGTGTGTATCATGGTCTCTGAGGACAGGTGTCAATCCATACCTGCCAAGTGACCCTATGTAGGGGGAACAGTCTCTATTCTGCTCTGTGTCAGTGTGTATCAGGGATCCTTAGGATAGGTTTCAATCCATATCTGCGAAGTGACCCTATGTAGGAGAAACAGTCCCTATTCTGCTCTGTGTCAGTGTGTATCAGGGATCCTTAGGATAGGTGTCAATCCATATCTGCCAAGTGACCCTATGTAGGGGGAACAGTCTCTATTCTGCTCTGTGTCAGTGTGTATCATGGTCTCTGAGGACAGGTGTCAATCCATATCTGCCAAGTGACCCTATGTAGGGATAACAGTCTCTATCCTGCTCTGTGTCAGTGTGTATCATGGTCTCTGAGGACAGGTGTCAATCCATACCTGCCAAGTGACCCTATGTAGGGGGAACAGTCTCTATTCTGCTCTGTGTCAGTGTGTATCAAGGATCCTTAGGATAGGTGTCAATCCATATCTGCGAAGTGACCCTATGTAGGAGGAACAGTCCCTATTCGGCTCTGTGTCAGTGTGTATCAGGGATCCTTAGGATAGGTGTCAATCCATATCTGCCAAGTGACCCTATGTAGGGGGAACAGTCCCTATTCTGCTCTGCGTTAGTGTGTATCAGGGATCCTTAGGATAGGTGTCAATCCATATCTGCCAAGTGACCCTATGTAGGGGGAACAGTCCCTATTCTGCTCTGTGTCTGTGTGTATCAGGGTCCCTGAGGACAGGTGTCAATCCATATCTGCCAAGTGACCCTATGTAGGGGGAACAGTCCCTATTCTGCTCTGTGTGAGGAGGAGGAACGGGAAATGAGTAGCTCGGCATCCAACCTTGTGCAAATGGGGTATTTCATGCTGTCGTGCCTGTTGAGGGACCCTCGTATAAAAAGGCTGAAGGAGAACGGCCTGTACTGGGTGTCCACGCTACTAGATCCCCGGTATAAGCAGACAGTGGCGGAAATGTTACCGAATTACAAGTCAGAAAGGATGCTGCATTTGCAAAATAAATTAAAAAGTATGCTTTACACAGCGTATAAGGGTATGTCACAGCACAACGGGAATCTAACAGGGGAAGAGGTGGAAGTCATCCTCCTCCTCCCATGACCACGCCATATCTGCCAAGTGACCCTATTTAGGGGGAACAGTCTCTTTTCTGCTCTGTGTCAGTGTGTATCAGGTATCCTTAGGATAGGTGTCAATCCATATCTGCCAAGTGACCCTATGTAGGGGGAACAGTCCCTATTCTGCTCTGTGTCAGTGTGTATCAGGGTCTCTGAGGACAGGTGTCAATCCATATGTCAATATGTCATATGTTAGGTGTCAATCCATATCCATTGTGATTTAGGAATGTTAGGTGATTTCTGCCCTTTATGGATTAAAACCATGCCACAGTCCAGGTGTTAGTCCCCTTGAAACAACTTTTCCATCACTTTTGTGGCCAGAAAGAGTCCCTGTGGGTTTTAAAATTCGCCTGCCCATTGAAGTCAATGGCGGTTCGCCCGGTTCGCCGGTTCGCGAACGTTTGCGGAAGTTCCCGTTCGCCATTCGCGAACCGAAAATTTCGTGTTCACGACATCACTAGTCATAATACTTGCCGAGGTCAGGGATAGAGAATCATACACAGCGATGAGAAAGAGCCAAAAGTCAAGGATACCAGAAATCAGGGAAGTCAGAACGAAGCCAAAGTCAAATACCAAAATATCAAGATCAGGAATGAACTCTTGGATTACCATCAGGCAGAAACCACAACAGGGCAATGAGAGAATGTAAAAATAAGTTTAAATAACCCTCCTGTTATTCCGATTGGCTGTAATCGGCCTATGACCCCCCAAAATGCGTGCCCATGATGTACACCCCGACGTCATCCTCAATGTGGGCGGTCTTGGGGCCATAAGGTGGCATAGATCCGCAGTGGCTGGCGTCCCTAAACATCCTGGGTGTATCAGGTATCCGGGCGCAAGGCTGTAGATGGGCACAACTATTCCTGCCAGGACAGCAAATACCATAAACACATTTCCATAAGCAGATTAATTCATTACACAGATATGGGACATCTTCTGTAGCTGGTGTATGGTCTATGACATTTCTCCTCTGTCACCCAGTATCAGTGATGTTCTGCAAGTCTTGCAAGATGGATTTGATAAAGGTTTGATCCTCAGTTCATTGAAAGTACAGATTTCAGCCTTTTCTGCTCTGTTGGGTCGTAAATTGGCATTTGATCCTGATTTGGGAAGGTTTCTTCAAGCCATCCTCAAGCTCCGCCCTCTTGTGAGGTCTTGCTCCCCTCCTTGGGACTTACCACTGGTTGTGCAGGCCTTGTCTGGTAATATAGTGTTAAAACCACCATCTAGCCCCCTGGACCCCTCATGCCTCCCTAAATATAGTAAAATCTTTTTGTATTCAAGCCTGAAGCTGTAGCTCTGTATGCTGTTTGCCTCAGAATAGCAAGCAGTCTGCTGACATCATCAGACGTGATGGCCTGATCCAATCACAGTGCTTCTCCATAGGATTGGCTGAGACTGACAAGGAGGCAGATCAGGGGCAGAGCCAAAACAATTCAAACACAGCCCTGGCCAATCAGCATCTCCTCATAGAGATTAATTGAATCAATGAATCTCTATGAGGAAAGTTCCTCTGTCTGCATGCAGAGGGAGGAGACACTGAATGTTTTGATGCATTTTAGGCAGCCATGACCCAGAAAGGATCTCTAACAACAATTTTCTCTGAAACAAGCAGTTTTTACAGCAAAAAGCCTAAAGGTAATGATTCCACTCACCAGATCAAATTAAAAAATATGTAGTTGTTCTGGTGACTATAGTGTCCCTTTAACGATGAAAACCGTTCTTCTGGTGGCACTGACTTCAGGTAGAAGAATTTCAGAGCTTGGAGCACTTTCCTCTGAATCCCCCTTTCTAATTCTGCAAGAAGACAGTGTGATTCTTCATACGGTTCCAGCGTTCCGTCCTAAAGTAGTATCTTTCCATATGAATCAGGACATCATCTTGACAGCTTTTTTTTCCTTATCCCTCATCTGAAGAAGAGAAATGGCATCATCTGGATCTGGTTTGTGTTTTGTCTGCTTACCTGAACCGTTCTTAAGGAAATCCTCAAATTTGTTTATCATTCCTTCAGGATACAAGAGGGGTCAAGCTGCCTCTTCTACTTCTATTGGCCAATGGATAATCTCAGCCATTACTCAAGCTTACACAGCTTCCAGTGTTCTAGTTCCATCAGGTCTTCGAGCTCATTCCACCAGATCATTGGCCTCTTCATGGGCAGTTGCAGCCAACATTTCTCTGGACTGCATATATTCAGCAACAACATGGTTCCCAATTAACACATTTATTCATCACTATCAGCTGGACATAGTCATTTGGTAGGTGTCCTTTCTGCTGCCTTATAGTTAATTTGTAAATAGAGGGTTTTGGTTTGCATTGACTTTGGTGTTTTTTTCGACTCCCTTGTACCTTTCGGCTTGGGTATAACCCATCCGTAGTGTTGCCATGGATATATCCGGGGAAAACAGAAAATTTACACCATACTCACCGATATTTTCTTTTCCCATGCAGCACTACGATCCAACAATTCTAAAAAATACATTTTGGTTTGTGGCTTTAAACTAAGACTGAAGGGACAGTGGAAGAAGACTCTTTTATTATTTAATTAGGAGGTGGATCCTGTCCAATTGAGAAGGGGAGGAGCTATACCCATCCATAGTGCTGCCATGGCCTATTTCCAGGAAAAGAAAATATCAGTGAGTATGGTGTAAATTTTCTTTTTTCTGGGCTGCCATACGGTCTCAAAGGCAGCATAGCCCCAGCAAACTAATCTGGCAAATTTCAATGTGTAAAAATAAAAAAAGGGATAGCCCTATATTTGACCCTGTAACTTTCCAATACCCCATAAAACCTGCACATGGAGGGTAGTGTTGTACGTGTAAAACATTGCGGAACACAAATATGTGTATTTTATTTCAGCAGAAGCCAACAGTATTATGACAGTAACAGTTAAAATGGCATGCAGAACTTAAAAAAAATAACAAAATGTCTTAATTTCTCAAAGTTCTTTACATTTTTTTATTTAATATTTTTCACGTGCATGTTAGGTATTACATACAGGCTCATGGTGCCCCAACAGCATTCCTCGAGCACATATTCATATTTGACAATTGGAGCTTAAGTGAGACAGGCACATTTTTAAGATATATATATGTTTCACAGAAGTGTGTGCATTGTGGAGTTAAGTGTTTACAGGCTCTGTACGCGTAAGTGTAAGGTCGTTCATTTGTCTAGTGGGCTTCTTAGTTGGTTACAAGCTTGGGTTACCACGGGCACCTGCTCTTTATGTGTGAGACTGTGCGGGGTTGTCGGCATTTGCTCCCCCTACGGGGTCTGTATGCATGTCTGGTAGTTGTGGGGGCCTCTGTCAGGGCTAGAGTGTGCTATTGCTAGGCTATAGTGTGTGTGTGATCATATTTGCTGGCTGGAGTGGCTGTGTTTGCGGGTGGTTAGGCCAGCAGATTGTAGTAAGTGTTAAGTCCAGAGTTAGCCAATGCCCTGGCTGGGTGGTAGGTTTGGGGGTATCAGGAGATATGGAGTCAGTCCAAGCGGGTTCACCCCAAACCCCCAGGCAGTCTTGGAGACCAGCATCTGTGAGCCACGAACTCGGGTAATCCCATAGGAGGCCGTGTTCTTCCCTAGTCGGGGGCTGCTGTGGATCCTGATGGAGGGTCACCGTTTGTGGCGCTGGATCCTCTGAGCCGGTGGGTGATGCTCAGTGTGTAGTCCCCTGGAGGTCTGCCTGCCCGGTGAGTTTGCGCATTGGTGCCATACTGAGTGCCCAGGGGGGACCCACCTGGTTCCCGTCCGCTCTTCCTCCGCTGAATAGTCGTTGCTTTAAGCTGCCAGAGGGAGTCATCTGGCTTGTCCCAGAGGCTGTCGCAGTTTGCAGGTTGTTGCAATATACTGTGCTGGTTTGCCTCCCCCCTCTGCTCACCCTGTCTGCACACATGGCTGTGGGATGGCCGCCATCTTGGGTCGCGCCGTCTGGCCTTTTCTATGTGGCATTGTTGATGTTTGGGCCTGATGGTGCGAAATCGTGGTTGCCCGTGAGGACCAGGATAACCCCCGCGGGTCCAAAGGGGAGGGACAGGCAGACGCCGGTCAGAGAACTTGGAGAGCGGCCGTCTATCTCCAGCTCAAGCCTTGGGCCTCAGACGGGTTGCTCCTATGTTGTGCTGGGTCGGTAGCGGTACCGCTGTGTTCGCCCGGTGCTCGTGCGTGTTATGGGCACCTGTTTGGGTCATTGGCTGTAAGCAGGGCCGGACTGGGAGAAAAATTCGGCCCGGGCATTTTTTTATCACAGCGGCCCACTAAGAAGGGGGCGGGGCAGAGAGGGTGTGTTTCGTCATCACCAATGACAAACACGCCCCCTCTCAAAGTGAGCATGTTGGTTCAATGCTCTTCCAGGGCAGACCATGCGCAGAACTCTGCTAAAGAGCTCTAGCATGAAAAAAAAGCCCTGTATTTGTTCTGCACAGTGCAAGCAAATTTAATAACATGCTTGCACTCTGTTTCCTTGCAATTTGTCTCTGGTGTCTCTATAAATGGATACCAGGAGACAAAAGGGCCAGGAAAGAGTATTGTGCATGTGTTTGGAGCCTGCTTGTGGGATTGCGTGTGTGTAGAGTGAGCTGATTGTGGTGTGGTATTGTGTAATAAGGTCGGTTTTAGTCGTGTTGTGTTTTTGGTGTAATGTAATGCATATGTGGCTAGGGGCTGTAGAGAATGTGTGTATAGGGTATGTAGTAAGTGTGTGCATACAGGCTATAGTGTGTGTGTGTGTGTATAGGTGATGTAGTGTTTGTAGGGGTTGTAGAGTGTGTGTTTAGGGGTGTAGTATGTGTTTGTTTACAATGAATCTAGTGTGTTTATAAGGGATCCAGAGTGTGCAGTTTAGGAATGTAGTGTGTGTGTGTAGGTGGTGCAGTGTGTGTGTATACAGGAGTCTAGTGTGTGTTTGAAGGACCCAAAATGAGATCTACTGAGTGTGTGTAGATAATGGATTCAGAGTGTATAAAGGGATCTAGTGTGTATATGATCCAGAGTTGGGTAAGGGATCTAGTGTGTGTCTGGAACGTAAAGTGTTTAGGAGTGCAGTATGTGTGTGAGGGGTGCTGTAGTATATATATATATATATATATATATATATATATATATATATATGTTCGGAAGTATTGTGTGTGTGTGTTTGGTGCAGTGTGTTTGTGTGAGGGGTGCAGTGGTGTCTGTGAAGGGTGCAGTATGTGTGTGTGATGGATGCTGTGTTTGAGGGGTGCTGTGTGTGATGTGTGGGGGCTGTGTGTGAGGGTGCTGTGTGTGATGTGTGTAAGGGTGCTATGTGTGATGGGTGTGAGAGTGCTGTGTGATGGGTGTGAGAGTGCTGTGTGTGATGGTGTGGTGGAATCTCGGTAAAAATAAATTTAGTAGGCCGAGATTACCACGTGGCATGTGTACGTGCATATGCTGACGTATCGATCAGTTAGTTGCACGTGGCAAGATACGATCAGTAGTGTACGGAGCATGTGCAAGAATACAGGATGTAGTATTCCCCTCCTCCATTGTGCTGGACAGGCCATGCGGTCAAGCAGGAAGTTAATTCTTATTTGTATTGATTGGTCAAGAGAATGTGCGGGTGGAGCTTAATATGGGAGGAGTTATGTGCCTATATAAGGAGCCTGCACTATTGTCCGGGGCTCAGAACTTGTTGTATTTTGGTGACATTAGTCCCTCTGAGTCCCGATCGGTGAACCGAATAAAGAATCTCTTCCTTCCTGAAGAAAACTGTGTCCATCTCTCTGTGCTTGGCTTCCGTCAGTTTCTCCGGTATCATTTGGTGCATTGGCCGGGAAGCTCATCGTTCAACGTTAGCTGAGAGGCAGAGGCGTGAGACGGTCTATCTTTGCCCACGTTCTCTACGGCTGCACCCCTGAACTTCTGCGTGGACCTCCCTTCGTCTCGGCGCCACTGGCCTGTTGTCCAGGAGATCATAGGCCTCTACGTAAGAAGTGCTGGGGTGTCCCCGTCGATGAGTGTGAACTCAGGTTCAGGAACGAGGAGGTAAGACGACTGCTGTTTTAGACGGCGGACCCACTAGAGGTATACCGATTGTGCGGTAGGCCCATAAGGGGTTTAAATCTGTGTATGGAATCTGCCCCCTCTGTCGGAGGGAAGGAGCGAAGGCGCACCGCTCAATCGAACGCTCTTTAGTAAGACCGTTTGATTTGGTTTGAAGTCAGGCGGGGTTCTGGTGTAAATAGCCCTAGCCGGACACCAGTGTCTTGTCTAGACTAGCGTTCTAGGGTGTACAATTCGTTCGCTAGGTCAGAGGGACCGGGAGACTAAGCAGACTCTGATGTACATTATCGTTTGCTAGATCTCAACCTATCTTGGCTAAGTGGGAAGGCGTGTAAATTTGGAACCCACTAGACTATTGATAGAGTAGAAAGACTAAAAGGGTTCTGTTGTAAATTCCGCCCTCTAGTTCGCTATATGTGGTGCTTGGGCAGTGTGGCTAACCAAAACGGATGTAGATAGTTTTAGGTAGTCCATCAAGGTACTGGCCAATAGTTTAGTTGGGATTGTATATGTGTTAAAGATTGTTAGTAAAGTGTATATCTTGTTAGATAGCGCGAGCTCAGCCATCTAGCGAGAGTGTTAATAGTGTGTTGCTGTATCATAGTGCACGGTACCATAACCCTGTATATTTACTGACACTGTATATAAGTACTAATCATTGTCGTCTATTGCATGTTTAACACCATAACCACTAATAATTGTATTGTGACCTTAAATTGTGCTTTGACCTATGCTAACCGTACTGTAACCGCTGTTTGTAAAAGACGATGTTACTGGGGTGTGTTATAGACGGGTAATTCATATATAGAGAATTATAGCGTGGGTGACTGTATAGTTTCGCCAAAGGGCATAATATTGATTATTTAGTGACTGGTGTAGCAGCTGTGTGTGTACGGGAATTCCCTGAGTGTTTATTGTGTTATTGTGTACGTTTTCACTTGGTAACCGTACCACGAGGTGCTGTTGTCGGAAGAAACGGGTGTGACTGTTGAATAGAACGTGTGCACAGTATTCGTTGTCAACGACGCTCCATTGATAAGTATGGGCGCGTCGGAGTCGACGATTTTGGATCCCTTAGGTTGTATGGTAAAGAATTTTAAAAAGGGATTTACAACATGTGATTTTGGGGTTAAAATGACCCCTGTACGTTTGGTCACTTTGTGCACTAGGGAGTGGCCTACTTTGGTTGCGGCATGTGTCAGTTTGGATCCAACTCTGGTACAGCATGTACACGTGGCTGTATCAGGTAGGCCTGAACTTTACGGACAGTTTCCATATATTGATTGTTGGAGACAGGCCGTAAACGACTCGCCAAGATGGATTCGGATATGCCACGAGGAGCAATGTCGCCTCATGTCCACTAGGACTATGGTTAGGCCCATTTTGGACACGCCCCCTGAGTCCGAGATCCCTTTGCCGCCCCCTTACTTCCCTTTAGAAGGAAGTGATACGAGTACAGGAAGTTCTACACCCCTTCCCCCATTGCCCCCATCCACTTCCGCTTCCTCCTCCAGTGCAGAATCCACCCCCCGTCGTACTAAACCTTCCCTTCCGGAACCAACCCCCGTTAGATCCGAATATCCTGATTTGGCGCCACTTCAAACTTCCGGTCAAGCTTCTTCTAGCTCGGCTCGGAATATTCTATTCATCGACCTTCCCCAAAATCAAGCTTCCACATCCTCATGCCTTACCACCCCCCGACCGGAACCTCTAACCGACGCCCCTCCACGTAGCCCTATACTAACCCGACAACTGACCGGTACCCAACGACCCAAACATTACCAGATGCCTCTTCGTCTGAATCCTGGGTCAGCCTATCTCGATGCCGCAGGTCAAATGGTATATGCTGACCCAGTCTTCGTATATGTCCCGTTCACGACTACCGATCTCTTGAATTGGAAGACCCACAATTCCTCGTACACTGAGAAACCACAAGCTATGACCGATCTGTTCACCTCGATAGTTCAGACACATAATCCGACATGGGCTGATTGCCAGCAGTTATTAATGACATTGTTCAATAATGAGGAAAGGACTAGGATTAACCAAGCGGCCATAAAAGCGCAAGAGGATGAAGCCCATGCTTTAAATCAAGCCAATCCAGCAGCATGGGCCGCAACACATTATCCTAACACTGATCCCGACTGGACTGTTAATGGCGCAGATATGGTTGAACTAAAAGCCTATAGAGACGCTATAATTGCTGGCATGAAAGCCGGAGGGAAGAAAGCCATTAATATGTCGAAGACAGTTGAGGTGATTCAGAAAAGTGATGAAGCGCCCAGTGTCTTTTATGACCGATTATTGGAGGCATACCGCTTGTATACCCCCTTTAATCCGGAAGACGCTGATAATTCCCGAATGGTAAACTCTGCCTTTGTCAGCCAAGCTTACGGAGATATTAAGCGCAAGCTACAAAAGTTAGAAGGGTTTGCAGGTATGTCTATCACCCAACTAATGGAGGTAGCGAACAAGGTGTACATGAACAGGGAGTCAGAAAGTAGGAAAGAGGAAGAGCGCAAGATGCGTAAAAAGGCTGATATGCTAGCGGTAGCGATCGCAGGCGTAGATAGACGGGGCCCAGATAGAGGCGATAGTAGGTGGAATAGGGAGCCCTTGAGTAGGAATCAGTGCGCGTATTGCAGAGAAGAAGGGCATTGGAGAAGCGAGTGTCCGCAAAGAGAGCAGTACGAGAGAGACCCACCCAGGGCAGGTTATGGAAACTTTAGAGGCAGAGCGAGAGGTAGAGGAGGCCCCGGAGGGAGCAATGGTAATAGAGGAAGTAATGGGAACAGAGGAAGTGTAAGAGAAGACAGGTACTATCCAGCAGCGCAAAGGTCCCGCGATAGAGAAGGTAGGGACTTTGTAGGATTGGCTGACACGGTCATGGAGGACTATTGATACCGACCGGGCTCCATCCCCCTTGGTCGAGCGGAGCCTATGGTCGATGTATCAATAGGGGGAAAAAGGAGTGTGTGGCGGAACCCACCTCGCCACTGGACATTGGAGGGGCCTGGCTGCCTGCCTCTTACCTGCTGACTATGGCCCCTGGAAAATTGGTACACTTAAAGATTTATATTTGGGCATATTGTACTGTATATTGCTGCTACTGGCCCTTTTAACAGCATCTATGGACACATTGGGACTTTTGGGACTACTGTCCCTTTAAGACTGTGAAGCATGTTCTAGTGTGCTGCCTGTAATATTGTATATGTATTCATGTGTTAAGTTAGCCTGGGTGATATGTATGCAGCATTCAACTGATTGTTCGGTAGAATCACTCCATTCATTATATTGAGTGAAACTACCGAACAACCAGACCACCCAGGAATAAGTGTACCTCCAATTACAGTTTGCAACAATGTTGCAAACGGGTAATTGGCAATCAGTGTAATGTAGTCTTTGTCCTCTGGGTGGCCGCCATTCGGGAAACAAACACGTGGCGGCGGCCATCTTAAACTACCGAACAGCGGTGTTTTGCCGTCGAGTGTCTGGAACTAAAATCGGACACTTGACTAGGCAAACACCGCTGAGACCTCCATACTTCCAGAAATTCGTATGGAAACTACCGAATGACCCGCCGTTCGGTAGAAAGAACCCCATAAACAAGGGAATTCATTCAAACCCTCTCCAGGCTCTATAACACAGGCAATTCGCCTGTTTTCATTCCCTTGTTTGTGACCGACCGCAGGGCCAAAATGCATGGAACTGTTTTCGGATACTTTACCCATGCGGTCGGTCAAATCTTTGGAACCCCATATCTCACGAACCATTCATCCGAATTACTTGAATTTTGGATATGTTGTCCCCCTGAATAAGGGCTATCCAGCGATGCTGGATTTAAAGGTGTACCCCCTGTTTTTGGGGTACATCCAGGAATTGGGGAAAAGTGTGTACTGTATAATTGGGTTAAGTGGTAATCTAAGGGGAGGAAATGTGTGGGAGGTACATCCATGTGATTGGTCAATATCATCCTCCCCCTGGGAGTGTCCTGTATGTACCTGTTTGTGAATAAAAGCCAGGCTGGATGAGCCAGTCCAGAGTTCCTGTTTTTACCCTCAAAGTGATGTGTCGTCTCATTATTGGGGGGAAGGATTTATTGCATGCTGTTCCAGTTGACTGCTAGGAGTACAAGCCTATTCGTATGGTTCCTATTCAATGGTCTACAGCATTCATATGCTTGGGAGAATTTAAAAGGTTTCTCGGATTCGGTGATTGTGGTGTCTGCCAGAGTGCTTGGAGTCCTCAGGAAGCACTAGGAGCATCCATTAACGGAGGTACCCGGTTGGGGTGCCAGGCGATCCGTTACAGAGTGCGTTCATGATCGACACTGGTGCTGAACATTCGGTGGTGACTAACCTAGTTGCTCCTCCATCTGGAAGAACTATTACTGTAATAGGAGCAACTGGAAGAAGTGCTGCAAAACCGGTTCTTAAAAGTCGACTCTGTACATTGGCAGGCCACGTAGTAAAACATCAATTCCTTTACATGCCTGAATGTCCAGTCCAATTGCTGGGACGTGATATGCTATCCAAATTACAAGCGCAGATTACGTTCCTACCAAATGGAACAACATCTCTAAAGTTTAATGGACCTTCAGGTATTATGACATTATCCGTACCAAAGGAAGAAGAGTGGCGACTTTATACAGCGTTGACTAGCCAAAACCCTAGGAGTGATGAATCCTTAT
Organism: Pelobates fuscus; assembly: GCF_036172605.1. NCBI lineage: Eukaryota > Metazoa > Chordata > Amphibia > Anura > Pelobatidae > Pelobates > Pelobates fuscus. Next base: position 112,280,538 of record NC_086324.1, on the reverse strand, counting down.
TCAACATACCAGGAGTTTGGGCAGAGAACAACCCACCAGGACTGGCCCGCAATATTCCACCTATTAAAATTGAACTAAAACTTGGGGTTTATCCAGTGAGCCTACGGCAATATCACATCCCGCAGAAGGCTAAGAAGAACATTCAATCTTATCTGGATAAGTTCATACGGTATGGTATCCTAAAATTCTGTACTTCCCCCTGGAACACCCCATTGCTGCCTGTTCAAAAGCCCGGTACAGATGAGTATCGACCTGTGCAGGACTTAAGAGCAGTCAATGATGCGTTTGTTAGTATACATCCAGTTGTACCCAATCCATATAACCTGCTTGCTTTAATTCCGGGCGGGGCAACCTATTTTACAGTTTTAGACCTCAAAGATGCCTTCTTTTGCCTCCGAATTGCCGCAGAAAGCCAATGTATCTTCGCTTTCCAATGGGAAAACGCTGTGACGGGCTCAAAACGCCAAATGACCTGGACAAGACTGCCCCAAGGGTTTAAAAATTCACCTACCCTATTTGGTTCAGCTCTAAGTCAAGATCTACTGGATTTCGAGTCCATCCCAGGAGAGTGTGTATTGTTACAATATGTAGATGACTTGTTGATAGCAGCAGTTACAAAGGAAATATGTCAGCAAGCAACGCACGATCTACTACACATTCTCTGGAAGGCAGGATACAAGGTGTCTAGAAAGAAGGCTCAGTTGTGTTTGCCAACTGTCAAATATCTGGGATTCCATATCTCTGAAGGTCAAAGAATTATGGGGCCAGAGAGAAAAGAAGCTGTGTGCCAAATACCGATACCCAAAAATAGAAGACAAGTGCGAGAATTCTTGGGGGCAGCAGGCTTCTGTAGGATATGGATTCCCAGCTACGCGATACTGGCAAAACCTCTGTATGCAGCTATCAAAGGTACAGAGCACGACCCCTTCTTATGGACTCAAGAACAGCAAACGGCATTTGAAGATGTGAAGAAGGCTTTGATGAGTGCCCCAGCATTAGGTCTACCTGATCACACACGACCATTCTACCTGTATGTACATGAGCAAAGAAGAATGGCTGTGGGAGTATTGACACAGTACTTGGGATCATGGCAAAGACCTGTTGCCTACATGTCTAAGCAACTGGATGCAGTGGCCAGCGGACTTCCACCTTGTCTAAGAGCCGTAGCTGCAGCCGCCCTGCTAGTAGCTGAAGCCGAAGAACTCACTCTGGGTCAAGAACTTTATGTACGAGTTCCACATGCAGTACAGACGTTGTTGGATTACAAAGGAAATCATTGGTTTAGTAACAGCCGTATGACCAAGTATCAAGCAATGTTGTGTGAAAACCCAAGAGTGCATTTAGAGACTGTTAATACCTTAAATCCAGCTACCCTTTTGCCACAACCTACTGAAAGTCAACATGATTGTTTGGAAGTGATGGATGAAGTATTTTCAAGTAGACCAGATCTTCGTGATTTTCCCATCCAGAACCCCGATGTTCAATATTACACCGACGGCAGTAGTTATGTGAAAGAAGGGATCCGCTATGCAGTATATGCAGTAACAACGATAGATAAGGTGATAGAAGCTCGGCCACTGGCAAAAGGAACATTAGCACAAAAGGCAGAATTGATAGCACTGACACGAGCGTTACAATTGGCTGAAGGTTTAAGAGTGAACATCTACACGGACTCCAAGTATGCGTTTTTAACCACTCATGCCCACGGAGCTTTGTATAGAGAAAGAGGACTATTGAATTCAGAAGGCAAAGAAATCAAGTACGCAGCTGAAATCCTACAACTATTGGAAGCAGTGTGGGAGCCGAAAGAAGTCGGTATCATACATTGTCGAGCGTATCTGAGAGGAGATGGTGATGTAACCAAAGGAAATCGGATGGCAGATAGTGCAGCTAAGCGTGCCGCTGAATCAGGAAGACAGGAATATGTGGAGCATATAGCTGCTCTTATACCAACTCCACTGTCTCAATGGACTCCAGTTTATACAGCTCAAGAAGAGGAGTGGTTAAAGACTGAACCTGGAAAGTATTTGGAGAACAAATGGTATCAGTTAGAAGATGGGAGAATAGTCATTCCAGCATCACTAGCGGTAGAAATTGTCCAAAACTATCACAACGGGACACATTCTGGGAGAGATAGTACAGAAGAATCTCTCAGAAAACATTTCTACATACCAAGATTGTCCAACTTAACTCAAGCCATTGTACGAAGATGTGTAATGTGTGCTAAAAATAATGCAAGGCAAGGACCAGTAAAGCCACCAGGAGTCCAGTTTATGGGGGGACTCCCCATGTCCGATCTACAAATTGACTATACAGTAATGCCTAAATCTGGTGGACATCGCTACCTACTGGTAGTTGTGTGCACCTATTCAGGCTGGGTAGAAGCATGTCCTACTCGTACAGAGAAAGCAGGAGAAGTTGTGAGATTCCTGCTACGAGAAATAATACCCCGATATGGACTACCCTGCTCTATAGGATCGGACAATGGTCCAGCTTTTGTTCATCAGTGCCTACAACAACTGACTCATATGCTTGGTATAAAGTGGAGGCTTCATACGGCATATAGACCCCAGAGTTCTGGTAAGGTAGAGAGAATGAATAGAACTATTAAGAATCAGTTGGCTAAAATGTGTCAGGAAACCCAACTTAAGTGGAACGTTCTCTTGCCCATAGCTCTATTGCGAATCCGCAGTACACCTACCAGAAGGATGGGCCTCTCTCCTTTTGAAATCATGTATGGGTGACCACCTCCCGTACTTGGTAACTTAAGGGGGGATTTGAGTCAGTTGGGAGAAGGAATTACCCGGCAGCAGGTTGTAGAGTTGGGTAAGACTATGGAGGAGGTACAGAAATGGGTACAAGATAGATTACCTGTGAATATTTATCCCCCAGTTCATAGTTACCACCCAGGAGACTAAGTGTGGATTAAAGAGTGGAATAATGTACCATTAGGGCCCAAGTGGAGAGGTCCTTATGTTGTTCTTTTGTCTACCCCTACTGCGATAAAAGTGGCCGAAGTGACTCCGTGGATACATCACTCCAGGGTTAAACCAGCAGCAGTCGATTCTTGGCAAGCTACAGCAGATCCAGAGAATCCCTGCAAGATCCGGTTAAAGCGCACGACTCAGTCGGAGTGACAAGGAATCTTGTGGATTACAAATTTTATTGTTTCAGAGATTGGTAAGTGAGTGAGAAGGCCATAATAAAGCCTGTCCGCTCACCGACGTATAGTGTATAAGTCAGGAAAAGTCTCGAAGGGACCCCTGTGAAGACGAGCAGAACTCCATTCCCTGCAGCCCTTACATCCTGGAAGCTGAGGTGCCATCGCACGGACGAAGACGGAGGATGACGACGAAAGATGTGTTTCTGATAATGTTTATATATGTGTATTTTTATATTCAGGAAGGTAGAGGTACCGACACTCCTAGCTGTGAGGTATGCATTAAGACTACAAGAACAGGTAACCATATTTCCCAGACCCTAATTTGGCATTCGCAATACGAGTGTAAAGGAGATGTATCAAGATGTAGATACTTAAATATAGAATATAGTGTGTGCCATTTAGGAGTAGGAGAACCTAAGTGCTTCAGTCCAGAGTATCAACCCCGTACAATTTGGTTGACTCTCAGGAATGGAGATCCTCAGGGGACCCTAATTAACAAAACGGTATTAGAATCCGTATATTCTTCAGGTGTTCTGCTATTTGATGCATGTAAGGCGATATCAAGTGGTAGAAAGCCGTGGAATGTATGTGGGGATCTTAGATGGGAGAGAACGTATGGGTCTAACGATAAATATATTTGTCCCAGTAGTAAAAATAAGTATGTGAGTCCTAGATGCCCAAATAGAGATTATAACTTTTGCCCATATTGGTCTTGTGTGGGGTGGGCAACTTGGGGACCGACAGCAGACAAGGACATGATTGTGACTAAGTTGCCTACCAATCCATATTGTAAGTCTATGGAATGCAATCCAGTCTAAATACTTATAAATAACCCCGACAAGTTCTTAGATAAATATGGTAATTTATTTGGGTTTCAAATATACGGGACGGGTTTAGACCCTGGGACAGTATTGTTTATCGGGATAGAGACTGATACGGTATCCTCCCAGACTCATCAGGTATACCATTCCTTCTATGAAGAAATGAGTATAGATAATAAGATCCCCCATAATGCTAAAAACCTGTTCATTGATTTAGCTGAAAGTATTGCCGGTAGTCTTAATGTTACCAACTGCTATGTGTGTGGAGGTACTAACATGGGAGACCAATGGCCTTGGGAAGCAAAGGAGGTAATGTCCGGTTCTGAGGCAGTTGACCAATTAATATCTTCACAAGCCGATTATCATATGAGTGTTAGAGGTAAATCTGAGTGGAGATTAAAGACCTCCATCATAGGTTATGTTTGCATAGCGAGGAAAGGAATGATGTATAATACTTCTGTAGGAGAATTAACTTGTCTAGGGCAAAAAGCTTATGATGATGATACAAAGAATACAACTTGGTGGTCGGCTTCAAATGTCTCAGAACCATCTAACCCGTTTGCAAGATACGCCAATTTAAAGGATGTGTGGTTTGATCTATCCATCACATCTAATTGGAGAGCCCCAGCAAATTTGTAATGGATCTGTGGTAAGAAAGCCTATTCGGAGTTGCCACAGGACTGGGAAGGGGCATGTGTGTTGGGTATGCTCAAACCATCCTTCTTCTTGTTACCTATCGAAACAGGTGAGACTTTAGGTGTTAAAGTGTATGATGTGAATCATAGGAAGAAAAGGGGACCCATAGAGATAGGCGCCTGGGAAGATGATGAATGGCCTCCCCAGCGTATTATAGATTACTATGGGCCAGCCACGTGGGCAGAGGATGGTACCTTTGGTTATAGAACCCCAATTTATATGCTCAACCGTATTATAAGATTACAGGCAGTGGTTGAGATTATTACTAATGAGACCTCACAAGCGCTCAATCTTCTAGCGAAGCATAATACCAGGATGAGGACAGCAGTATACCAAAATAGATTAGCCTTGGATTACCTATTGGCAGTAGAGGGAGGTGTATGTGGGAAGTTTAACCTGAGCAATTGCTGTCTTCAAATAGATGACGAAGGGCAAGCAATAGCTGAGCTTACTAGCCATATGGTTAAACTAGCGCATGTGCCTACTCAGGTATGGAAAGGGTACAATCCAAGTAGTTGGTTTGGTAACTGGTATGAGCAGTTTGGAGGGCTTAAGGCATTGGTAGGTGGAGTCCTACTGATTTTAATGTTGTGTCTACTCCTGCCATGTCTTATACCCTTAGTAGTTAGGTCTGTGCAAAGCCTGATAGAAAATATAGCAGAGAGGAAGGCTGCTGCACAGATAATGGCAATTTATAAATATAAGGTTCTAGATCAGGGAGAACCAATGCAGGAAGATGAGTGTTGAAGATTCACATCATAGATAAGTCTGGTCTGGTTCATGGTAACTTGCGGTGTACGCAAACCAAGGTTAAGTGATGCCTCAAGTAATTGTGAAATATCAAGAGGCATCAAAGGGGGGAATGTGGTGGAATCTCGGTAAAAATAAATTTAGTAGGCCGAGATTACCACGTGGCATGTGTACGTGCATATGCTGACGTATCGATCAGTTAGTTGCACGTGGCAAGATACGATCAGTAGTGTACGGAGCATGTGCAAGAATACAGGATGTAGTATTCCCCTCCTCCATTGTGCTGGACAGGCCATGCGGTCAAGCAGGAAGTTAATTCTTATTTGTATTGATTGGTCAAGAGAATGTGCGGGTGGAGATTAATATGGGAGGAGTTATGTGCCTATATAAGGAGCCTGCACTATTGCCCGGGGCTCAGAACTTGTTGTATTTTGGTGACATTAGTCCCTCTGAGTCCCGATCGGTGAACCGAATAAAGAATCTCTTCCTTCCTGAAGAAACCTGTGTCCATCTCTCTGTGCTTGGCTTCCGTCAGTTTCTCCGGTATCAATGGGTGTGAGAGTGCTGTGCCTGATGGGTGTGAGAGTGCTGTGTATGATGGGTGTGAGAGTGCTGTATGATGGGTGTGAGAGTGCTGTATGATGGGTGTGAGAGTGCTGTGTCTGATGGGTGTGAGAGTGCTGTGTATGATGGGTGTGAGAGTGCTGTATGATGGGTGTGAGAGTGCTGTATGATGGGTGTGAGAGTGCTGTGTATGATGGGTGTGAGAGTGCTGTGTCTGATGGTTGTGAGAGTGCTGTGTCTGATGGGTGTGAGAGTGCTGTGTATGATGGGTGTGAGTGCTGTGTCTGATGGTTGTGAGAGTGCTGTGTCTGATGGGTGTGAGAGTGCTGTGTATGATGGGTGTGAGTGCTGTGTCTGATGGGTGTGAGTGCTGTGTCTGATGGGTGTGAATGTTAGAAGGGATTGAGTGTTTGGGGGTAAAATAAAAAAAAAATAGCCATTATGTCCCCCCCTCCCTTCTTACCTTTAGCTTGGGAGGGGGGGACCGGCACGCTGGTGAGTGAGAGGGGGGGACCGGCATGCTGGTGAGTGGGAGGAGGGGACCGGCATTCCGACACCATCCCTGGTGGTCCAGTGGGTGAGTGAACTCTAGCCTGCGGGCTAGAGTTCACTCTCGCGAGATCCGGTCGTTGCCATGGCAACGCGCCGGATCTCGCGAGAGGAATCCGGCGGAGCTGCAAGTTAGAGCTCCGCCGGGTCCTCTCCCTCCCTCCCTAGCCGCAGGTCTCTCCAAGGGGGCCGGTGAGGGAGATCTCTGATCTCCTCACCGGCCCTTCATTGAAAACAGCGGGGCCGGCGCTCGGATAGTGCTGGCCCTGCATAGACCGGCAGGGGAGATCCTGGGACTTCCCCTGACGGCCTCGGCCCATGGCCACCGCGGCCCACCGGGCATTTGCCCAGTGTGCCCGATGGCCAGTCCGGGCCTGGCTGTAAGTGGCACGGAGCTGGCTCCAGTAATTTTGCTCTGGCACTGGAGCTCAGACGAGACAAGTCTGATCCGTTCGGTGGTCAGGCCCCGCCCCCGTTCTTTAAATTTTATTAAATGAAAGCCCAGTTTCTCCTGAACAAAATAATATATGTGTGGGTGTACTTAAAGGAAAACTCCAGTGCCAGGAAAAAAAATCTGTTTTCCTGGCCCTGCAGGTTCCCTCTCACCCCCCAATGCCCAGTTGCTTCACTTACCTGAGGCAGCGACGATGTCCCTCGTCGCTGCCTCCTGCTCTGCGTCGGCCGGAGGGCTTGACTGATCCAGCCCACCGGCCGAGGAGACCTAATGCGCATGCGCGGCATAGAAACTGCTATGCGTGTAATAGAGTTAATCCAGCCTCCAAATCCTCTAGTGGCTGTCTCATTGACAGCCGCTAGAGGCGCTTGCGTGATTCTCACTGTGAAAATCACAGTGAGAACACGCAAGCGTCCATAGGAAAGCATTGTAAATGCTTTCCTATGAGACCGGCTGAATGCGCGCGCAGCTCTTGCCGCGCATGCACATTCAGCCGAAAGGGAGGATCGGAGGCAGAGAGCTCCCTGCCCGGAGCTGGAATAAAGGTAAGTTTTAAACCTTTCCTCTCCCCAGAGCCCGGCGGGAGGGGGTCCTGAGGGTGGGGGCACCCTCAGGGCACTATAGTGCCAGGAAAACGAGTATGTTTTCCTGGAACTATAGTGGTCCTTTAAGGAACAGTTTGTGTGTAGGTAGGAGATGGAGTCAGGGCACTGTAATGATTTTGGTTCTTGGAGTGGTTCTCCAGGAGTCTCAATAATCTAAATGACACCAGGATGTTATAATTACCCAAGTGTATCAAGCATTCCTTTTGACTCCTAATGTGTATCAAAACGACATACTAACAAGCGCACGTTTATATTTGATCTGCTAAAAAATGGCAGCTATGTCATGATAACCATGATTTTCACAAAGAAACCATGGCTCAAACCCGTTCTTTCCGCTCCATAACAAGAGGCTTGTAGCCCACCCAACCACAAAGACGTATAGACAACATACAGTGATCTTGTTGTTTCATTGGACACTTTCGCTAAGGAGCAATGTTTTCGGAAACACCGCCCCCAGTTTGATTGGTTTGCAGTGGGATGTGGGTTTAATCTATTGTCCGCGTGACGCTTCGTGCTATTGGTTGGAGAATATGTCTATTACATGTTAACTGACAGCCTTGGTAGAACCCAGGACTGGATGGACTTCGAGCCGTAACATTGCACTCTGTGCTTTCTTATTTCAGAAGGTGTTCATTACGAGGGTGGTGGCTGCAGTGCAACAACGAGTAGATTTGTCTTTTTTGCAAACAGATTGCAGCGGTAAGCGCTAATTTAATCTTGATATAATGCAGAACATGCTTTAGTAAAGAACCGTTAGATGAAGTCATGGAACGTTTGTATAATGGGCGTCTGTAGACTAGATTGCTGTTACATGTCTATACGCGTATCACTTTTGTGCTTAATTCGTTTTAAAGCATGAATTGTAAGTACTGAAACCACTGAAATACGTATGTGTGGTAAAATACCATTGAAAAACAGTTCATAATTAAAAAAAAAAAAAAACGTTTTTACATATGTTGCTTTGTTAGACATATATTGACCTCTCTCGCTCACCTTCTCCCTTCACCCCCATTAGGACGTTCTTTATGCATTCAGTCATTTTATTGAATCAAAATGATATAATTTTTATGTAATCCTTGCTAGATATTGTGTTTGCGTCGAACTATAGAATATGAACTATAGAATATGAAACCTGCTTAAAAGTCTAAAATTATAGAATTTGAGGCTTTTAAGCAGGTTTCATAT